>NC_092338.1:233655000-234000000 GCF_046630445.1 Rutidosis leptorrhynchoides | reverse complement strand
ATATGGTTATATATATAGTTAACATGATTTTATTATAAGTATGTATCTCATTAGGTATTTTAACAATGAGTTATATACATAAAAATGAGACTATTAAATTAAGAAACTCGAAAACGATATATATAACGATTATCGTTATAACGTCTTACTAGGTACATATGAATCATATTAAGATATTGATACACTTGGTTAATTATGTTAAATGATAAGTAAATATATCATTAAGTGTATTAACAATGAACTACATATGTAAAAATAAGACTACTAACTTAATGATTTTGAAACGAGACATATATGTAACGATTATCGTTGTAACGACATTTAATGTATATAGATCATATTAAGAGATATTCGTACATCATAATATCATGATAATATAATAATTTAAAATCTTATTTGATATTATAAACATTGGGTTAACAACATTTAACAAGATCGTTAACCTAAAGGTTTAAAAACAACATTTACATGTAACGACTAACGATGACTTAACGACTCAGTTAAAAGTCTGGTAATCTAAGAATTAGGGAACAGACACCCTAATTGACGCGAATCCTAAAGATAGATCTATTGGGCCTAACAAACCCCATCCAAAGTACTGGATGCTTTAGTACTTCGAAATTATATCATGTCCGAAGGAGGATCCCGGAATGATAGGGGATATTCTTATATGTATCTAGTTAATGTCGGTTACCAGGTGTTCACCATATGAATGATTATTTTTTGTCTCTATGCATGGGACGTATATTTATGAGAACTGGAAATGAAATTCTTGTGGTCTATTAAAATGATGGAAATAAATGATTATGATAAACTAATGAACTCACCAACCTTTTGGTTGACACTTTAAAGCATGTTTATTCTCAGGTGTTAAAGAAATCTTCCGCCGTGCATTTGCTCATTTTAAAGATATTACTTGGAGTCTTTCATAGCATATTTCGAAGAACGTTGCATTCGAGTCATTGAGTTCATCAAAGATTATTATTAAATCAATTTATAGTTGGATAGTGTATATTATGAAATGGTATGCATGCCTGTCAATTTTTGATGTAAAGAAAGATTGTCTTTTAAAAACGAATGCAATGTTTGTAAAATGTATCATATAGAGGTCAAATACCTCGCAATGTAATCAACTATTGTGAATCGTTTATAATGTATATGAACGGGATCTTTCAGTTGGTATCAGAGAGGTCGTCTTAGCGAACCAGGTCTGCATTAGTGTGTCTAACTGATAAGTCGTTAGGATGCATTAGTGAGTCTGGACTTCGACCGTGTCTGCATGTCAAAAGTTTTGCTTATCATTTCTAGTCGGAAATCATCTGCTTATCATCCATAGGAAATTACCTGCTTATCATTATTAGTCTAGACACGTCTTGCTACATTAATTGCATGAGTAGTGTATAGACAAAATTCATATCTTAGCGTATCTGCTAAATCATATCTTATCGTATCTGTTACTTTAAACTTTGCCTGACATATCCCGCAAATTCCTCCGTAATCTATGAAATCTTTTGATCTCTATATATAGATATCCTATGTAAATAGAATACCACCCGATAGCCGAAAAATCATTTTATATCGAAAATCCTTTATCCAATCGTACGAAATGGAATTTGTCATCAGTTCAAGTCACTCAGATTCCGAAATGGAATCTCACTCAAGCTCTGAAAGCAGTGTGACCGGAATGGATCAACCAATCAGTCATCACCTATTCTGGATGAATTGGGGATGGGTTCATAGCCTCTTCAATCATTGGAAACAAGAAGAAGGCGATCCTTTCCATCCACCACATTGCCCTATTGGCGAAGAACCTAAAGCACTTACCGGCGAACCTGTTCGAGACACCATTTTCTCTCTCATTTCCAGGGTATCTCGTCACGATTATATACTACATCAAATTCTAGATTTTATTTATCCGCTCGTTCCGACCGACAATCATCCTGGAATAATAGAAGAAGTCAACTGTAACGACCCGACCAAATCGTCATTGACGGCGCCGCTACTTAGGTCCCGTTGCGTGGTCATAGTCCCTATATGAGACGCGTTTGACCAAAATTATGTCGCATTCATTTGAAAGGTACAAGACTTGCAAGTTTAGTTTACAAAACCGTTCGACAACAAGTCTAAGTTTACAAAAGTCATAAAGTATAAATAAAATAACTTGCGACATAATTAGTTTAAAAAAACACAGTTGCTATAAATAGCGTAAGTATGTAAACAAAAGTTTGAATCCAAAAGTGCTATCACTAGCGTATGTATGTGTGTATCTTGACTCCAAGCAAATAATCAGAGTGTATGCATGTATGCTTGACCCCAAGCAAGTATGAGTGTACGCGGAAGCATGTATCAAATAGCCAAGTATGAACCTTGAATTCACGTGTGTTACCAAAAAGTGGCGGAATACGAGTTCGTATGATGAAGGTTGGGTACCATTAAAAAGTTTGATTAAGAATGATTCAAGTATAATGCACAAGTAGTCAAGTAAGTGCTATCTATAGCAAATGTATGTCAGAATGCAATGGCTAACTATCCGGTTGTAGTCTAGATTCACTAATGCGTCCTAACGACTCTGTCAGACACACTAATGCACATCCTAGATCCCTACAACCAACGCTCTGATACCATCTGTAACGACCCGACCAAATCGTCATTGACGGCGCCGCTACTTAGGTCCCGTTGCGTGGTCATAGTCCCTATATGAGACGCGTTTGACCAAAATTATGTCGCATTCATTTGAAAGGTACAAGACTTGCAAGTTTAGTTTACAAAACCGTTCGACAACAAGTCTAAGTTTACAAAAGTCATAAAGTATAAATGAAATAACTTGCGACATAATTAGTTTAAAAAAACACAGTTGCTATAAATAGCGTAAGTATGTAAACAAAAGTTTGAATCCAAAAGTGCTATCACTAGCGTATGTATGTGTGTATCTTGACTCCAAGCAAATAATCAGAGTGTATGCATGTATGCTTGACCCCAAGCAAGTATGAGTGTACGCGGAAGCATGTATCAAATAGCCAAGTATGAACCTGAGAAACATATAGAAAACTGTCAACGAAAAACGTTGGTGAAATCATAGGTGTATTAGTAAATGTTATATTTTGAACCACAAGATTTAGTATTTCCATAAATTGATCATCCAAAAGTTGCATTCCAAAAGTTGGTTCGCGAGCACCCAATTATCAATGCTTAACATTTCCTTCCATAGAACCCCATCACTTAGTGTTAGAACATACACTGTTTCACGAAAATATATTCCATTCGTAAACGGTAGCGAACCATTTGAATGAGGGTTTGTCAAACCCATATGGATCCATACAACATAAGTTCTCGCTTACACCCGGCAAGTGTAACTAATGATAATCGAATTGAGGATTTTTGTTCTAAACTCGCTGTAGAATGTTTGTTTCATCGGACTTGTGTTCAAAACATAAAAGTAAGTAGTATAAGATGTAACAAAGTATATGTTCCTCAGCCCACAATTTAAAAGTATAAAAAAAAGTTGTTGAAAAGGTGGGACTATGATCTCACCTCGAGTGCACGAGTATAAAGGTACTTCACAAAGTAAACGTGTGCATGAAAGTTGCTTAGTCTTGACCTAAACAAGTAAATTGTATCAATTAACCGGTTACGACACATGGTTGGGTGAAATGTGTTCAATTAGTCCTATGGCTCGTTACGACTCGAATAGTATAGCATGTGAATCACGTTGTCAAGTTTCATGCAAGAATCAAGTATAAAAGCATGTTAGAACGATTGTATAAAAGTTTGGTTAAGTTTGACTAAAAGTCAAACTTGGTCAAAGTCAACGAAAAAGTCAACACGTTCGGGTCGGGTCCCGAACTATTTTTCTATGCTAGTTATTCATATATAAGCATGTTAAAACAAGTTGCATGTAAATTGGAGGTCTAGAACATGTCAAACATTTTTAGTAAAAAGGTCAAGGGAAACAGAATCTGGACGCGGCTTATGTCGCGCCGCGGCCAGGCCTGTCGCGCCGCGACAATGGCCGTGGCCTGGTCCCTGGCCTGTTTCACTTGTTCAAGGCTTGGTAAAATTTCAAACAAACGCAAAACTCAAACCGTAAACAATTAGAAAGCGTATCTTATACCGTTGGAAAGCTCTTTTGACAAGGAACACAACTAAACATGTTTCATCAAACAAAAACAACATTTTCCATAGCCGATTTCTCGTCAAGTGATCATTTAAAAGTCCATTTTCAAAGTTTCAAGTTCATCAATTGCATTTTAAGTTTCGGGAATCCAATTCACACATATGATATGCCGTTTTGAAGGTAATGAAGCATGTAATACAACCAAGCACTTATCAATAACATTAACAAGCATTCAACGCATCAAAAGTTCGCTTTAAGGCTATCAAACCCTAACCAAAAGTTCACAAAATCAATAATCGCGTTTATGAAGTTTCTTTGATCAATCTATACATCAACATGAAGCTAATGATGCTAGTAACACTTTTAAAACATGAACTTTAACAATCTAACAACATTTAATCATCCAAAATCAAAGATTAAGCATACGATTTTCATTTTCAAGCTAGTCACACCAAAATCAACAAATCAAGCAAACAAATCATATATTCATGTTATACACGAGCCATAGACACTAACTAACACAATTTCAAGTCAAAAACACGAATTTATAGAAATCTAGAGTTTTTAGAAAGTTACCCAAACTTGATGAAATTGGTATCAAAATGTAGAGGATGAAGAGAGGATCACGAAAATGTAATTTGTTTTGAAGTTTGCTTCCAATCCCGAATTTAGATGATGATTTTATGAAGTTGAGGTTTGTGTTCAAAAATGGGAAGTAGAGAGAAAGGGGAGGATGAAGGTGGGTGGTGATAATGAATGGATGGGATGGGGTTTGACTAGTTGACCTAGTCACTAGTTAGGCCCCTTTGCAACTTTGGTCCCTCGAGTTTCAAAGCGGGTGCGGGAATTAACCAAACGAATATTTTTAAAGACGTTCGAGTAAACGGGTGACGTTATAATTAAATAACGAGGATATTATGAACGTTAGTTAACGAAAGATACAAATTTAAATAACGAAGGATATTTATTAAAAAAAAAGACGGTGTTAAAAATAAATTTAACGGAAAAAGGCGGGATGTTACATCAACGAACTTCGCGCTCGGGTAGTGGCTTTGGAGAATATGGTGCAGAGATTACAAACACCAGCAGCAGCATCAGCAGCATTAGCAGTAACACCATCATCAATGCCAATAGTACCATTACCACCCCAACCACAACCACGTCGTAAACCTCAACTTTACACTCTGTCCCACGAGCACCAATGTCATACGCCCTGTAGATACCAAGGAATACCAACAACAATAACCGACGAAGTATTAATTCATAACTTCATTGGAGAAACATTCCGCGCAGATTATGTAATCTCTAAAGTCTTAGAGATTATCTAATCTAGCCCTAACCATAAATCAGTTAAGCGAACCAAAATGATAGAAGGAAGAGTAGAAACCCTGACAAAAATGGTGTGTGATTAACAAGCTAAATTTGTTTTACCAACAGCATCAACAGTACCGTCAACGTCACCAGCATCATCAGTACAGTCAACATCAGAATCAACAACACCTATAACATCACAAACTCCGTCAGCTCAAGAATCACTATGGACATCATTACGAATTAATAACCCGTATATTGTATCAACGAGTTATGAAGAATTAACTCATTCCCTTTGAAGAAATTATATATGTATTTTATATATTTTGAAATAAAAATAAATCTTTCCGTGCTAAGCTATTATGTGTGAATCTTAACTACTCGGTTAATTCATATTACAAATATGCAATAATGTACGTCCTTCAGCCGCAACTTAACCAGCGTTAACTACAATCTCTATCGCAATTCAACAAATTCCAATTCATAATAAATCAAGTATATATTTGATTTTACACTTTCATCATCGATGTACCCGAAACTTTTCAGATAACATCATTCGTACTTTGCGAAATTCACAAGAATTCCACGAACCGAACATCATACATCAACAAATAACGGAGTATTGATTCATAATTTCAATGTCATTAAAGAAATACTGCGTAAAAGTTATGTACTTTTTAAAGCCTTTAGGGATTATTCAATTCTAGTTTCAACCGTAAATCAAATGAGTTTAATTTAACATTAACTCATTAAATCTATGTTACATCTGAAGAAAATATACATATATATATTTTCATAAAGACTGTAATAAAATTCTTTTGTACAAAATATTAATTGTGAAATTTTTTTTAACGGGTAGGTAATACCCGAGAGATATATAAATTCACAATTAATATATTATATTCTTCGAATCTGATTCAGCAAATCATCCATTATACTCCCTACTTTTACAACAATATACATTCTTTTATAGAAATCAAAACAACCATACTCATTCAAAATTTAATTACATATTCTAATTTTGAAATCTCAAAATTCAACTTGAGATATGACCAAAATCATCACTCTTAGATCCTTACATCTTTCACAAGCTATATTTTGACTTCAAAACTGTGTTAGAACATCAAATGTATGTTAACGATTATAATCTGTGTTCAAACCCTTCGAAAATTTCTGAAGACACTTCGAATGATGAGCAATCGAGATGATGATCCAACCACATATTACCCACAGTTGTGTACCCGAAAAACTCTTGAAACCAAAGTAAAAGTTTAAACAACGTATCCGCGTCAGATTCTTTAGCATTTATTAGCAAAAATAACTTTGCGACTCCTATTCAAAGTAGCCAGTTTTGTCATAGCTCCAGCAAGTCAACTTCGACTTTTCAGTCAGACTAACCTTATTATAACCTTGAGATATACACCATCGTTACCAGGGAACCTTTTACATTCCACCACATTATTAACAGATGTATCAACAACTTCATTACCCTTTGACTTTAGCCTCTCCAAAAAGTCATTATAATTATTCATTGAAACCCCATCATTTACTCATTTGCATCTTGTAATGAGAATTTCCATACGAATCATTGGGAATCAGCAATCAGTATTTTGAAATCTCGCAGCATGTCTACGCCAACAGTTATATGTGTATATATAACGTCTATCTTCTGGACTTAATTTGAATGTGAAGATTCTGAAAAACACTTCGAACTACGAATTGGTTCTCTGAAAATGGAAAAATACTGATGAAGCAGCAAAAAAAAAAACTATAAACGACCTTAACAGTAAAAGTTTGATGATAATGAATAGGTGTGCTGGCAAAGCGCAAAAAAAGAGAAGTCTTGGAACTGGAAAACGGATTGAGCAAGTAGGAAGGAGGCTGTGGACAAATTACAAAGACTGAACCTGACTTCAAAGGATCCAAATAATTCAGTATCTGCTGAAGTCATTAACGAATACCTTGCTCCTGACTCTAAACCCCTGCGGACAATATTCTTCATCATCCTCTGATATTAGAAATTCTAAAATATCATCATATCTTTCATTATAAATATCCTCCATATTTCTGAAGATATTTTCTTAATTTTTCTTATTTGAAATCATTTACCTCTTCGCGCTATCTGTATTACATCATAAAAGAAACTATTTTAGTTTCTAAATTCTGAAACATTCAAGTTTAAAATAGGAATATTTTGAAGTAGTGTTGGGAACTGAAGCATGAATTAGTATAATATAATGACACTTGATCAATGTGATTATATTACAGTAAGTCATGCTGAGTTTCTAAATGGAACGTGATGATTCACAGATCATAACATCATCATGTGCCATGTTATACGACTCTTGTATTCTATTTAACCTCTAAAATATCAAGAAAATATTTCTTGATGATTCGGCCTTTTTCAAGGTATTTTAGTAATTTGACAAGTCAAGATCGTGCCATCATAATTTCGTTCCTAGAACATTAACAATGTTCATTTCGAAATTCATATCTGTGAATTCTGGACCATTACAAGCGGTGCTTAATCGCAAGAAGAAGAAATGAAAGGACAAAACTCCGAAATAGAAATTGGGGTATAAATTGCAGCAAATAAAAGAGAGCATTAACTGTGAATGATAATGATTATAGAAGACAGAAGCAGAGACTTTGAAATATAAGGGAACATATAAAGCCCAACGACAAACCAGAAATTATAAACCATATATATCGATGCATATAGCAATATAAAGACACGGGAGAACTAGGAACACTATAAACCCAAGAGTATAGTAGAAGTAAATAGATTCTTCCGGCGGTAGATGAAAAAAAAAAGAAGAATGACCGATATGAAAGTTAGAAGTATATCGAGAATCAGAACTGGATGGAGCATATTGATGAATACTTTAAAATATGAGTTGAGGGGGAAAGAATAGAAGGTGATGAAACATGACTAGGAACTTAGAAATCAACAGATTTAACTCACACAATGGCAGAATAAGTGAATCAAACCCTCTAGTGAATAGGTTAAGTTTTTTTTTTTGATTAATTTAGTCAAACCACAACTAAATCAAGTGTGATTAGATCAAAACCTAGAGCTATTATTCACCACCTGGGTGATTTGGACTGAGAGAGAATCGAAGGAGCTCACTAGATCTGAGTGTGTGTAACAAATGAGAGGCTTAACCTAAAATGAAGAACATAAGACTTTATATACCCCTGCTGTTGACACACCCATACGATTCATTCATCACACGTACGAGTTGGCTTCATCAACCGTACGGGTGATCACTCACTCGTGTCTTATCATTTAGGTTGTAATTGTGACCTAGCTCAGCATCAACCATGCGTATGAGCCTGTCAGTCGTACTAGTGAGGCTTCACTCGTACGTCTGACTAAGTCTAACATAGTCAAACATCTAAATCTCGTTCCTGCAGTTCCTGTAACCATATACAAACACGGATAGGATAATAACGAGCAATCATGGTGGCCTGTAAACTGTTGTACCTGCAATGGACGTAGGTAGATGTCTAGGGACTTGCATAAAATACATCAACAGATGGTGTGAGTTGTAAGGAAACGAAGGAGGTGAATTTATAAGAAAATCTCCGACAGAACAATTAAAATGGACGATCGCATTTAAAGCGGATCCTAATTCCCTTGATTACCGGAGAGTCAAATCTTATTAAGAAGATTTTCTTCAAATCCCTTAAAATCTGGGAATCAATCATATCTACGTCAAATGATAAGATGAATCTACACTTACTCATTTCACTCTTCTATGTTAGCTTCATTCGTACTCTTCATATAAATGGATTGTTTATCCAAATTATTCGCTGATGATAAAACTCTAATTTGCAGCCCATATGCATCATGAAAACATACTTATTATCATTCACGACCTTTCCACTCAAATTTCGGGACGAAATTTCTTTAACGGGTAGGTACTGTGACAACCCGGAAATTTCCAACCAAATTTAAACTTTAATCTTTATATGTTTCTGACACGATAAGCAATATTTGTTAAGTTAAATTTCAAGAATTTTAAACTATGTTCATACATTCATTCAACCTCGACCAAGTTCCAACGATTCACGAACCATTAAACGAATATGATTATATATGTATATGTGTATATATATTATAACTTGAAACGTAAACAAAATATTAGATTAAATACTTTATATGATTGTATCTGTTTCAAAATGTTTATCAATGGAATTAGAAGATAAGATCAAATGATTGAATTATCAGATATATTGAATTATAATTACAAGTCTCTGTTGAAAGGCCCACGTTGATTTGAGAAATCTTTTCATTTTAACAATAATCAGAAAATGGTAAAGTGATTTATAAATATGAACAAATTGTCAATCATTGAGAACTAGACAAAGGATAGTGGAAGATTGAATCTCATAAAGACTCGATTGATCTATTTAGTTTCAAACGTACAAAAACGTTTTCAGTTTTAAAAGAACTTTATTATTAAAACGTATATAACTTTTATAAATATCTAGAACCACTTTTGACAACTCATTACTTAACTAGTATGATAAAGATAACGATATTTATATTTTATTTTATTAAATATATATAACGATTTAAATTAATATTATATATATTTATACGCGTATTATACGTACATAGTTTTATACTTTTACTATACTTAAACTTTACCTTTACTTTATTTTTACTTTACTTTAACTTTAATAATTCATACTTTAATAATTCACTTTAATAATTCATACTTTAATAATTCACTTTAATAATTCATACTTTAATAATTCACTTTAATAATTCATATTTTAATAATTCACTTTAATAATTCAAAAATCTATTATAAATAGAATTCAATAGGTTTCATTATTTCATAGAAACTTGAAAATAGTTTTCTCTAAACTCTCTCAATCAATTTACATATATATATTTACTCTGTATTATCTCAAGATATTATTAGTATACATAAAATATTACGACGGAGTGATGTCCGAGTGATTTCGAAGTTGTTTTTTCGAGTGGGATAGGATTAAGGAAATTATGGGTTATAGCTATGGAGGTGATTGAGTATGGTTCACGGGTATGCTCGTGAGGTCAATATAGTGTTTATCATCTCCGTTGCGTTTACGTACCTTTCCTGCAATATTGAATCTCAATATTGATATGTGAGTACTCATAATTTAATTTTTACATACTAATAGTGTATCCCTGACTAGTGCTCGAGTATATAGGATTATGCATATTTGTACTTTTGATATTGCATTTAGTTAGGTTATGTTGAATCCTGAATTAGTTATATATGCGACTGAGATAAGGTATAAGATATGCATGTCGTTGGAAAGCTAGCGAAAAATTAAGAACTTTTCATTTAGATATCGAATGATTTCGATGAACGGATTTGAAGTTATAGTCCATCGAATTTTTGTATTATTATTAAAAATGATTATTATTATCGTCGTTATTATCGTCGTTCTAGTTTTATCTTATTATTATTATTATCTTTATCAATAAAAGGATTTATCATTAAAAAAAATTGTTATTTTTTTTATTATTACTATCGTTATTATCGTTAAAGTTATAATTAGTATTATTATTATTATCCAATTATTATTATTATTATTATTATTATTATTATTATTATTATTATTATTATTATTATTATTATTGGTATTATTATTATTATTATCATTATTAATATATATATCATTATTTAAAAATGATTATTGTTATTGTTAATATTATTATTACTATATTATCATTAAGATAATTATTAGTATTATCGTTAATAATGTTATAGTAACTATCATTATTAATATTAGTGTAATTAAAACAAATATTTGTAACACTTAATTATTTTGATTACTATTATTATCATTATTACGAACACGATATAAAAGACGATTAAAAGCAATTAAACGAAATGATTAGAAAATAATGGGTAAGAGTATCATGATGAAATTAAAATATTATAAGATATTGATTTAGATAAAATTATCATTCTTATTATTTTTATCATTACTATTATTATTAAAATTATCGTTAGTATTAAAACTATCATTTTAACAAAAATTATCATTTTAATAGAAATATCATTGTTACTATAAAATATCATTATTATTATTATTTTAAATAGAATTATTATTTTAAAGATAATATTAAAAATTATCGTAAATATTAAAGTTATCATAATTAGAATTATCGTTTATCATAATGTCATCTTAGTAATTATAAATATTGATATTTTTATAATAATAATTATTATTACAAAATAATACAACTTTTACTTACTATCATTATAGATATTATTTTATCAAATAAATATTTGATACAAACATATTTTACTACGTGTAATAACTTACTTTAATAATACCTATCATATTATCTTTATAATATTAAATGAACCCTATAAATTTTATTACTTAATATATATAAAAGTATATTTTCTTATATAAATATAATATAAAATTTTATTTATTAATAAATAAATTATATTATTTACTCTAATAAATCTTTTAAAAATATTTAAAAATATAAAACGACGATATTTAAACTATATATTAATCATGTATAGAATTTTGGAAATTATTTTGAATCAAATTTACTTTTGTTGACTTTTGCATATTAGTCTCGAGCATTAGGATTGTGAAACACTATGACTTGACCTAATTTATTAGACAAATATTGACCAACACATAAATATATATAATTAATTTAGGTTCGTGAATCCGAGGCCAACCTTGCACATGTTCAATGACGTTATATGTATTTTTACTACGAAATACAGTATGGTGAGTTTCATTTACCTTTTTACCCTTTATATTTTTGGGACTGAGAATACATGCGCTTTTATAAATGTTTGACGAAATAGACACAAGTAATTGAAACTACATTCTATGGTTGAATTATCGAAATCGAATATGCCCCTTTTTATTAAAGTCTGGTAATCTAAGAATTAGGGAACAGACACCCTAATTGACGCGAATCCTAAAGATAGATCTATTGGGCCTAACAAACCCCATCCAAAGTACCGGATGCTTTAGTACTTCGAAATTATATCATGTCCGAAGGAGGATCCCGGAATGATAGGGGGATATTCTTATATGTATCTAGTTAATGTCGGTTACCAGGTGTTCACCATATGAATGATTATTTTTTGTCTCTATGCATGGGACGTATATTTATGAGAACTGGAAATGAAATTCTTGTGGTCTATTAAAATGATGGAAATAAATGATTATGATAAACTAATGAACTCACCAACCTTTTGGTTGACACTTTAAAGCATGTTTATTCTCAGGTGTTAAAGAAATCTTCCGCTGTGCATTTGCTCATTTTAAAGATATTACTTGGAGTCTTTCATAGCATATTTCGAAGAACGTTGCATTCGAGTCATTGAGTTCATCAAAGATTATTATTAAATCAATTTATAGTTGGGTAGTGTATATTATGAAATGGTATGCATGCCTGTCAATTTTTGATGTAAAGAAAGATTGTCTTTTAAAAACGAATGCAATGTTTGTAAAATGTATCATATAGAGGTCAAATACCTCGCAATATAATCAACTATTGTGAATCGTTTATAATGTATATGAACGGGATCTTTCAAATTAGTAGATCGGTTTACTAATTCTTAGGCTACCAAGCAAAAGGGGCATATTCGGCTTCGATCATTCAACCATATAATGTAGTTTCGATTACTTGCGTCTATTCGTAAAACATTTATAAAAGCAGCGCATGTATTCTCAGCCCCAAAAATATATATTGCAAAAGCATTTAAAAAGGGAGTAATGAAACTCACCATACTGTATTTTGTAGTAAAAATACATATGACTATATTGAACAATGCAGAGTTGTCCTCGGATTCACGAACCTATATCATTAATATATGTATTAACACATATTCTTGAAATCGAACAAATATTTATATTCATATATATATTATTATATTTAATAGTTTATAGGTTTTGTTTATTAATTAAGTATAGCTAATTTTATATATACCTTAGATGAATAATTAAAATATTATTATAAACATAATAATATAGTGATGTTATGTATATTAAATATGTTTTTATGTAACTAATATTTATTTGATAAAAGTTATATTAATACTAATTAAAGAGTTTGTATTTCTATAATAATAGTAATAGTAATTACTTTTTAGTGATAGTAATTATAGTCATGATAGTAATAATGTTAATAATAATGATAATAGTAATAATGATAATTTCAATAAGAGTGATAATTTTTACAGATGTTAATTTTAATGATAATACTAATTTTAATAAAAATGCTATTTTTTAAAAATAATAATACTTTTAGTAATAATGATAGTAATAATAATACTGATAATAATAATAATAATAACTATAGAAATAACAATTTTACTACTAATAAGAGTAACTTTAATAATAATACCTTCTTATATATATAATTGATAACCAAAATCTTAAAGTTTAATCCTAAATCGATTATACATGACTTACATCCATGAAAGAAACATATTATCTTGATATTCATATGCATAGTTTATATATAATAAGTATAGCCATAAACATGAATATTATCATGTCGTTAATCATATTTTTAAATGCTTTATAGTGCTTTTTATATATATTTTCATACTTGAATCTATAATTATATCATGTCGTTTATTATCGTTAAACTTTTGATTCGCAAGCAAAATCATGATACCATGAATTTAATGGAAATTTCGTCAATAATAATACTAACTATAATAATACTTATAATTCAATTACATATAACAATAATAATCTTAACATTTACCTTAATAATCATACTAATGGCAATAATAATAATAATAATAATAATAATAATAATAATAATAATAATAATAATAATAATAATAATAATAATAATAATAATAATAATAATAATAATAATAATAATAATAATAATAATAGAAATAAAATGATAATAATAATTAGGTAACTACCTTATTAAGCTTTATAAAAAAAAATTAGCCACGAGCTGGGCTCGAACCCGCAACCTCCCGTTCACAAACACACCCCATTAGCCAATGCAACATATTAGTTTTTCTGAATATATTCCATCCTATATTTATATATCCTATATCCGTTTATTTCTAACTTCATCTTCTTCTTTTCAATTCCAAATTCGACCAGGGGGTATCTCAATCATCAAAACAGAAATTTTAACTACTCCAAAATAATAACAAACTAATATCAAATGTTCATATGTATTGAAAGAAAAAAAATAAATAAATAAATAAAAACCAAACTGCTGCATACGGCAGTCGCTGTATCTCAGAAAAAAGATGAAATCGATTTTTGGTTCAGAGGCTGTTATAGACAAAATTTATAACACAAATGTTATTTAAAATCACTCCTATAATCTTCTGAAATCATTAATTAGACTTGAATCACATCATATAACTCGAATTTAATCATTAAATAACGTTTGACTTTTAAAAACTAAAACCTTGACCCGCGAATTCGTACTCGATATAACGAATTGAAACTTGAGATTTTGAAGAAAGATTGAGTGCATGATTCCTAACAATATTGCATTTAAGGATTTTGATAATTGGTTCATTTTGAAGATTTGGCTAAAAATTTCAAGAACAGAGATAAAAGATAAAAAAGAGCTGTAATATAATTTTCTATTTAATCTCACTGCAAAAGGTTGTTATGATTGATTTTTGTTAGTGGAAATAAGTTCATATATCCATATCATAATCTAAATTGATCGCTTATGTAAGGAGTGGGTAACACTTTCTCAATCAGACAAAAACAAGGACAGAAACTCTAATAAAAATAAAATCAAATCAAATAAGGTCTTAACTGATTGGTACAATATGATGCAAGGTAAAACGAATTTTAGGGATATAAACAAAAATAAAAACAGTGTGGATTGAGATGTGAACCTGCTCTTGATTCTTAAAGTCATGCGTAGGATTTTATACAAATTTATTACTAATTAATATAATAATTATAATTATATTAATAATAATAATCTAAATAAAATGAATACAGATTTCCTAAAATATATATATGTAAATAGCTGCGTATATATATCTGTATATATCAGTCTATGTATTTAATAAATATATAACTGTATTTATCAATATAATATATATATATATATATATATATATATATATATATATATATATATATATATATATATATATATATATATATATATATATATATATATATATATATATATATATATATATATAACTACTATATTTATATCAACTTATTAAATATATGAAGGGACATTCTAACAACACAAACATAAGTACTTAATATTAATATTTATCTTAATGAAATTAATATAACTATTATACCTTAACTTGTTTTAAATAACCATTGAGCGTTACAATCGTTTATTACATGAATTTGAAACCAGTTATATGTATCTCCCAATATACTTTTTTATATATAAATATATATAATTTAAGTACTAATCACATATTTTTAAACCAATAGATTTGATATCATTATATGTTAAGAAATAATATTTATATATATTCATATATATATATATATATATATATATATATATATATATATATATATATATATATTTATAACTATTTGTTCGTGAATCGTTGGAAGTGGTCAAAGGTTAAATGATTTACATGAACACAGTTCAAAAGTTTTTGAGACTTAACATTACAGACTTTGCTTATCGTATCGAAATCATATAAAGATTAAGTTTAAATTTAGTCGAAAATTCTCGGGTCATCACAGTACCTACCCGTTAAAGATATTTCGTCCCGAAATTTGAGTGAGGTGGTCATGGTTAAAACATTTTAACAAGTTTCATAATACTTAAAACATTTTAAGAATCAAATTAAGGCGGAAGCATGTAAGTATTACTTTTAGAACTTGTTAATCTTTAACCAATTAAAGTTAAATCCCAATTAGGATCAAGTTGTGAAACATACTTACAAACTACAAAGCAAGTAAAGGGTTTATACCTACTCCAAGCTAGGTAGTGAATGATGAAGATGATGATGAAGAATGGAGCCTCAAATGGATGAAACCTCAAGTTGTTATACCCCAAACTTATCACCAACATTGTACTTTGGTTAGGATTTGTTAACACTAAAATTTAGCTTACAAAAAAAAGATTGAGAACCCTTTCTCCCTCCCTAATACTCACGGCCTGGACAGCAGAAAGTAGGAAGATTGTGCAGTTTTTTTTTAAGTGTATTTTGATGTGTATTGCATGTGTGTTGAGTCTCCAAGAGGTCTTGGTACATATGCACATGCACATGGGAAGTAACCACACTAAAATAATGTTTATTAGCATGCTTATTTGCAACTCCAATGCCACTCCCATATTATTTTATAAAAGGATTTTATAACATTAGATTTTATAAAACATAATATATAAACTTCCATTTTATAAAATAGTTTTTTAAAATTAGATTTTATAAAAAATATTTTATAAATTTCTATATTATAAATTATGTATGTTATTTATAAAACCAATTTTATAAAATTCCATTTTATATGTTATGTATACTTTATTTTATAAAACCAATTTTATAAAATGTAACATAACTTTATTAATTATTTAACTTATAAATAATTAAACTCTTATTATATAAATTATTCCATAATTTATATACACATCAAGTAATATTATTTTAGAAAACCATTTTTCTTAAATTCCAAGTCTCGCGTAATTTCATCAACGATCCAATCGCTAAGATCAAAATACGATTAAGGTGTCGGTTAGCTTGTTATTGGGTATGACCTGACTTGGATCAAAACATATTAGCCACATTAATCTAATATGTCTCTCGGGCATACGAAATACCTTCAATCTCCCACTTGCACGAGAAACATAGGAAATTAATGCAAGTGATGGATACCACATAACGACCGTCCATCACCCCAAATATGTCATGACTTTGTGCCATTCAATAACATCATCCCTTACGAGTTCCCATCTCGAATATGAATAGGTGAATCTTTCATTTATCCTTTCATCCTAGATGTCATGTTAAATTCAAGAGACACAGAGTGATCACTCTCTTCTAGATTTAACTTTATCAGGCCTTAGACATCTGACTCTCAACGAATAAGAGGGACAAATTCCATCTTGACTACATACGTCCTAGATATATACCTTGCATTATACCTGAGCTCCTCCTTGTGAACTACCATATTTCAGAATAGCGAAGGAAAGAATCAAGGCACAATACTTGATGAATATCCGAACTCAATATGTATCTCAGGTCAGAGGATACAATGATATTCGCCTTTACTCAAGATTACATGTGATCAACCACAAAGGCTCCATTTAGTAAATCTTGAGGGCGGGTCTTCCAATATTTGTATCCCACAAATATCTATGAACCTTGGTTGCAACCTTGCTCCACATTCATCCCGTGAATGTATACCAATCCAAGTTCATAATAGTCTAAATCTCACACTTGTTCCCACAAATGTGATCGACTACGAAATTTAGAATAATTTCTTATTCATGGATAAAATATGCAAAATTGGAACTTGACTCGAAATAAATTAATACCATAATTATATTAATGAGTTTGAACAATTTCGTTCCGTTACAATACTCAAAATAGATCATGACCAATCACTAGAATATCGAAGCCCTAATGCACAAACATGTATTGTATGTTTTGATCCATGTAAGAGCTTCGTGAGAGGATCCGCAATATTAAGAACTGTGTGAACTTTGCGAATACATATCTTTCCCTTTTCAACTTCATCCCTTATGTAGTTGAATCTCTGCTCAATGTGATGGGTCTTTTGGTGAGCACGAGGTTCCTTGATTTGAGCAATCGCACCCTCGTTGTCACAAAAGATCTCAAGAGGGTCGTTAATGGAATGGACTACTCCTAAGTCGTCGATGAATTTCTTCATCCATGCAGCTTCCTGAGCTTCCAATGATGTGGTGATGTACTCCGACTCTGTAGTGGATAAAGCAACAACATCCTGTTTTGAACTCTTCCAAGAGACCGCACCTCCATTTAACGTGAAGACATAACCTGTAACGACCCGCACTTTTCCGATCGTTCTATACTTATGAGATTAATATTTACATAAATTAAACCTTACCAACATGATAAGCAATCCAAATTGTTGAGACTTATGTTTTTGAAAAGAGTTTTACACAACGTTTGACCGTCTAGTTTGACCGATGATATCACGAACTATACAATATATGATAATTATACATACATATTTAACATGATCTAAGGATGTTTTAATATCTCATTTTGTATTAATAACAAAAAGTCATAAGTATATTTTGAAACTACTAACTTAAGTTTTCAAAACAATAACCTACGTAACGTTATTTGACATAAATACTGATGATTTATAATGTTTATACATATATCGTATAAGTAATGTATTTAATCATTTTTAAAGGGCTTTTATACATAAAACAATATAAGTATATTTACAAAAGATAGTTATATTTGAATTCTCGTTCCGTTTCCTCAATAATCCTATACGTATATCTAGGGTACTATACACAGCTTCTAGAAGTATTTACTATTGGTATATACCAATAGAAATCTTCAATTATTGGAATAATATGTCATTCATGACATAATAAATTTTAACTTATCTTAGATATTTTCACTAAAAACCAAATTTTCAAGCCTATAAATAAGCACCATTTCTAACTCATTTTTACACATTCATTTTCCAAATTTTACTTCCAATTTTCACACACACTTGCAAGAACTCTCTCAACTTTTATTTTACTACTTCTTTCCAGCAACTTTACATTTTAAACTTGAGGTAAAAACTCTACTTCAACTCTTTTTCAATTCATATATTTAAAGCTATATATATAAGAGTTTATAAACTAGAACATAGTTTGAATGATTTCAAACTTGTTCGCAAACTAAATAGATCCTTCTAACTTAACTTTTAAAATACTTCAAGACCTGTAACATATCTTAATTATATGCTAACTTAACAAGGTATAACTTGGTTTTTCAAAGAACACCTTAAAAACTGAATTTACGACGTCGGAGTGCAACCGGGGGCTGTTTTGGGTTGGATAATTAAAAACCATCTTAAACTTTGAATTGGAGGTTTATTTTCTGGAAAAATGATTTTTACTATGAATATGATAACACATAAAAATTTCATGATTTAACTCAAAGTATAAGTATTTTTAGAAAAATAATCATTTGAGGTTGTTTACATGATGGAAAATGATTAACTTCATAAGTTTCACTAAAGTTTGACCTATGCCGTGTGATTTTGAATACAAACTAAGGTATTTACAGTTCATAGTCTTAAAGAGGGACTCGATCCAAGGAGATGGCAAGTTGAATCAACGAAAACGGAGTTGTAACGAAGAAACTATGACCGAAACAAAATCGGATATCCAAGACTAGTTTAGCCACGAAAATAATTGGGAAAAAATTAAATAAATCACATCTTTTTAAGTTAACATGATATTTTATATATATGTACTTATAATTCAATTTTATATGGTTCAGGATCACCCGAAAACAACACGAGAAGATTAATCATAAGATCCCATGATTGTACGCAACACGTCATTTGACAACACCGGTACTTTATGTACGCAACACGTCATTTGACAACACCGGTACCATGGGTCAAGATTAATCTCGACCAATACATATACGATGGGGTTTTATTTATTTCGTTGGGGGTTTTATTTATTTCATTGCGGGTATATTAAACATCTAAAAATGAACCATTAAAATTGAATTACTAACAACGAACTGCTAACTACGGACTAAGGAATTATTCAAAGTATTAAAAGTATAACAAGTATATATATGTAACGTTTGTTTAAAAAGAAAAGGTATTGATATATTATATATGGATAGGTTCGTGATATCAACCGGAGACCAAGTCAAATTATATATATATCTTCAAGACGAAAGTGAGTATATAGTCCCACTTTTAAACTCTAAATATTTCGGGATGAGAATACATGTATTTTATGTTTTACGTTATGGACACAAGTAACTGAAAAATATATTCTACGTTGAGTTGTACCACTGGCATACTTCCCTGTAGCTTGGTAACTGTTATTTACAGCGGTATTGTAAACGCGAATCCTGTTGATAGATCTATCGGGTCTGACAACCCCAACCGGACTGGACGCCCAGTATTCAACGGTTGCACAGTACTTCGTTTCGTGACTACACTTGGTACGGTGTAGTAAGATTTCATAATAAAGGGAATATGCGACGTGATTAAATGTTAAGTATGGTTACCAAGTGCTCAACCACTTAGAATATTTTTATTAAACTGTTTATATACGAAATCTTGTGGTCTATATATATATATATATTGCTGCCGGCATTAAACCTATATCTCACCAACTTTATGTTGACCTTTTAAAACATGTCTATTCTCAGGTGATTACTAAAGCTTCCGCTGCATTATGTTGAATTTGAGCAGGATCTTGCGTACGCATATTTGTGTCAAAAATAAAACTGCATACCCAAGGATTTGTGTTGTAAAATATGCTCGAAATCGTGTTGTTATCATTATATGTAAAGTTTGTAAGTCGAAGATTATCGCTAAACGATAATCATCTTTTTTATTGTCTAAAGCTTGTAACAAAAATAATGGTTATGGTTTGTAATGTATAATATATGCAGTTTCTCTTTTAAAAATGTCGCATATAGAGGTCAATACCTCGCAATGAAATCATATGTTATCTAACACGTTCTTATGGTTAAGGACGGGTTATGACATGTGGTATCAGAGCGGTGGTCTTAGCGAACCAGGTTTGCATTAGTGTGTCTAACCGATAAATCGTTAGGATACATTAGTAAGTCTGGACTTTGACCGGGTCTGATTTAAAAACCATTGCTTATCATTGTTGGTTAAAATTTATATGTAAATATTATGTAGTACTAATGGGTTAGTTGTTGTATGATAGATGTCGGGCTCAAAACTTGTTATCACATTCAGCGACTCCGAACCAGAATCTTCAGATGGTGTTCCAGTCATTAACCTATCCGATGACGAAAATGATATCTTTGGGGAAGACTCACAAATTCCGGATGAACCAACTATAGAGAACCCGGAAAGTGAACCCGAGGAGGAAAGTGAACCCGAGGAGGAAAGTGAACCCGAGGAGGAAAGTGAACCCGAGGAGGAAAGTGAACCCGAGGAAGAAATACAGGAAATTACAAAAGACGAGTTCGAACTAGGAAAGAAACGAAAGGCTAATGAATTAGAAAATTCAAATCCCGAGTTTAGTAAGGATGATGTGGCACCAACTCCACTAGACACTACCACCCCTATTCCCGCTATTCCTATTCGTGCTGTCCCGGCATCCAGTTCTTCAGCCCCACAGCCAAAATATAGGCAGACAGCTAGGATAAGCGTTAGGCCATTCCTTGAACCTAAACGTCCTAGAAAATAGACCAAACGATGCGCTGCCGTATTAAACCATGGGATCATATAATGTTTTGTATAATATTATTAGTGTGGTTTGCTTAATGTTCGATATAAGATAAGCATATGTAAAATAGTCAAGTGTGAAATGCAATAATTTTCCATGGTTAAGTATTATTTAGATGGTAGTAATTGATTCTGTACTAAGCTATTAAGTATGGACATTAACGGGTAGGTACTACCCTAGATCTAATTATAAAACGCTAATAAGAAGAAAAGGCTTTTATAATAATACCTGGTTCATATTATTAATAAGCTATAATGTACTGTAAATATACACTACATCTATAATATTCCATGTGAATAATTATTTTCTTTTCATTCTTATAGAAGAATATGGCGCGATTGAACCGAATGACGGAACAAGAAATCCAGGAACTCATCAATCAACGAGTGAACGACAGAATGTTATGGGTCGAGGCTGCAAGAGGTGCTGCAGTTAACCCAAATCCTCGTGTGGGGTGCACTTACAAAACTTTTCAAGCTTGCAAGCCCTCATCATTCAGTGGAACAGAAGGACCAATCGGTTTAACCCGGTGGATAGAAAAGATGGAGACTGTGTTTAAAATCAGTGGTTGTGTTGAAAAGGACATGACCAAGTATGCATCGTGCACTTTACAAGATAGTGCACTCACGTGGTGGAAAAATTATGTGAAGGCTGTAGGAGGAGATGTAGCTTATGATACTCCGTGGAAAGAATTCAAAACAATGTTAATCAACGAATATTGTCCAAGGAACGAGGTTAGGAAGTTGGAAGATGAGTTACGAAGTCTGAAGGTTATTGGTACTGAAATCACCAACTACAATCAGCGATTCATGGAATTAGTTTTGCTATGTCCTGAATTGGTTCCAACCAAAGAACGGAAGATTGAAATGTACAAAGATGGTTTGCCCAAAAAGGTCAAGGCAAACGTTACAGCATCGAAACCTAAGACAATTCATGAAGCTATAACCATGGCAAACGAGCTAATGGATCAGGTCATCATGGATAAGAAAGCATCCAATACTGATGTGAAGGTATCAGGTAACAAAAGAAAGTGGAATGGAAATTATGATCGAGGTAACCAACAACAATCTTTTAAGAAACAAGAAACCATACAAGGTGCAGGTGGTGGTTCAAGCTTTGGTTACAAAGGACAAAATCCTTTATGCAACCGATGCCACAAACATCACTCTGGCTACTGTAATGTGGTATGCAACAAATGTAATCGAAAGGGTCATCTTGCTGAAGATTGTAGGGCTCTCGTTACAAATACAAATGGTACCAAGACTCCTGCCACCAATGCAAATAGAACTGCTTTGGCTACCATTACTTGTTATGGGTGTGGAAAACAAGGTCACTATAAGAGCCAGTGTCCGAATCCAGAGAAGAATAATGGATCTGCACGTGGAAGAGCATTTGTTATTAATGCTAGAGAGGCGTGTGAAGACCCGGAGCTTGTTACGGGTACGTTTACCATTAATAACTTATCCGCATCTATTATATTTGATACTGGTGCCGATAGAAGTTACGTGAGTAGAGGCTTTTACGCTAAATTGAATTGTTCATCATTACCTCTAGATGCTAAGTACATGATTGAGTTAGCTAATGGTAAACTAATTAAAGCCGATAAAATTTGCCGTGATTGTAAAATAAATTTAGCCGGAGAAACATTTAAAATTGACTTAATACCCGTAGAATTAGGAAGTTTTGATGTAATAGTCGGCATGGACTGGATGTCCAAAGTAGGAGCTGAAGTTGTGTGTGCCAAGAAGGCAATTCGCATTCCTTGTAAGGATAGAATGCCGGTGATGATTTATGGAGAGAAGGGTAACTCAAAGCTAAAACTCATTAGTTATTTGAAAGCTCAAAAGTGCTTGAAGAAAGGGTGCTATGCTATCTTAGCACATGTTAATAAAGTCGAAAAGAAAGAAAAAGAGAAGTGCATCAACGACGTGCCTGTGGCAAGAGATTTTCCTGAAGTTTTTCCGGAAGAGTTGCCGGGATTACCTCCATTTAGATCTGTAGAATTTCAAATAGATTTAGTACCAGGAGCCGCACCAGTGGCTCGTGCTCCATATAGACTTGCACCGTCCGAGTTAAAAGAACTTCAGAGTCAGTTAAAAGAATTACTGGATCATGGATTCATACGACCAAGTACTTCACCGTGGGGAGCTCCGATTCTATTTGTTAAAAAGAAAGATGGATCTTTTAGGATGTGTATAGATTATCGTGAATTAAATAAGTTAACTATCAAAAATCGGTATCCACTACCGAGAATTGACGACTTATTTGATCAACTCCAGGGATCATGTGTTTATTCGAAAATCGACCTAAGATCGGGCTATCATCAACTACGTGTCAAAGAAGAAGATATACCGAAAACTGCTTTTCAGACACGCTACGGTCATTACGAATTTTTGGTTATGCCGTTTGGATTGACGAATGCGCCAGCTGTATTCATGGACCTCATGAATCGAGTTTGTAGTCCATATTTAGATAAGTTTGTTATCGTTTTCATTGATGATATTCTTATCTATTCCAAGAGTGAGCAAGAGCATGAGCAGCATTTAAGGTTGATATTAGAGTTGTTGAGAAAAGAACAGCTATACGCTAAATTTTTTAAGTGTGCTTTCTGGTTGAAAGAAGTGCAATTTCTTGGCCACGTTGTTAGTAGCAAAGGAATTCAGGTTGATCCAGCAAAAATTGAAGCCATTGAAAAATGGGAGACTCCTAAGACACCAATGCAGATACGCCAATTTTTGGGTTTAGCCGGTTATTATAGAAGGTTTATTCAAGATTTTTCCCGAATAGCTAAGCCGTTGACAGCATTAACGCAAAAAGGGAAGAAATACGAATGGACCTCGGAGCAGGAGAACGCATTTCAATTACTGAAGAAGAAGTTAACTACGGCGCCTATTTTATCGTTACCTGAAGGGAACGATGATTTTGAAATATATTGTGACGCTTCGCGACAAGGTTTTGGTTGTGTTCTTATGCAACGAAAGAAAGTTATTGCATACGCATCTCGACAATTAAAGATTCACGAGCGGAATTATACGACGCATGATCTAGAACTGGGAGCAGTCGTGTTTGCATTGAAGATATGGAGACACTACTTGTATGGGGTTAAATGCACTGTGTTTACTGATCATAAAAGTCTTCAACATATTTTTGATCAGAAACAGCTGAACATGAGGCAACGTAGGTGGGTCGAGTTAATAAACGACTATGATTGTGAAATTCGTTATCATCCCGGGAAAGCGAATGTGGTGGCTGACGCACTAAGCAGAAAGGAACGAGAACCAATTCGAGTACGAGCGATGAACATAAAAATTCGCATGAATCTCAACTCACAAATCAAAGAAGTTCAACGAGAAGCACTTACTAAAGAAAATATAGGAAATGAAATAATGAAGAAGTATGAGAAGCAACTCGTTATACGGGAAGATGGAATTCGATATTTTGCAAACCGTATTTGGGTACCGAAGTTGGGTGGATTAAGGAAGTTGATATTGAACGAGGCACATAAGACAAGATACTCGATACATCCTGGAGTTGGAAAGATGTATGAAGATCTTAAGACACATTATTGGTGGCCTAACTTAAAGACAGACGTTGCAACATATGTTGGGGAGTGTTTAACTTGTTCCAAGGTCAAGGCAGAACACCAGAAACCATCAGGGTTACTTCAACAACCAGAAATCCCAGAATGGAAATGGGATGGTATTACCATGGATTTCATCACGAAGTTACCAAAGACTGCCTGGGGATACGACACCATTTGGGTGATTGTTGATCGTCTTACCAAATCTGCCCATTTCTTGCCTATAAAGGAAACGGATAGAATGGAGAAACTATTACGATTGTATATAAAGGAAATTGTTTCAAGGCATGGAATACCTATTTCCATTATATCCGATCGTGATAGTAGATTTACCTCAAAGTTCTGGCAATCACTGCAGGAGGCACTAGGAACTCGTTTAGATATGAGTACCGCATATCATCCGCAAACCGACGGGCAGAGTGAAAGAACGATTCAGACTCTTGAAGACATGCTCAGGGCATGTGTGATCGATTTTGGAAACGGATGGGATAAGTATCTACCGTTAGCAGAATTTTCGTATAATAATAGTTATCATGCAAGCATTAAAGCTGCACCATTCGAAGCATTGTATGGAAGGAAGTGTAGATCTCCTATCTGTTGGAATGAAGTAGGAGATCGACAATTAACTGGTCCCGAGATCATACACGAAACGACTGAGAAGATAGTACAAATCAAGGAGAGATTGAAAACAGCCCGAAGTCGCCAAAAGAGCTACGCCGATGTCCGAAGGAAACCATTAGAGTTTCAGATTGGGGACATGGTTATGCTAAAGGTGTCACCTTGGAAAGGTGTAATACGTTTCGGTAAAAGAGGTAAACTGAACCCAAGATATGTAGGCCCGTTCAAGATCATCGAACGCATTGGACCGGTAGCTTATCGACTCGAGTTACCGCAACAACTCGCCGGAGTACACAATACCTTTCACGTCTCAAACCTTAAGAAGTGTCTTGCAAAGGAAGACCTCACCATTCCTCTTGAAGAAATCCATGTCGATGAGAAACTACAATTCATCGAAGAACCAATCGAAATCATGGATCGTGAAGTTAAACAGCTCAAGCAGAGCAACATACCAATCGTTAAGGTTCGTTGGAATGCTCGAAGAGGTCCTGAGTTTACTTGGGAATGAGAGGATCAGATGAAACAAAAGTATCCACACTTGTTTCTCGATGACGCAAAATAGGTACAATTTTAAAATTTCGGGACGAAATTTATTTAACGGGTAGGTACTGTAACGACCCGCACTTTTCCGATCGTTCTATACTTATGAGATTAATATTTACATAAATTAAACCTTACCAACATGATAAGCAATCCAAATTGTTGAGACTTATGTTTTTGAAAAGAGTTTTACACAACGTTTGACCGTCTAGTTTGACCGATGATATCACGAACTATACAATATATGATAATTATACATACATATTTAACATGATCTAAGGATGTTTTAATATCTCATTTTGTATTAATAACAAAAAGTCATAAGTATATTTTGAAACTACTAACTTAAGTTTTCAAAACAATAACCTACGTAACGTTATTTGACATAAATACTGATGATTTATAATGTTTATACATATATCGTATAAGTAATGTATTTAATCATTTTTAAAGGGCTTTTATACATAAAACAATATAAGTATATTTACAAAAGATAGTTATATTTGAATTCTCGTTCCGTTTCCTCAATAATCCTATACGTATATCTAGGGTACTATACACAGCTTCTAGAAGTATTTACTATTGGTATATACCAATAGAAATCTTCAATTATTGGAATAATATGTCATTCATGACATAATAAATTTTAACTTATCTTAGATATTTTCACTAAAAACCAAATTTTCAAGCCTATAAATAAGCACCATTTCTAACTCATTTTTACACATTCATTTTCCAAATTTTACTTCCAATTTTCACACACACTTGCAAGAACTCTCTCAACTTTTATTTTACTACTTCTTTCCAGCAACTTTACATTTTAAACTTGAGGTAAAAACTCTACTTCAACTCTTTTTCAATTCATATATTTAAAGCTATATATATAAGAGTTTATAAACTAGAACATAGTTTGAATGATTTCAAACTTGTTCGCAAACTAAATAGATCCTTCTAACTTAACTTTTAAAATACTTCAAGACCTGTAACATATCTTAATTATATGCTAACTTAACAAGGTATAACTTGGTTTTTCAAAGAACACCTTAAAAACTGAATTTACGACGTCGGAGTGCAACCGGGGGCTGTTTTGGGTTGGATAATTAAAAACCATCTTAAACTTTGAATTGGAGGTTTATTTTCTGGAAAAATGATTTTTACTATGAATATGATAACACATAAAAATTTCATGATTTAACTCAAAGTATAAGTATTTTTAGAAAAATAATCATTTGAGGTTGTTTACATGATGGAAAATGATTAACTTCATAAGTTTCACTAAAGTTTGACCTATGCCGTGTGATTTTGAATACAAACTAAGGTATTTACAGTTCATAGTCTTAAAGAGGGACTCGATCCAAGGAGATGGCAAGTTGAATCAACGAAAACGGAGTTGTAACGAAGAAACTATGACCGAAACAAAATCGGATATCCAAGACTAGTTTAGCCACGAAAATAATTGGGAAAAAATTAAATAAATCACATCTTTTTAAGTTAACATGATATTTTATATATATGTACTTATAATTCAATTTTATATGGTTCAGGATCACCCGAAAACAACACGAGAAGATTAATCATAAGATCCCATGATTGTACGCAACACGTCATTTGACAACACCGGTACTTTATGTACGCAACACGTCATTTGACAACACCGGTACCATGGGTCAAGATTAATCTCGACCAATACATATACGATGGGGTTTTATTTATTTCGTTGGGGGTTTTATTTATTTCATTGCGGGTATATTAAACATCTAAAAATGAACCATTAAAATTGAATTACTAACAACGAACTGCTAACTACGGACTAAGGAATTATTCAAAGTATTAAAAGTATAACAAGTATATATATGTGACGTTTGTTTAAAAAGAAAAGGTATTGATATATTATATATGGATAGGTTCGTGATATCAACCGGAGACCAAGTCAAATTATATATATATCTTCAAGACGAAAGTGAGTATATAGTCCCACTTTTAAACTCTAAATATTTCGGGATGAGAATACATGTATTTTATGTTTTACGTTATGGACACAAGTAACTGAAAAATATATTCTACGTTGAGTTGTACCACTGGCATACTTCCCTGTAGCTTGGTAACTGTTATTTACAGCGGTATTGTAAACGCGAATCCTGTTGATAGATCTATCGGGTCTGACAACCCCAACCGGACTGGACGACCAGTATTCAACGGTTGCACAGTACTTCGTTTCGTGACTACACTTGGTACGGTGTAGTAAGATTTCATAATAAAGGGAATATGCGACGTGATTAAATGTTAAGTATGGTTACCAAGTGCTCAACCACTTAGAATATTTTTATTAAACTGTTTATATACGAAATCTTGTGGTCTATATATATATATTGCTGCCGGCATTAAACCTATATCTCACCAACTTTATGTTGACCTTTTAAAACATGTCTATTCTCAGGTGATTACTAAAGCTTCCGCTGCATTATGTTGAATTTGAGCATGATCTTGCGTACGCATATTTGTGTCAAAAATAAAACTGCATACCCAAGGATTTGTGTTGTAAAATATGCTCGAAATCGTGTTGTTATCATTATATGTAAAGTTTGTAAGTCGAAGATTATCGCTAAACGATAATCATCTTTTTATTGTCTAAAGCTTGTAACAAAAATAATGGTTATGGTTTGTAATGTATAATATATGCAGTTTCTCTTTTAAAAATGTCGCATATAGAGGTCAATACCTCGCAATGAAATCATACGTTATCTAACACGTTCTTATGGTTAAGGACGGGTTATGACATAACATGATTGTGATCGAGAATCATCTCGATCAGTTTGGAAACTCGCATCTACGTAACCTTTTACAGCGAGTTCCTCCTCACCAAACCTATATATCAGAAACATATCCTCAGTCCTCCTAAGGTATTTCAATATACTTTTGACAGCAATCCAATGACTGTTTCCTGGGTTATTCTGGTATCTACTTGTCAGGCTAAGAGCGCATGACACATCCGGTCTAGTGCATATCATTGCATACATGATTGACCCAATGGCAGACGCATATGGGACTTTCTTCATTCTCTCCTGTTCATCTTTCGTGGTGGGGCACTGAGATGAACTGAGAAGTGTTCTCTTTTGAATAGGTACCAAACCTTTCTTAGAGTTCTCCATCTTAAACCTTTTCAAGATCTTTTCAATGTATGCACTTTGATTCAAACCTATCAGTTTCTTGGATCTATCCCTGTAGATCCCAATCCCCAAAACGTATTGTGCTTCTCCAAGATCCTTAATGGAAAAGCATTTACTTAGCCAAGTTTTAACACCTTGCATTGCTGGAATATCATTTCCAAATAACAATATATCATCTACATATAGTACAAGGAACATGATTGTGCTCCCACTAGCTTTCTTGTATACACAAGCTTCATCACCATTTTTAATGAAGCCAAATTTCTTGGCCTCCTCATTAAAACGATGATTCCACATTCTAGATGCTTGTTTCAATTCGTAGATTGACTTCTTTAACTTGCATACCTTTTTAGGATATTTCGGATCAACAAAACCTTCAGGCTGAACCGTATAGACATCTTCCTCAAGATGTCCATTTAGGAAAGCGATCTTAACATCCATTTGCCATATTTCATAATCATAATGAGCATCAATGGCAAGTAATATCCTAATAGACTTTAGCATTGCCACAGGCGAAAAAGTTTCATCATAGTCAACCCCTTGAGTTTGAGTGAAACCTTTTTCTACAAGTCTAGCTTTATATGTATCCAAGTTTCCATGTATGTCGGTTTTCATTTTGAAAAGCCATTTACAATCAACTAGCCTTGAGCCAGTAGGTTGTTCAACAAGTTCCCAAACTTGGTTGTCATACATGGATTGCATCTCAGCGTTCATGGCTTCCTGCCATTTATCCTTATCAATCCTTGATAAAGCATCTTGGTAGTTTGTTGGTTCATCCAAATCAATTACATAGCAACCATCCATGAAAAACCCATATCTCTCAGGAGGATTACTAATCCTACCAGATCTGCGAACGTCTTGTGTATTTTGATCATCCATTTGATCACTCTCAACATTTTCATGTTGAGTGCTAGTGTCAACCAATTGTGTATCATCTACTTGATCTTGAACCTCTTCAAGATCTATCTTCCTTTTACTATTTCCTTCCATTAGGAACTTAGTTTCAAGAAATTCAGCCTTTCGAGCAACAAATACATTTTGCTCGGTTGGATCATAGAAATAGTATCCCATACCATCCTTGGGATATCCTATGAAGATACACTTTGTGGATCGAGCATTCAACTTATTAGGAATGTAACGCTTAGGATAAGATTCACATCCCCATACCTTTAAGTATGATAGAGATGGAGGTTTTCCAAACCACATCTCATGAGGAGTTCGTTCCACTTTCTTGGTTGGGGCCATATTTAGAATACGAGCCGCGGAGCATAGAAAATAACCCTAAAATGATAGAGGCAACGAGCTTCTAGCCATCATAGATAAAACCATATCCATTAGGGTTCGGTTCCTCCTTTCGGAAACTCCATTAAGTTGGGGTGTTCCAGGAGGAATGAGTTGAGAGATAATCCCGCAAATTTTAAGATGATCTTGGAAAGCATCGCTTAGGTATTCACCTCCTCTATCGATATGAAGTACCTTGATTATCTTATTGAGTTTATTTTGTACTTCGTTTTGATATTCCTTGAATGCTTCAAATGTTTCGTCCTTATGTCTTAACAAGTAGACATATCCGAAATGACTAAAGTCATCAATGAAAGTGACGAAGTATCTTTCACCTTTCCTAGTCATGGGCTTAAATGGTCCACATACATCCGAATGTATTAATCCCAATAAGTCTTTAGCCCTTTCATAGGTCCCTTTGAAAGGTGCTTTAGTCATTTTGCCTTGTAAATGAGATTCACATACATCAAACGAGTCTAGTTCATTTGATTTCAAAAGTCCATACTTTTGAAGTGTATGCATTCGATTCTTGTTTATGTGACCAAGGCGACAATGCCATAAGTAGGAATCACTCAAATACCTTTTGAGTTTCTTGGTGTTTGCATGGTATATTGAGCTATTGTATGATGTGTCATCATGAACCAATTCATAAATACCATTCACAGGCGAAGTCTTGTAATAGAACACATTATCTAAAGAAACATGGATATCATCATTAATGAAATTAAGATTAAAACCACATTGTTTCAAACGGGATACAGAAATAATGTTTCGAGATAAATCGGGTGCATACAAAACATTTTTCAAAATAAGCTCCAAACCACTTGGTAGCTTCAAAACAAAGTCTCCTTGAGCTTTCACTTGCACCCTTACTCCATTTCACATGAAGAGACTTGTTGTTCCCACATCTTGATCACTTCTTTTGAACCCCTACAAAGAATTGCAAATATGAGTTCCACATCCTGTGTCTAATACCCATATATTAGAAGAAGTAATACTAAGCTCAATGTATACCATATATACATTACCTGAGGTTTGCCCTGCATCCCTCTTTTCTTTCAACTTCTTCAGGTAGACCGGGCAGTTACGTTTCCAGTGACCCATTTCACCGCAACTGAAGCACGGATCTTCCTTGGGGTTAGCTTTACCGGCAACCTTTTGCTTCTTGTTGTTATTGGTTGGGGTAACCATCTTCCCTTTTCCCTTGCCCTTGTCTTGGTAGACGGGTCCTTTCTTCTTAGCTGCCTTCGGCTTAGAAATGTTATTGTTTTTGGACCCGCCTTCATTGATCATAAACATGGGTGAAGCCGTTTTACCCATGCTCGCTTCGGCCGTCTTAAGCATGGCATGTAATTCGCCAATGCTCTTATCCCATCCATTCATGTTGTAATTCATTACAAATGTGTCAAACCTCTTTGACAAGGAATTAAGGATAAGGTCTGTGGCTAATTCATTAGACACTTTGTAGTTTAGATGGTTCGCTCGATCAATTAGGCTTTTCATCTTAAGGACATAAGATGAAACGGATTGGGAGTCATCCATCCGACATGCATGAAGTGCTCGGACCGTTTCAAAGCGCTGACATGAGCTTGTTGAAGGAACATCTCCTTCAACTATGTGATCATGTCATATGCACTATGATGCTCGAAATCCTTTTGGAGTTCTGGTATCATAGTCCCAAGCATGAGGCAAGAAACTTGCACCGAATCGGTGCAATATTTCTCCCAATAAGCCATGCCTTCCGTATCATCCTTGTCCGGTTGATCGGGAATGGGGTCTTCCAACACATACGCCCTATCCTCTAGTTTGAGGACTATTCTTAGATTGCAAAACCAATCCATGAAGTTCGTATGGTTGAGTTTTTCCTTTTCGAGGATTGACCTTAACGATAGGTTGTTAAAGTTGATTGGTGCGTTTGGAATGTTGTTGTTATTAGCGGCCATCTACAAAATTTAACAAAGTTGTTTAATTATTAATTTTAATTTAACAATCAATACCCTTTAAATTCAATTGATATTTATTAAATTTTAGAATCCAACGGTAAACCAAATTTCGGTTAGGTGACCTTTATCCCGTCATTTGATTTAGCTAGGTAGTCATTATATGACAATTGCAATCCTTTTGCGACTTCTAAGTTATGGGATCATGCAATCCTTTTTCATGGCATATTTATCCCATCAACGCCTATTTGTTACTCATGCTTTGGTGACCCTAAGTTCATGATTCCCAAATCAAGTCGTCCTACTTGTGTAAATGTGTAAATTCAACATACAAGTGGTTAGGTGACCTTTATCCCAAAAGTGTGCGAAATTCACCTTAATCATATTAGTTTGCTCATAATGGTTAGGTGACCTTTATCCCATCATGAGTTCCCTAATATGCCTAAGCGTCACACAATAAGGATGGCGTTTAACATGTTTACCTTGTTAATTAAGGAATTTTAAGTTTTCATTAATTCTAGTTTGAGAAAACTTTTATGCCACACACCAACATGCATTTAATGTATGGTTCATTTGAAATTCATTTTCAGGTCTTGTAATTAAGCCAATTACTTGATATAAACCATTTTATATGTGTGATCCTTTTAGTGTTCTTAATAACCATTTATTAATGTCCTTTTGCCATTTCAATTTAACCATTTAAATTGTCATTTTGCATGTAGTTAATAATGTCTAATTTAACCAATTAAATTTTCATTTTGCTTGTTGTTAACTTGTGATATACTTGTAGCAACCAAACATACAAACACAATAAACAACCATGCATGCAAAACAAATATGTTCACAATCAAGCCATTTAGGTAGACATTTAGTTAGCCGAAAACAAATGCCACCGGTTAAAGGGTTATAACACAAAGTAGGAGATTTTAAATCTCCCACTTAATCTTGCATCCAAATGCTTCTTCTTGTGTTCTTCAAGTCTTCATCATCTTCATCATTTTTTACAAAATATATCCTAATACATTTTTCTCTAAAAAAGGAAATTACAACCTAATCTATTTTACATACCAAATATAAAATAAATTACATAACCAAAATAATATTATTACAAACCAAATAAATGAATTAATATTACATACCAAATAAATGAATTAATTCCACCAAACATGCAACCATTCAAACACAAGGTTAAGGCTTGATTGTGAACTTTAACATACAACAAATATGACCAAAATGGAACAACCCAAAACCCATTTTGGGTGTCCAAGAATTCGGCCAAAAAATATCACCCACCCAAACCCTTTAATTTTTGCATTTTTCATTCATGCATTACATAAAATGCAAAAAATAGTGGGTTTAAAAAATCATCTCGAAGCATATTCCATCAACTTTGGCTCTAGATACCATTGTTGGGATTTAACAAGTTTCATAATACTTAAAACATTTTAAGAATCAAATTAAGGCGGAAGCATGTAAGTATTACTATTTAGAACTTGTTAATCTTTAACCAATTAAAGTTAAATCCCAATTAGGATCAACTTGTGAAACATACTTACAAACTACAAGTAAGTAAGGGTTTATACCTACTCCAAGCTAGGTAGTGAATGATGAAGATGATGATGAAGAATGGAGCCTCAAATGGATGAAACCTCAAGTTGTTATACCCCAAGCTTATCACCAACACCTTGTACTTTGGTTAGGATTTGTTAACTCTTGAATTTAGCTTACAAAAAAAGACTGAGAACCCTTTCTCCCTCCCTAATACTCATGGCCTGGACAGCAGAAAGTAGGAAGATTGTGCAGTTTTTTTTTAAGTGTATTTTGATGTGTATTGCATGTGTTTTGAGTCTCCAAGAGGTCTTGGTACATATGCACATGCACATGGGAAGTAACCACAATAAAATAATGTTTATTAGCATGCTTACTTGCAACTCCAATGCCACTCCCATATTATTTTATAAAAGGATTTTATAACATTAGATTTTATAAAACATAATATATAAACTTCCATTTTATAAAATAGTTTTATAAAATTAGATTTTATAAAACATATTTTATAAATTTCTATACTATAAATTATGTATGTTATTTATAAAACCAATTTTATAAAATTCCATTTTATATGTTATGTATACTTTATTTTATAAAACCAATTTTATAAAATGTAACATAACTTTATTAATTATTTAATCTATAAATAATTAAACTCTTATTATATAAATTATTCCATAATTTATATACACATCAAGTAATATTATTTTAGAAAACCATTTTTCTTAAATTCCAAGTGTCGCGTAATTTCATCAACGATCCAATCGCTAAGATCAAAATACGATTAAGGTGTCGGTTAGCTTGTTATTGGGTATGACCCGACTTGGATCAAAACATATTAGCCACATTAATGTAATATGTCTCTCGGGGATACGAAATACCTTCATTATCATTATTGATTAATATAGATAAAACAATTCGATTATGTGAAGCGTACGAGTGAAGCTATCACAAAAGATTTGAAATGAATAAATAGAGATTCTCCTTGGCTTTTGACATAGTCAGGGCTGAATTTAAAAAAATAACGTGCGTCTTAACCTTTGACGTGGTCACGTTTGAATTCCGGAATTCAAGAGATTTAAAGGAAATCTTCGAAATCTAAAAGATTTGATTCTTCGCTGAGTAAGGAAATTAATATCTCTATAATTAAATGCGATGATCTGTATCGATTGCTTTGCCTGGTATCTCCACTATAAATGAACTTCTTCTGTTCCCTTATTTTCATCATTCATATACTCTCATTCTTAATTCTTATTTCTAAAAGATTGGAAAATGCTTCATCCAGTTCTACTCCTTGATATTTTCTTAATTATCATTTCTATCACCCTTCTTTTTAATCTTCCACCAGAAGAATCTGGTTACTTCTACTATTACCTTGGGGTGATACTATTCTTAATTCTACCGTGTATTTATATTGCTATTCGTATTAATATCTACGGTTTGTAACCTTCGGGTTGTTATTGGGCTTTATATTTTCTCTTATATTTTGGATCTCTTTGCCTTTTTATTGTCTTCTTGACCTCTAGTAAAGCGAGTAACAGTCCAGAATTCGTAAGTATGGAGTTTCAAATGAACTTAATGTTCTAAACAAGAAAGAACGTAATAGTACGATTTGATTTGTCAAATTACCTGAGTCACGGAGAATGGAACTATCAAGAACATACTTTCTTGATATGTTCAGAAGTTAAGCAGAATGAAAGAGTTATGTAACATGGCACGTGATGACGTTATGGTATGTGAATCATCACGTCCCATAAGAAACTCAGCATGACTTACTGTAATATAATCACATTGATCAAGTGTCATTATATTATACTAACTCATGTATCAGTTCCCAACATTACTTCAATAACATTCATATTTTAAGCTCAAAAGTTTACAGAATATAGAAACTAACAGTTTCTATATGATGTAACACTGATAGCACGAAGAGATTGATGATTTCAGATAAGAATAGTTATGAAAATATCTTCAGAAATATGGAGGATATTTATAATGAAAGATACGATGATATCTTGGAATTTCTAATATCGAAGGATGGTGAAGAAAATTTGTCCTCGAGAGTTTGGAGTCAGAAGCAAGGTATTCGCTAAAGATTTCATCAGAAACAGAATCATCAGGATTCTTAATGTACAAGTTTAGTCCTTGTGATTTGTTCAATCCGTTTTCCAGTTCTAACATTTTCGAGCTTTTCCAACATATTATTCTTTATCATCAAACTTTCGACTGTTAAAGTCGTTTACAGTTTTTGTTGCTTCATTAGTACTTTCTAACTTTCAAAGAACTGATTCGTAAACTGGGTGCTGTTCAGAATTTCAGAATGGAAGATCATAGTTCTAAGAGATAAATGTTATATGGATACATATAAATGTTGATGTGGAAAGGTTGCGAGACTCATAATACAGATTTGCTGATTCCCGGTAATTGATATGGCAATTCTTGTTACAAGATGCAGATGAGTACATGATGAGACTTCAATAGATAAATATAGTGATTTTTCGGAGAGATTTAAACCAAGGAGAAACTGAAAGGACCCGTTCATATACATTATAAATGATTCACAATAGTTGATTACATTGCGAGATATTTGACCTCTATATGATACATTTTACAAACATTGCAATCGTTTTTAAAAGACAAACTTTCTTTACATCGAAAATTGACAGTCATGCATACCATTTCATAATATCCACTATCTAACTATAAATTGATTTAATAATAATCTTTGATGAACTCAATGACTCGAATGCAACGTTCTTCGAAATATGCTATGAAAGACTCCAAGTAATATCTTTAAAATGAGCAAATGCACAGCGGAAGATTTCTTTAACACCTGAGAATAAACATGCTTTAAAGTGTCAACCAAAAGGTTGGTGAGTTCATTAGTTTATCATAATCATTTATTTCCATCATTTTAATAGACCACAAGAATTTCATTTCCAGTTCTCATAAATATACGTCCCATGCATAGAGACAAAAATAATCATTCATATGGTGAACACCTGGTAACCGACATTAACTAGATACATATAAGAATATCCCCTATCATTCCAGGATCCTCCTTCGGACATGATATAAATTTCGAAGTACTAAAGCATCCGGTACTTTGGATGGGGTTTGTTAGGCCCAATAGATCTATCTTTAGGATTCTCGTCAATTAGGGTGTCTGTTCCCTAATTCTTAGATTACCAGACTTTAATAAAAAGGGGCATATTCAATTTCGATAATTCAACCATAGAACGTAGTTTCAATTACTTGTGTCTATTTCGTCAAACATTTATAAAAGCGCATGTATTCTCAGTCCCAAAAATATAAAGGGTAAAGAGGCAAATGAAACTCACCATACTGTATTTCGTAGTAAAAATACATATAACGTCATTGAACAAGTGCAAGGTTGGCCTCAGATTCACGAACCTATATTAATTATATTTATATATATATGTTGGTCAAAATTTGTTTAAAAATTTAAGTAAGGTCATAGTGTACCACAATCCTAATGCTCGAGAAAATATGCAATAGTCAATAAAAGTCAATTTGACCCAAAATGATTTCCAAAATCCATACATGATTAACATATAACTTGAATATCATCGTTTTATATTTTTAAATATTTTTAAAAGATTTTAATAGAGTAAATTATATAATTCATTTATTATTAAAATTTATATAATAAAAATATACTTTTATAAATCTTAAGTAATAAAATTTATAAAGTTCATTTAATATAATATGATAGGTAGTATTAACGTAATTATATTACACGTAGTAAAATATCTTTGTATTACATATTTATTTGATAAAATAACATTGATAATAATAATAAGCAAAACTTGTATTATTTTGAAATAATAATTTTTATTATTCTATTAATAAAAATATCAATATTTATATTTACTAAAAGTGATATTATGAATAAACGATAATTCTAATTATGATAACTTTAATATTTACGATACTTTTTAATATTATCTTTAAAATAATAATTCTATTTAAAATGATAATAATAATGATATTTTATAATAACAATGACATTTCTATTAGAATGATAATTTTTGTTAAAATGATAGTTTTAATACTAACGATACTTTTAATAATAATAGTAATGATAAAATAATAAGAACGATAATTTTATCTAAATCAATATCTTATAATATATTAATTTCATCATGATACTCTTACTCATTATTTCCTAATCGTTTCGTTTAATAACTTTTAATCATCTTTTATATCGTGTTCATAATAATGATAATAATAGTAATCAAAATAATTAGGTGTTACAAATATTTGTTTTAATTACACTAATATTAATAATGATAGTTACTATAACATTATTAACGATAATACTAATAATTATCTTAATGATAATATAGTAATAATAATAATAACAATAACAATAACCATTTTTAAATAATGATATATATATTAATAATGATAATAATAATAATAATAATAATACTAATAATAATAATAATAATTGGATAATAATAATAATACTAATTATAACTTTAACGATAATAACGATAGTAATAATAAAAAAAATAACAATTTTTAATGATAAATCCCTTTTATTGATAAAGATAATAAAAATGATAATAATAAGATAAAACTAGAAAGACGATAAAAACGACGATAATAATAATCATTTTTAATAAAAATATCGAAAATTCAATTGATTATAACTTCTAATCCGTTCATCGAAACCATTCGATATCTAAAGGAAAAGTTCTTAATTTTTCGCTAGCTTTCCAAGGACATGCATATCTTATACCTTATCTCAACCGCAAGTGTAACTAATTCAAGATTCAATCTAACCTGTCTAAGGGCAATATAAAAAGTACAAGCATGCATAATTCTAAATACTCGAGCACTAGTCAGGGATACACTACTAGTATGTAAAAGTTAAATTATGAGTACTCACGTATCAATATTGATATTCAATATTGCAGGAAAGGTACGTAGACGCAACGGAAATGATAAACACTATATTGACCTCACGAGCATACCCATGAACCATACTCAATAACCTCCATAGCTATAACCCATAATTTCCTTAATCCTATCCTACTCGAAAAATAATTTAAAAATAACTCAGACAGCACTCCGTCGTAATATTTTATGTATACTAATAATATCTTGAAATAATACGGAGTAAATATATATATGTAAATCGATTGAGAGAGTTTAGAGAAAAATATTTTCAAGTTTCTATGAAATAATGAAACCTATTGAATTCTATTTATAATAGATTTTTGAATTATTAAAGTAAATTATTAAAGTATGAATTATTAAAGTGAATTATTAAAGTATGAATTATTAAAGTGAATTATTAAAGTATGAATTATTAAAGTATGAATTATTAAAGTGAATTATTAAAGTATGAATTATTAAAGTGAATTATTAAAGTTAAAGTAAAGTAAAAATAAAGTAAAGGTAAATTTTAAGTATAGTAAAAGTATAAAACTATGTACGTATAATACGCGTATAAATATATATAATATTAATTTAAATCGTTATATATATTTAATAAAATAAAATATAAATATCGTTATCTTTATCATACTAGTTAAGTAATGAGTTGTCAAAAGTGGTTCTAGATATTTATAAAAGTTATATACGTTTTAATAATAAAGTTCTTTTAAAACTGAAAACGTTTTTGTACGTTTGAAACTAAATAGATCAATCGAGTCTTTATGAGATTCAATCTTCCACTATCCTTTGTGTAGTTCTCAATGATTGACAATTTGTTCTTATTTATAAATCACTTTACCATTTTCCGAATATTGTTAAAATGGAAAGATTTCTCAAATCAATGTGGGCCTTTCAACAGAGACTTGTAATCATAATTCAATATATCTGATAATTCAATCATTTGATCTTATCTTCTAATTCCATTGATAAACATTTTGAAACAGATACAATCATATAAAGTATTTAATCTAATATTTTGTTTACGTTTCAAGTTATAATATATATACACATATACATATATAATCATATTCGTTTAATGGTTCGTGAATCGTTGGAACTTGGTCGAGGTTGAATGAATGTATGAACATAGTTTAAAATTCTTGAAATTTAACTTAACAAATATTGCTTATCGTGTCGGAAACATATAAAGATTAAAGTTTAAATTTGGTTGGAAATTTTCGGGTTGTCACAGTACCTACCCGTTAAAGAAATTTCGTCCCGAAATTTGAGTGAAAAGGTCGTGAATGATAATAAGTATGTTTTCATGATGCATACGGGCTGAAAATTAGAGTTTTATCATCAGCGAATAATTTGGATAAACAATCCATTTATATGAAGAGTACGAATGAAGCTAACATAGAAGAGTGAAATGAGTAAGTGTAGATTCATCTTATCATTTGACGTAGATATGATTGATTCCCAGATTTCAAGGGATTTGAAGAAAATCTTCTTAATAAGATTTGACTCTCCGGTAATCAAGGGAATTAGGATTCGCTTTAAATGCGATCGTCCATTTTAATTGTTCTGTCGGAGATTTTCTTATAAATTCACCTCCTTCGTTTCCTTACAACTCACACCTTCTGTTGATGCATTTTATGCAAGTCCCTAGACATCTACCCACGTCCATTGCAGGTACAATAGTTTACAGGCCACCATGATTGCTCGTTATTATCCTATCCGTATTTGTATGTGGTTACGGGAACTGCAGGAACTTGATTTAGATGTTTGACTATGTTAGACTTAGTCAGACGTACGAGTGAAGCCTCACTAGTACGGCTGACAGGCTCATACGCACGGTTGATGCTGAGCTAAGTCACAATTACAACCTAAATGAGAAGACACGAGTGAGTGATCACCCGTACGGCTGATGAAGCCAACTCGTACGTGTGATGAATGAATCGTATGGGTGAGTCAACAGCAGGGGTATATAAAGTCTTATGTTCTTCATTTTAGGTTAAGCCTCTCATTTGTTATACACACTCAGATATAGTGAGCTCCTCTGATTCTCTCTCAGTCCAAATCACCCAGGTGGTGAATAATAGCTCTAGGTGTTGATCTAATCACACTTGATTTAGTTATGGTTTGACTAAATTAATCAAAAAAAAAAACTTAACCTATTCACTAGAGGGTTTGATTCACTTATTCCGTCATTGTGTGAGTTAAATCTATTGATTTCTAAGTTCCTAGTCATGTTTCATCACCTTCTATTCTTTCCCCCTCAACTCATATTTTAAAGTATTCATCAATATGCTCCATCCAGTTCTGATTCTCGATATACTTCTAACTTTCATATCAGTCATTCTTCTTTTTCATCTACCGCCGGAAGAATCTATTTACTTCTACTATACTCTTGGGTTTGTAGTGTTTCTAGTTCTCCCGTGTCTCTATATTGCTATATGCATCTATATATATGGTTTATAATTTCTGGTTTGTCACTGGGCTTTATATGTTCCCTTATATTTCAAAGTCTCTGCTTCTGTCTTCTATAATCATTATCATTCACAGTTAATGCTCTCTTTTATTTGCTGCAATTTATACCCAATTTCTATTTCGAAGTTTTGTCATTTCGTTTCTTCTTCTTGCGATTAAGCACCGCTTGTAATGGTTCAGAATTCACAGATATGAATTTCGGAATGAACATTGTTAATGTTCTAGGAAGGAAATTGTGATGGCACGATCTTGACTTGTCAAATTACTAGAATACCTTGGAAAAGGCTGAATCATCAAGAAATATTTTCTTAATATTTTAGAGGGTAACTAGAATACAAGAGTCGTATAACATGGCACATGATGAGGTTATGATCTGTGAATCATCACGTTCCGTTTAGAAACTCAGCATGACTTACTGTAATATAATCACATTGATCAAGTGTCATTATATTATACTAATTCATGCTTCAGTTCCCAATACTACTTCAAAATATTCCTATCTTAAACTTGAATGTTTCAGAATTTAGAAACTAAAATAGTTTCTTTTATGATGTAATACAGATAGCGCGAAGAGGTAAATGATTTCAAATAAGAAAAATTAAGAAAATATCTTCAGAAATATGGAGGATATTTATAATGAAAGATATGATAATATATTAGAATTTCTAATATCAGAGGATGATGAAGAATATTGTCCGCAGGGGTTTAGAGTCAGGAGCAAGGTATTCGTTAATGACTTCAGCAGGTACTGAATCATTTGGATCCTTTAAAGTCAGGTTCAGTCTTTGTAATTTGTCCACAGCCTCCTTCCTACTTTGCTCAATCTATTTTCCAGTTCCAAAACTTCTCTTTTTCTGCGATTTGCCAGCACACTTCATCATTATCATCCAGCTTTTACCGTTTAAAGTCGTTTATAGTTTTTGCTACTTCATCAGCATTTTCTCCATTTTCGGGGAACCAATTCGTAGTTCGGAGTGTTTTTCAGAAACTTCACATTCAAATTAAGTCTAGAAGATAGACGTTATATATACACATATAACTGTTGGCGTAGACATGCTGCGAGATTTCAAATTACTGATTGCTAATTCCCAATGATTCGTATGGCAATTCTCATTACAATATGCGAATGAGTAAATGGTGGGGTTTCAATGAATAATTATAATGACTTTTTGGAGAGGCTAAAGTCAAAGGGTAATGAAGTTGTTGGTACATCTGCTAATAATGTGATAGAATGTAAAAGGTTCCCTGGTAACGATGGTGTATATCTCAAGGTTATAATAAGGTTAGTTTGACTGAAAAGTCGAAGTTGACTTGTTGGAGCTGTGACAAAACTGGCTACTTTGAATAGGAGTCGCAAAGTTATTTTTGCTAATAAATGCCAAAGAATCTGACGCGGATACATTGTTTAAACTTTTACTTTGGTTTCAAGAGTTTTTCGGGTACATAACTGTGGGTAACATGTGGTTGAATCATCATCTCGATTGCTCATCATTCGAAGTGTCTTCAGAAATTTTCGAAAGGTTTGAACACAGATTGTAATCGTTAACATACATTTGATGTTCTAACACAGTTTTGAAGTCAAAATATAGCTTGTGAAAGATGTAAGGATCTAAGAGTGATGATTTTGGTCATATATCAAGTTGAATTTTGAGATTTCAAAATCAGAATATGTAATTAAATTTTGAATGAGTATGGTTGTTTTGATTTCTATAAAAGAATGTATATTGTTGTGAAAGTAGGGAGTATAATGGATGATTTGCCGAATCAGATTCGAAGAATGTAACATATTAATTGTGAATTTATATATCTCTCGGGTATTACCTACCCGTTAAAAAAAATTTCACAATTAATATTTTGTGCAAAAGAATTTTATTACAGTCTTTATGAAAATATATATATGTATATTTTCTTTAGATGTAACATAGATTTAATGAGTTAATGTTAACTTAAACTCATTTGATTTACGGTTGAAACTAGAATTGAATAATCCCTAAAGGCTTTAAAAAGTACATAACTTTTACGCAGTATTTCTTTAATGACATTGAAATTATGAATCAATACTTCATTATTTGTTGATGTATGATGTTCGGTTCATGGAATTCTTGTGAATTTCGCAAAGTACGAATGATGTTATGTGAAAAGTTTCGGGTACATCGATGATGAAAGTGTAAAATCAAATATATACATGATTTATTATGAATTGGAATTTGTTGAATTGCGACAGAGATTGTAGTTAACGCTGGTTAAGTTGCAGTCGAAGGACGTACATTATTGCATATTTGTAATATGAATTAACCGAGTAGTTAAGATTCACACACAATAGCTTAGCACGGAAAGATTTATTTCAATATATATATATATATATATATATATATATATATATATACATATAATTTATTCAGAGGGAATGAGTTAATTCCTCAAAACTCGTTGATACAATATACACGTTATTTATTCGTAATGATGTCCACAGTGATTCTTGAACTGACGGAGTTTGTGATGTTATCGGTGTTGTTGATTCGGATGTTGACTGTACTGACGATGCTGGTAACGCTGATGGTACTGTTGATGCTATTGATAAAGCAAGTTTAGCTTGTTAATCACAAACCATTTTTATGAGGGTTTCTACTCTTCCTTATATCATTTTGGTTCGCTTAACTGATTTATGGTTAGGGCTAGATTAGATAATCTCTAAGACTTTAGAGATTACAAAATCGCCACGGAATGTTTCTCCAATGAAGTTATGAATTAATACTTCGTCAGTTATTGTTGTTGGTACTCCTTGGTATCTATGGTGCGTATGACGTTGATGCTCGTGGGACAGATTGTGAAGTTGAGGTTTACAACGCAGTTATGGTTGAAAGTGGTAATGGTACTGTTGGCGTTGATGATGGTGGTACTGGTTATGCTGCTGATGCTGCTGCTGGTGTTTGTAATCTCTGCACCATATTCTCCAAAGCCACTATCCGAGCACGAAGCTCGTTGACTTCTTCTATTACACCGGGGTGATTGTCGGTTCGGACGAGCGGATAAATAAAATCTAAAATTTGATGTAATATATAATCATGACGAGATACACTGGAAATGAGTGAGAAAATGGTGTTTCAGACAGGTTCGCCGGTAAGTGCTTCAGGTTCTTCGTCAAGAGGGCAATGTGGTGGATGGAAGGGATCACCTTCTTCTTGTCTCCAATGATTGAGGAGGCTACGAACCCATCCCCAATTCATCCAGAATAGGTGATGACTGATTGGTTGATCTATTCCGGTCACACTGCTTTCGGAGCTTGAATGGGATTTCATTTCGGAATTTGAGTGACTTGAACTGATGACGAATTCCATTTCGTACGATTGGATAAAGGATTTTTTTTTTCGATATGAAATGATTTTGGCTAACGGATGGTATTCTAATTACATAGAATATATATATATATATATATATATATATATATATATATATATATATATATATATATATATATAGATCAAAAGATTTCGTAGATTATGGAGGACTTTGCAGGATATGTCAGGCAAAGTTTAAAGTAACAGATACGATAAGATATGATTTAGCAGATATGCTAAGATATGAATTTTTGTCTATACACTATTCATGCATACAATGCAGCAAGACGTGTCTTAGACTAAAAATGATAAGCAGGTAATTTCCTGAGGATGATAAGTAGTTAATTTTCGACACAAAATGATAAGTAAAACTTTTGACATGCAGACACGGTCGAAGTCCAGACTCACTAATGCATCCTATCGACTTATCAGTTAGACACACTAATGCAGACCTGGTTCACTAAGACCACTGCTCTGATACCAACTGAAAGGACCCGTTCATATACATTATAAACGATTCACAATAGTTGATTACATTGCGAGGTATTTGACCTCTATATGATACATTTTACAAACATTGCATTCGTTTTTAAAAGACAAACTTTCTTTACATCGAAAATTGACAGTCATGCATACCATTTCATAATATCCACTATCCAACTATAAATTGATTTAATAATAATCTTTGATGAACTCAATGACTCGAATGCAACGTTCTTCGAAATATGCTATGAAAGACTCCAAGTAATATCTTTAAAATGAGCAAATGCACAGCGGAAGATTTCTTTAACACCTGAAAATAAACATGCTTTAAAGTGTCAACCAAAAGGTTGGTGAGTTCATTAGTTTATCATAATCATTTATTTCCATCATTTTAATAGACCACAAGAATTTCATTTTCCAGTTCTCATAAATATACGTCTCATGCATAGAGACAAAAATAATCATTCATATGGTGAACATCTGGTAACCGACATTAACTAGATACATATAAGAATATCCCCTATCATTCCGGGATCCTCCTTCGGACATGATATAAATTTCGAAGTACTAAAGCATCCGGTACTTTGGATGGGGTTTGTTAGGCCCAATAGATCTATCTTTAGGATTCGCGTCAATTAGGGTGTCTGTTCCCTAATTCTTAGATTACCAGACTTTAATAAAAAGGGGCATATTCGATTTTGATAATTCAACCATAGAACGTAGTTTCAATTACTTGTGTCTATTTCGTCAAACGTTTATAAAAGCGCATGTATTCTCAGTCCTAAAAATATAAAGGATAAAAAGGCAAATGAAACTCACCATACTGTATTTCGTAGTAAAAATACATATAACGTCATTGAACAAGTGCAAGGTTGGCCTCAGATTCACGAACCTATATTAATTATATTTATATATATATGTTGGTCAAAATTTGTTTAACAATTTAAGTAAGGTCATAGTGTACCACAATCCTAATGCTCGAGAAAATATGCAATAGTCAATAAAAGTCAATTTAACCCAAAATGATTTCCAAAATCCATACATGATTAACATATAACTTGAATATCGTCGTTTTATATTTTTAAATATTTTTAAAAGATTTTAATAGAGTAAATTATATAATTCATTTATTATTAAAATTTATATAATAAAAATATACTTTTATAAATCTTAAGTAATAAAATTTATAAAGTTCATTTAATATAATATGATAGGTAGTATTAACGTAATTATATTACACGTAGTAAAATATCTTTGTATTACATATTTATTTGATAAAATAACATTGATAATAATAATAAGCAAAACTTGTATTATTTTGAAATAATAATTTTTATTATTCTATTAATAAAAATATCAATATTTATATTTACTAAAAGTGATATTATGAATAAACGATAATTCTAATTATGATAACTTTAATATTTACGATACTTTTTAATATTATCTTTAAAATAATAATTCAATTTAAAATGATAATAATAATAATGATATTTTATAATAACAATGACATTTCTATTAAAATGATAATTTTTGTTAAAATGATAGTTTTAATACTAACGATACTTTTAATAATAATAGTAATGATAAAATAATAAGAACGATAATTTTATCTAAATCAATATCTTATAATATTTTAATTTCATCATGATACTCTTACTCATTATTTCCTAATCGTTTCGTTTAATAACTTTTAATCATCTTTTATATCGTGTTCATAATAATGATAATAATAGTAATCAAAATAATTAGGTGTTACAAATATTTGTTTTAATTACACTAATATTAATAATGATAGTTACTATAACATTATTAACGATAATACTAATAATTATCTTAATGATAATATAGTAATAATAATAATAACAATAACAATAACCATTTTTAAATAATGATATATATATTAATAATGATAATAATAATAATAATACTAATAATAATAATAATTGGATAATAATAATAATACTAATTATAACTTTAACGATAATAACGATAGTAATAATAAAAAAAATAACAATTTTTAATGATAAATCCCTTTTATTGATAAAGATAATAATAATGATAATAATAAGATAAAACTAGAACGACGATAAAAACGACGATAATAATAATCATTTTTAATAAAAATATCGAAAATTCAATTGATTATAACTTCTAATCCGTTCATCGAAACCATTCGATATCTAAAGGAAAAGTTCTTAATTTTTCGCTAGCTTTCCAAGGACATGCATATCTTATACCTTATCTCAACCGCAAGTGTAACTAATTCAAGATTCAACCTAACCTGTCTAAGGGCAATATAAAAAGTACAAGCATGCATAATCCTAAATACTCGAGCACTAGTCAGGGATACACTACTAGTATGTAAAAGTTAAATTATGAGTACTCACGTATCAATATTGATATTCAATATTGCAGGAAAGGTACGTAGACGCAACGGAAATGATAAACACTATATTGACCTCACGAGCATACCCATGAACCATACTCAATCACCTCCATAGCTATAACCCATAATTTCCTTAATCCTATCCTACTCAAAAAACAATTTCAAAATCACTCGGACAGCACTCCGTCGTAATATTTTATGTATACTAATAATATCTTGAAATAATACGGAGTAAATATATATATGTAAATCGATTGAGAGAGTTTAGAGAAAAATATTTTCAAGTTTCTATGAAATAATGAAACCTATTGAATTCTATTTATAATAGATTTTTGAATTATTAAAGTGAATTATTAAAGTATGAATTATTAAAGTGAATTATTAAAGTATGAATTATTAAAGTGAATTATTAAAGTATGAATTATTAAAGTATGAATTATTAAAGTGAATTATTAAAGTATGAATTATTAAAGTGAATTATTAAAGTTAAAGTAAAGTAAAAATAAAGTAAAGGTAAATTTTAAGTATAGTAAAAGTATAAAACTATGTACGTATAATACGCGTATAAATATGTATAATATTAATTTAAATTATTATATATATTTAATAAAATAAAATATAAATATCGTTATCTTTATCATACTAGTTAAGTAATGAGTTGTCAAAAGTGGTTCTAGATATTTATAAAAGTTATATACGTTTTAATAATAAAGTTCTTTTAAAACTGAAAACATTTTTGTACGTTTGAAACTAAATAGATCAATCGAGTCTTTATGAGATTCAATCTTCCACTATCCTTTGTGTAGTTCTCAATGATTGACAATTTGTTCTTATTTATAAATCACTTTACCATTTTCCAAATATTGTTAAAATGGAAAGATTTCTCAAATCAATGTGGGCCTTTCAACAGAGACTTGTAATCATAATTCAATATATCTGATAATTCAATCATTTGATCTTATCTTCTAATTTCATTGATAAACATTTTGAAACAGATACAATCATATAAAGTATTTAATCTAATATTTTGTTTACGTTTCAAGTTATAATATATATACACATATACATATATAATCATATTCGTTTAATGGTTCGTGAATCGTTGGAACTTGGTCGAGGTTGAATGAATGTATGAACATAGTTTAAAATTCTTGAAATTTAACTTAACAAATATTGCTTATCGTGTCGGAAACATATAAAGATTAAAGTTTAAATTTGGTTGGAAATTTTTGGGTTGTCACAGCAACGAGGTTGCTGGTACGTCTGCTGGTAATATGATGGAATATAAAAAGTTCCCCGGTAACAATAAAAGAGCACACATATATATATCAAGGTTATAATAAGGTTGTTTCGGATGAAAAGTCGAAGTTGACTTGTTGGAGCTGTAACAAAATTTGCTACTTTGAAAAGGGATTGTAAAGGTATTTTGGGTAATAATAACGCTAAAGGAATTAGCATAGCTATGTGTTAAACGTTTACTCAGTTTTCGAGAGTTTTTCATGTGTATATCCATATGTATAAGTTCTTCCTTTCATAGGTATCGTGTGGTTGGATCATCCACTCGATTAAGGTGTTTTCAAGAGTCATGAAAGATTTTGAACGCAGATTGTAATCGTCAAGGTATAAATGAGGTTTAAGATGAAATCAAGTGGCAAACTTGAAGAAATGTTTAGTTTCATATGTTTTAATCCATATTTTAATTCATTTTGATTGTCCAATTTTATTAGTCCACAGTCGATAGTCTACAATTAACAGTCCGATAATTTATATATAGTTTAATATATAATATTCGAATTAATTAATACGTATCGTGACCCGTGTACATGTCTCAGACTCGATCACAACTCAAAGTATATATATTATTTGAGAATCAACCTCAACCCTGTATAGAGAACTCGATCATTACTGCATATAGAGTGTCTATGGTTATTCCAAATAATATATATATATATATATATATATATATATATATATATATATATATATATATATATATATATATATATATATATATATATATATATATATGCGTCGATATGATATGTCAAGACCTTGTATACGTGTCCCGATATTTAAAGTGCAGAAATTTGAGGGAATTCAATAAATATATATATATATATGTAAGTTTCATAACCAAGTATGAATCAAAGTTAAAGCGGAAGCATTTTATTAAACCAATTTTTTTTATGTGTTTAACCATTTAAACTTGAATTCCAAAATAGGTAAAGTCAAGAACATATGCTTAAATGTAAAAGAGCTAGATTAAGGTTATTACCTCCTCAAATCAATGAGGGTGAAGAAGCTATGTAGATGATGAAGATGAAGATGAATATGTAAGTTTCTAACTTGAAACCTCAAGCTTGTAATACCCCAAACTTGTTGCCAACACCTCCTTGTGGTTAGGATTTTTATGATACTTGAATATCCACTTGTAAACACTTAAGAACACCCTTGTTCTTCCCTCAAAACCTACGGCTTTTTAGAGGAGTATATGGCAGAATTTTTTTTTCTTTCAAAGTGTTATTATGTGCATTTTTGTTTTTCTCACTTGATATGTATTTTTAACAAGACATTCCCTTGGTCTTTTGTGCCAAGCATGCTCCCTTGTTCTATGTGTTAACTAGTACCAAGAAAGACAAGTATGGGTGGCCTAGAAGACCACCAAAAACGTCCACCACCATGGGCAATTTTGTCAATACATAAATTTTATAAAAGCTAGCTTAAAATCCTTGTATTTGATACTAGTTTTTTTTTTTTTTTTTTTTTTTTTATTTTACAAGCCTTTTATAAAATATAACACATACTAATTATTTAAACCCATAAATAATTATATATAAATTATCCAAATAATTTATCTCAAGTGATTAACATTTTAGAAAACCTATTTTCTAAATTCAAGTGTCGCGTATTTATTTAAACGAACCAATCGTTAAAATAAAATACATATAAGGTGTCGGTAAGTTTGTTATTGGGTATGACCCGACTTGGATCATAACATATTAGCCACATTTAATTTAATATGTCTCTCGGGCATATGAAATACCTTCAATCTCCCACTTGCACGAGAGACATAAGAAATTAATGCAAGTGACGGATACCACCTAACGACCGTCCATCACCCCCAATATGTTATGACTTAGTGCCATTCAATAACATCATCCCTTTCGAGTTCCCATCTCGAATATGATTAGGTGAATCTTTCAATATATCCTTTTGTGGTTAGATGTCATGTTAAATCCAAGAGATACAGAGTGACCACTCTCTTATAGATTTAACTTTATCAGGCCTTAGACATCTGACTCTCAACGAATAAGAGGAACAAATTCCATCTTGACTACATACGTCCTAGACACTACACCTTGTACCATACCTGAAGCCTCCCTTATGAGCTACCTTTTCAGAATAGCGAAGAAAGGAATCAAGGCACAATATTCGGTGAATATCTGAACCCAATATGTGTCTCAGGTCAGAGGATATAATGATATTCTCCTTTACTCAAGATTACATGTGATCAACCACAAAGGCTCCATATAGTAAATCTTGAGAGCGGGTCTTCCAATATTTGTGTCCCACAAATATCTATGAACCTTGGTTGCAACCTTGCCCCACATTCACCCTTTGAATGTTAACCAATCCAAGTTCATAATAGTCTAGACCTCACACTTGTTCCCACAAATGTGATCAACTACGGAATTTAGAATAATAGTTTATTCATGGATAAAATATGCAAAATTGGAACATGACTCATAATTAAATTAATACCATAATTATATTAATGAGTTTGAACTAGTTCGTTCCGTTACAATACATAAAATAGATCATGCCCAATCACTAGAATATCGAAGCCCTAACGCACAAACATGTCCCTCATGTTTTGGCCCATGTAAAAGCTTCGTGAGAGGATCCGCAACATTTTGATCTGTGTGAACTTTGAGAATACATATCTTTCCCTTTTCAACCTCATCCCTAATGTAGTTGAATCTCCGCTCAATGTGACGAGTCTTTTGATGAGCACGAGGTTCCTTGATTTGAGCAATCGCACCCTCGTTGTCACAAAAGATCTCAAGAGGGTCCTGAATGGAAGGGACTACTCCTAAGTCGTCGATGAATTTCTTCATCCATGCAGCTTCCTGAGCTGCCAGTGAGGCTGCAATGTACTCCGACTCTGTAGTGGATAACGCAACAACATCCTGTTTCGAACTCTTCCAAGAGACCGCACCACCATTTAATATGAAGACATAACCGGATTGTGATCGAGAATCATCTCGATCAGTTTGGAAGCTCGCGTCCACGTAACCTTTTACAGCGAGTTCCTCCTCACCAGACCCATATATTAGAAACATATCCTTAGTCCTCCTAAGGTATTTCAATATACTTTTGACAGCAATCCAATGACTGTTTCCTGGGTTATTCTGGTATCTACTTGTCATGCTTAGAGCGTATGACACATCCGGTCTAGTACATATCATTGCATACATGATAGACCCAATAGCAGATGCGTATGGGACTTTCTTCATTTTCTCTTGTTCATCTTTCGTGGTAGGACACTGAGATGAACTGAGAACGGTTCCTCTTTGAATAGGTACCAAACCTTTCTTAGAGCTTTCCATCTTGAACCTTTTCAAGATTTTATCAATGTATGTACTTTGACTTAAACTTATTAATCTCTTGGATCTATTCCTATAGATCCCAATCCCCAATATGTATTGTGCTTCTCCAAGATCCTTAATAGAGAAGCAACTCATTAGCCAAGTTTTGACTTCTTGCATTGTGGTAGTATCATTCCCAAATAATAATATATCATCCACATATAGCACAAGGAACATTATAGAGCTCCCACTAGCTTTCTTGTATACACAAGCTTCATCACCATTTTTAATGAAGCCAAATTTCTTTGCCTCCTCATTAAAACGATGATTCCACATTCTAGATGCTTGTTTCAATCCGTAGATTGATTTCTTTAACTTGCATACCTTTTCAGGATGTTCTGGATCAACAAAACCTTTGGGCTGTACCATATAGACATCTTCCTCAAGATATCCATTTAGGAAAGCGGTTTTGACATCCATTTGCCATATTTCATAGTCATAGTGAGCAGCAATGGCAAATAATATCCTGATAGACTTTAGCATTGCCACAGGCGAGAAAGTTTCATCATAGTCAATCCCTTGAGTTTGAGTGAAACCTTTTGCTACAAGTCTAGCTTTGTATGTATCCAAGTTTCCATGTATGTCGGTTTTCTTCTTGAAAATCCATTTGCAATCAACTGGCTTAGAGCTAGGAGGTTGCACAACAAGCTCCCAAACTTGGTTTTCATACATGGATTGCATCTCGGCGTCCATGGCTTCCTGCCATTTGTCTCTATCAATCCTTGATAAAGCATCTTCGTAGTTTGTCGGTTCATCCAAATCAACCGTATAGCAACCATCCACGAGAAAACCATATCTCTCAGGAGGATTACTAGTCCTACTAGATCTTCGAATGTCTTGTGTACTTTGATCATCCAATTGATCATTTTCAACATCCTCTTGTTGAGTGCTAGTGTCAACCATTTGTGTATCATCAACTTGATCTTGTACCTCTACAAGATCTACTTTCCTTTCACCATTACCTTCCATTAGGAATTTGGTTTCAAGGAATTCCGCCTTTCGAGCAACAAATACAGTTTGCTCGGTCGGATCATAGAAATAGTATCCCATATCATCCTTGGGGTATCCTATGAAGATACACTTTGTGGATCGAGCATGTAACTTATTAGCTACATGGCGCTTAGGATAAGCATCACATCCCCATACTTTCAAGTATGAAAGAGAAGGAGGTTTTCCAAACCACATCTCATGAGGAGTTCGTTCCACTTTCTTGGTTGGGGCCATATTTAAAATACGAGCCGCAGAGCATAGACAATAACCCCAGAATGATAGAGGTAACGAGCTTCTTGCCATCATAGATCGAACCATATCCATTAGGGTTCGGTTCCTCCTTTCGGAAACTCCATTAAGTTGGGGTGTTCCGGGTGGAGTAAGTTGTGAGATAATCCCACAACTCCTAAGATGATCTTGGAAGGCATCGCTTAGGTATTCACCTCCTCTATCGGTACGAAGTACCTTAATTGTCTTATTGAGTTGATTTTGTACTTCGTTTTGGTATTCCTTGAATGCTTCAAACGTTTCGTCCTTGTGTCTTAATAAGTAGACATATCCGAAACGACTAAAGTCATCAATGAAAGTAACAAAGTATCTTTCACCATTCCTAGTCATGGGTTTAAAGGGTCCACATACATCCGAATGTATTAATCCCAATAAATCTTTAGCCCTTTCATAAGTCCCTTTGAAAGGTGCTTTAGTCATCTTGCCTTGTAAACAAGATTCACATACATCGAATGAGTCTATCTCATTTGACTTCAAAAGTCCATTCTTTTGAAGTGTATGCATTCGATTCTTGTTTATATGGCCAAGGCGACAATGCCATAAATAGGACTCACTCAAATCCCTTTTGAGTTTCTTGGTGCTAGTATGGTATATAGAGCTCGATGATGCGTCATCATGAACCAATTCATAAATTCCATTTGAAGGCAAAGCCTTGAAATAGAATACATTATCTTTAGAAACATGAATATCATCATCAATAAAATTAACATTGTAACCACATTGTTTTAGGCGAGAAATAGAAATAATGTTTCTACACAAATCCGGAGCATACAAAACATTTTCTAAAATAAGTTCCAATCCACTTGGAAGCTTCAAAACGAAATCTCCTTGAGCTTTAACATGCACCTTTGCACCATTGCCCATATAGAGACTTGTTGTTCCCGCCATATGATCACTTCTTTTGAACCCCTGCAAAGAATTGCAAATATGAGTTCCACATCCCGTGTCTAATACCCATGTATTAGAAGAAGTAATACTAAGCTCTATATATACCATATATATATTACCTGAGGTTTGCCCTGCATCCCTCTTGTCCTTCAACTCCTTAAGATAGACCGGACAGTTTCGTTTCCAGTGACCCATTTCACCGCAACCGAAACATGGGTCTTCCTTGGGGTTTGCCTTCTCGGTGACCTTTTGCTTCTTGGCCTTGTTGATGGTTGGGGTAACCATCTTCCCCTTCCCTTTGCCTTGATAGGCGGGTCCTTTCCTCTTAGCCGCCTTAGGCTTAGAGGTGTTTCCTTTAGACCCACCTTGATCGATTGCTAATACGGGTAAAGCCCTTTTACCCATGCTTGTTTCCGCCGTTCTTAGCATACCGTGAAGCTCACCTATGCTCTTATCCATCCCATTCATATTGTAATTTATTACAAATTGATCAAACCTCTTTGATAGGGAGTTAAGGATAAGATCGGTGGCTAACTCATTAGATATGTTAAGGTTTAGACGGTTAGCACGATCGATAAGGCTTTTCATCTTAAGTACATAAGATGAAACCGATTGGGTATCGTCCATACGACAAGCATGAAGCGCCCGAACCGTTTCGAAACGCTCAACACGTGCTTGTTGGAGAAACATCTCCTTCAATTGTGTTATCATGTCGTAAGCGCTATGATGCTCGAAATCCTTTTGGAGTTCGGGTATCATAGTCCCAAGCATTAAGCATGAGACTTGAAGGGAGTCGTGGCAATACTTATCGTAAGAGGCCATTGCCTCCACATCATTCTCATCCGGTTGATCGGGAATGGGGTCCTCAAGCACATACATTTTATCCTCTTGTTTGAGGACAATCCGAAGATTGCGGAACCAATCCATAAAATTTGTATGGTTGAGTTTGTCTTTCTCGAGGAGAGACCGTAACGATAGGTTGTTAAAGTTGAGTGGTGCGTTGTTCATGTTGTTGTTGTTATTAGCGGCCATCTACAAAATTCAATCAAAGTTCATTTTAAGTATCGATTTCTATTTTAATAAACAATACCCTTTTAATTTGTTTTATTAAATATTAGAATCCAACGGTAAATCAAATTTCGGTTAGGTGACCTTTATCCCGTCATTTGATTTAGCTAGGTAGTCATAATGACAATTGCAATCCTTTTGCAACTTCTAAGTTATGGGATCATGCAATCCTTTTGCATGGCATATTAATCCCATCAACGCCTATTTGTTCCTCATGCTTCGGTGACCCTAAGTTCATGATTCCCAAATCAAGTCGTCCTACTTGTGTAAACATGTAGACTTAACATACAAGTGGTTAGGTGACCTTTATCCCACATATATGCGAAGTGTACCTTATTCATATTAGTTCACTCATGACGGTTAGGTGACCTTTATCCCATCATGAGTTCCTTAACACTCTTAAGTGTCACACAAAAGGATGGCGTTTAACTTGTTTACCTTGTTAATAAGGGATTTTAAGTTTTCCTAAATTCTAGTTTAAGAAAACACAATTTCCATACACTAACATGCATTTAGTGTGTGGTCCATTTGAAAATCCATTTTTCATGCCAAGTTTTATGTCCAATTTAAACTTGTATAAACCATTTTATATGCATTGTCATCTTGTCATTATAACCATTTATTAGTGACTATATAGTCATTTCAATTTAACCGTTTAAATTATCGTTTTGTCGTTTTTCAATTTAACCTTTTAAATTGTCGTTTTGCTTGTTGTTAATTTAACCTTTTAAATTTACATTTTGCTTGTTGTTAACTTGTACTTATAACATGCACAATCCACAATCATACAAGAATTAAAACAACCACGCATGCAAAACAAAATTGTCCACAATCAAGTCAAGGTGGTAAACACTTGTTTAGCCGAAAACAAGTGTTACCGGTTAAGGGTAAACACAATAGTAAGAGATTTACCAATCTCCCACTAGCTCTTGTATCCATATGCTCCATCTTTGTGTTCTTCATTTATCATCTTGGATCTTCATTTCTTTTTACAAAAAAATATATAACCTAATACATTTTTTTTTTTTTAGTAAAAGGAAAATACAACCTACTCTATTTTTACATGCCAAAATAGAATAAATTACATCACCAAAATAATGAAATAATCACAAATTATTACAAACCAAATGAATGATCATAACAACCATGAATATGCAACCAAACATACATAAGGTCAAGGCTTGATTGTGAACAACATCTAACAACAAATTTGGCCAAAATTTAAAGTCCCAAACCCACTTTTGGAACCCTAAACTTTCGGCCCTAACATCACCCCCACCAAAACCCAAAATTTTTTTACATACTAGTTTCATGCATGTTTCTAGTTTGTAAAGAAAATGGGTTTTCTAGCCAAAAAAAACAAGAAGCATATTTCTATGACCTCGGCTCTAGATACCATTGAGGGAATTCAATAAATATATATATATATATGTAAGTTTCATAACCAAGTATGAATCAAAGTTAAAGCGGAAGCATTTTATTAAACCAATTTTTTTTATGTGTTTAACCATTTAAACTTGAATTCCAAAATAGGTAAAGTCAAGAACATATGCTTAAATGTAAAAGAGCTAGATTAAGGTTATTACCTCCTCAAATCAATGAGGGTGAAGAAGCTATGTAGATGATGAAGATGAAGATGAATATGTAAGTTTCTAACTTGAAACCTCAAGCTTGTAATACCCCAAACTTGTTGCCAACACCTCCTTGTGGTTAGGATTTTTATGATACTTGAATATCCACTTGTAAACACTTAAGAACACCCTTGTTCTTCCCTCAAAACCTACGGCTTTTTAGAGGAGTATATGGCAGAATTTTTTTTTCTTTCAAAGTGTTATTATGTGCATTTTTGTTTTTCTCACTTGATATGTATTTTTAACAAGACATTCCCTTGGTCTTTTGTGCCAAGCATGCTCCCTTGTTCTATGTGTTAACTAGTACCAAGAAAGACAAGTATGGGTGGCCTAGAAGACCACCAAAAACGTCCACCACCATGGGCAATTTTGTCAATACATAAATTTTATAAAAGCTAGCTTAAAATCCTTGTATTTGATACTAGTTTTTTTTTTTTTTTTTTTTTTTTTTATTTTACAAGCCTTTTATAAAATATAACACATACTAATTATTTAAACCCATAAATAATTATATATAAATTATCCAAATAATTTATCTCAAGTGATTAACATTTTAGAAAACCTATTTTCTAAATTCAAGTGTCGCGTATTTATTTAAACGAACCAATCGTTAAAATAAAATACATATAAGGTGTCGGTAAGTTTGTTATTGGGTATGACCCGACTTGGATCATAACATATTAGCCACATTTAATTTAATATGTCTCTCGGGCATATGAAATACCTTCAAAATTAAATGACGATAAATAAAATTGCGAGAATTTAAATTGTGATAAATAAATTGCGATAATTAAATTCCGATAAATAAATTGCGATAAATAAAATGTAATATGGAATTAACAGTTAGCTAGAAACAGTTAGCTTGGATTTTGTTAGCGTGGATTCTTAACAAAATTCTTCATAATTAATTTGTCTGTTTCTAACAAATTTTATTTTATCAAATGTTTTCTTCATTATTCCACTTGTTAGATTCTGATAGGTCAAAATCCGAATGTGAAATTGAATGAAAATGGTTATTCTGCAGTGAACAGATATGTATATCTGTGGATGTAAGTAGGATAGTAAATGATTGTTGATTCAGATTTGAAGAATGTACAGTGTAACTTGTTAATGTGAAATCTAAATATTTCTCGGGTATTACATACCCGTTAAAATATTTTCACCATTAACAGTTTGTACGAAAGAATTTTTAATTACAATCTTTATGAAAATATATATAAATATATATTTTCTTCACATGTAATCATGGATTTAATGAGTTAATATAATATTAATCTCATTTGATTTACCGTTAGAACTAGAATACATAATTTCTGAAATACTAAAGATTACATAATCGCCATGAAGAACGAAGATAATTAATGTAGAATGATACGTAGAACGATGATTATACTCGAGGTACAGAATGAGATGTTGAGACGTGGATTGTTGATGGTACAGGTGCTGTTACTGATGGTACTGTTGGTGCCGGTGATGTTGCTGAAGCTAGTACGTTTTGCACCATATTTTCCAAGGCTACAACTCGGGTGCGAAGCTCATTGACTTCTTCTATTACACCGGGATGATTGTCAGTTGGAACCAACGGATGAATAAGGTTTAGAATTTTAGATAGAATATAATCGTGGCGAGGTATTCGGGAAATGAGAGTGAGAATGGTGTTTCGAATTGGTTCCCCGGTGAATGCTTCAGGTTCTTCGCCCAGAGGACAATATGGTGGATGAAAGGGATCGCTTCTTCTTGTCTCCAATGATTAAGTAGACTACGAACCCATCAGATGAATTGGGGATAGATGATTGGTTGATTCATTCTGGTGACACTGCTTTCGGAGCTTAGGTGAAACTCCATATCGGAATAGCTGTCGGAATAACTATCGGAATAGCTATCAGAATCTGAGGGACTCGAACTGGTTGAGGGATTCATCTCCTACGATCAGATGAAGGATTTTTGATAAGAAATAGATTATAGGATGTAGATTAGTACCCTGCAATACATAATTTATATATGCATATGTAATACTAAAATCCCATAAGTTACGGAGGAATCTACGGAAGATATCAGGTAGAGTCTACCGTAATAGATACGCTAAGATATGAATTTGTCTATACACTATCTATGCAATAAAGGCAGTAGGACGTGTCTAGACTAAGAATGTTAAGCAGGTAATTTCCTAAGGATGATAAGTAGGTAATTTTCGACACAAAATGATAAGCAAAACTTTTGACATGCAGACACGGTTGAAGTCCAGACTCACTAATGCATCCTAACGACTTATCGGTTAGACACACTAATGCAGACCTGGTTCGCTAAGACCACCGCTCTGATACCAACTGAAAGGACTCGTTCATATACATTATAAACGATTCACAATAGTTGATTATATCGCGAGGTATTTGACCTCTATATGATACATTTTACAAAATTGCATTCGTTTTTAAAAGACAAACTTTCTTTACATCGACAATTGACAGGCATGCATACCATTTCTGTAACATCCCGCATTTTTTTCGTTAAATTATTTTAACGCCCGTCTTTTTATTTTAATAATATCCTTCGTATCTAGATTCGTATCCTCCATTAGCTAACATTCTTAATATTTTCGTTATCGGATTATAACGTCTCCCGTACTCTCGTGTAATTCAAAATAATTCGTTCGGTTAATTCCCGCACCCGACTACAAACTTGAGGGACCAATGTTGCCAAAAGACCAAACTTTTGACTAGGTCAAAGTGGTCAACACCCACTTCCTCCATCCATTATCCATTTCATTTCCAATTTTTCTTAATACTTTCACATATTCTCTCAAACTTCATTTCAAAGAATCATCATTCATTTCAAATCGAGCAAGCATCAATCCAAACAAATTACATATTTAGAATCCTTGCATCTTCCTCTTCGAATCCATACCGATTACATCTCATTTGGGTAACTTTCTAAAATCACTAGATTTCTTGTTCTTGATGTTTTTGACTTATAAAGTTGTTAATTAGTATCTATGGCTCAAGTCTAACATGAATATATGATTAATTTATTCGATTTTGTTGTTTTGAGTAACTAGCATGAACTCATTAAATGAGTGTGTTTAATCTCGAGTTTTGGATGATTAAATGTTGTTTAAATGTTAAAGTTCATGTATTAAATGTGTTACTAGCATCATTAGCTTCAATTTGATGTGTAGGTTGATTGATAAAACTTCATTAACATGATTATTGATTTTGTGAATTTTGAGTTAGGGTTTGATGAATTTGAAATGAACTTTTGACACTTTGAATGCCATGAAATGTTGTTAGTAAGTGTTTAGTTGTATTGTATGTTTAATTATCTTTAAAACGGCGTATCGTATGTGTAAAGTGGATTCCCGAATCATGAAATGCATTTCGTGAACTTGCAACCTTGAGAATAAGCCTTTCATAATCACTTGACAAGTTTTCAATTATTGCAAATGATGTTTTTGATTAGGGAAATGTATTTAGTTGTGTTCTTTGTCAAATTACCTTTTCAACGATATAAGATACGCATTTTAAGTGTTTACGGTTCGTAAATTATGGTTGTTTGAAGTTTGGCTCGTTTGGAACACTTGAAAACTGCCAGACTTGCTGAACAGACAAATGGAGCGGCGTGCCATAAATGGAGCGGCGCGCCATTTTGGACTGTCCCAATTTCTTTTTGATTTTCACGTTTTCATCCCCGTTTACTTGTAACTCCGATTAACATGAAACTTGGCAAACATGTTTATATATACTTTCTCATCTTGGAAAAATTGTCGAATACCCGACCCGACCCCGTTGACTTTGACCAAGTTTGACTTTTAGTCAAACTTAACCAAATGTTTATGCGATCGTTCTAACATGCTTTTATACTTGTATCTTGCATGAAACTTGACAATTTGACTCACATGCTATATAATCGGGTCGTAACGAGCCATAGGACTAATTGAACACTTTGACCGACTTTATACTTTACCGATATTGATACAACCTATTGTTTAGGTCAAGACTAGCATTCGTTCTTACACACGTTAACTTTGTGAAGTATATTTATTCTCGTGCACTCAAGGTGAGATCATAGTCCCACTTTTACTCTTTTGAACTTACATTTGGGATGAGAAAACATAAACGTTTCTTTTTAGTAAGTGAATACAAGTACAGGAAAACAAACATTCTACATACGAGTTTAGAACAAAATCCTCAATTCGATTATCATTAGTTACACTTGCCGGGTGTAAGCGAGAACTTATGTTGTATGGATCCATATGGGTTTGACAAACCCTCATTCAGACAGTTCGCTACCGTTTACGAATGAAATATATTTTCGAGAAACAGTGTATGTTCTAACACTATTGTGATGGGGTTCTATGGAAGGAATGTTAAGCATTGATAATTGGGTGCTCGTGAAATTTTTTTTGGAATGGTTAACTATTATTTCGATGTTGCAAATCTTGTGGTTCAAATTACTTATTTACTCACTTACTTACTTAAACCTATGATTTCACCAACATTTTCGTTGACAGATTTCTATGTTTTTCTCAGGTCTTTGAACGATATGTGATACATGCTTCCGCTCATTATTTTGATACTTGCTTTGGATGTCGAGTATATGTGCATACATGGAGCGTCTTTTGACTTTATTTAAAACTGTGTCGCATAGGTTTCATTTGTACTTATAACTTTGTAACGTAACTTTTGGTTGAACAATTCTTGTAAACTTGGAAAAAATCTTTATTTTTGAAATGAAGGCGACATATTTTGGTCAAACGTTATTCAAAAGACTTATGACCACGTAACGGGACCTAAGTAGTCGGCGCCGTCAATGACGATTTTGTCGGGTCGCTACAATTTCATCATATCCACTATCCAACTATAAATTGACTTAATAATAATGTTTTATGAACTCAATGACTCGAATGCAACGTTCTTCCAAATATGCCATGAAAGACTCCAAGTAATATCTTGAAAATGAGCAAACGCACAGCAGAAGGTTTCTTTCAATCCTGAGAATAAACATGCTTTAAAGTGTCAACCAAAAGGTTGGTGAGTTCATTAGTTTATCATAATCATTCATTTCCATCATTTTAATAGACCACAAGATTTTCATTTATCATAAATATACGTTCCATGCATAGAGACAAAAATAATCGTTCATATGGTGAACACCTAGTAACCGACATTAACAAGATGCATATAAAAATATCCCCTATCATTCCGAGAAATCCTTCAGACATGATAAATGTAGTGACCCGACCATTTACACGTTTATATATATTAATTGAGATTGATATTTACATGACTAAATGTTTCCAACATGTTAAGCAATCAAACTTGTTAAGACTTGATTAATTGAAATAGGTTTCATATAGACAATTGACCACCCAAGTTGACCGGTGATTCACGAATGTTAAAACTTGTAAAAACTATACGATGACATATATATGGTTATATATATAGTTAACATGATTTTATTATAAGTAAGTATCTCATTAGGGATTTTAATAATGAGTTATATACATAAAAATGAGACTATTAAATTAAGAAACTCGAAAACGATATATATAACGATTATCGTTATAACAACGTCTTACTAGGTACATATGAATCATATTAAGATATTGATACACTTGGTTAATTATGTTAAATGATAAGTAAATATATCATTAAGTGTATTAACAATGAACTACATATGTATAAATAATGTAGCGACCCCGACAAATCGTCAAGTGACGGCGTCGACTACGTAGGTCCCATTACATGGTCATAAGTCTTTAAGACAACGTTTGACCAAAATATGTCGCATTCATTTCAATGTAAAAGGGTGTTTCAAGTTTACAAAAGAAGTTCAACGGCTAGTTACATTACAATGTTAAACGTACAATTGAAACTTATGCGACACAATTTAAAAGTAGCCAAAAAGATGCTCCAAATATGCATGTATACTCGACATCCAAGCAAGTATCAAAAGAGTGCGGAAGCATGTATCACTTAAGCATTCAAAACCTGAGAAAAACATAGAAGAATCTGTCAACGAAAACGTTGGTGAAATCATAGGTTTAGTAAGTAAAATGTATTGAACCACAAGGTTCTTTATGAATTGCTTAACCAAAATCGTTCACATTCCAAAATAGTATTTGTATCACGAGCACCCAATTATCAAGGCTTAACTGAATCTTCCCTCTGAATTTTTGAATTTAGTGTTAGAACTTACACTATACATTGTTGAAATTATATTTCATTCACTAACGGTAGCGAACCGTCTGAATGAGGGTTTGTTAAACCCGTATGGCCACACAACATAATTACACGCTTACACTTACACCCTGCAAGTGGAACTAATGATAATTGGATTGAGGACTTTTGTTCAAACTCGTATGCATCTTTGTATTCGTATTTGTTCACAATGTAAAAGCATGAAAAGTATATAAGTATGAAATGTATGTGTTTCTCAGCCCACGATGTAAAGAATAAAAGTGATTAAAAAAAAAGTGGGACTATGATCTCACCTTTGATTGCAAGAGTAAATAAGTACTTCAACAAGTAATGTGCGCAAAGGACAACGCTAGTCTCGACCTAAACAAATAGGTTGTATCAATAACGATAGTCACGAAGGGTCAAAGTTGCTCAATTAGTCCTATGGCTCAACACGACTCGATTATGAAGCATGTGAAGCAAATAGTCAAGTTTCATGCAAGATACATGTATAGAAACAAGTTAGAAAGATTGCATAATCAATTGGTTAAGTTTGACAAAAAGTCAAACTTTGGTCGGTCAAAGTCAACGAAAAGTCAACATGTTCGGGTCGGGTCCCGGACTATTTTTCTATGCTAATTATTCATATATAAGTATATTAGAACAAGTTTCAAGTGAATCGGAGGTCGATAGCTAGTCAAACATTTCGCGTGAAATGTGCCAAATGAAGCAGAATCTGGCCAGGCTAATCCGCGCGCCGCGCGGGGATGGGGCGCGCCGCGCCACCATCTGGGCAGACACTTTTCTGTTTTTCACAAGTATGCACGAGCTAAAACCAAATAACCACATCTTATGATCCGCAAACAATTAGAACATGTATCTTATATCATCAAAAAGGTAATTTGACGAGGAAAACACCTAGACACATTTCATCAAGCAATTCAACACTTACAACAACCCAAAACCGCATTAAACGTTCATAATCAAAGTTTCAAGTTCTAAAAACGCATTTCATGATTCGGGCAACCAATTTACATGTATGATATGCCGTTTTGAAGGTAATCAAGCACACATTGCAACCAAACACTTATCAACAACAATTCATAGCATTTGATGCACCAAAAGTTCATATAAAGCTTATCAAATCCTAATCCAAGTTCACAAAATCACTAATCATGTTCTTGAAGTTTTCTTAATCAACCTATACACCAAAACGAAGCTAATGATACTAGTGACACAATTAAAACATGGACTTTAACAATCTAACAACATATGAGCATCCAAAACACAAGATTAAGCAAGCATTTTTCATATTCAAGCTAGTTACACCAAAAACAACAAATCGAGCATACAAATTACATACACGACATCACAATGAGCCATAGACACTAATTAACAACTTTATAGCTCAAAAATCTCAAGGACACATAAAATTAGTGATTTTAGAAAGTTACCCAAATGAGATGAAGTTGGTATCAAATTGAAGAGGATGAAGAGAGGATTCCAAATATGTATTTTGTTTTGATTGAAGTTTGCTAGATCATGAATGGATGATGAATCTTTGTAATGGAGAATTTAAGAAAAATAGGGAAGTATTAAAGAAAAAGAGAAAATGGAGAGGATAATGAATGGAGGAGGTGGTTTGACCACTTTGACCTAGTCAAAGGTTTGGTCTTTTGACAAGTCTAGTCCCTCTAGTTTGTAATCGGGTGCGGGAATTAACCAAACGAATTATTTTAAGTTACACGAGAGTACGGGAGACGTTATAATCCAATAACGAAAATATTGTAAGAATGTAGCTAATGGAGGATACGAATCGAGATACCGAGGATATAAAATAAAAAAAAAGACGGCGTTAAAAATAATTTAACGAAAAAATGCGGGATGTTACATTATCCACACCTCAAAAGAAATTTCGTCCCGAAATTTAGTTGGAAGTAATAATCGACGTCTCTTACTCGAGACCTAGTGTTGTAACTCTACGAAGGAGTGAAGGCACTTTCTTGGACATTCCACGAATTCGGATAGTCGGGGTGTTACGTAGTGTTGAGGTTTGGGTTCACGATCCATGATTTCAACCAGTTTTCCCATGAAGGAGAGTTTGTCATCAATGTTTGGTGCATCTAGAAGGATTGCACATTCCTGTTCCGCAGGACACGTTTCTAAGTTGTTACACGAAATGTAAGGTAAACGGAAACTTAATTGAGTCGGCAGCTCTAAACGGTAGGGAGCGGTTCCAATGCGCCCCAAGGTTTCAAAAGGATCAATATTGCGGATATAACCTTCCTCGATTTCCCAAATGGATTACACCTTTCCAAGGTGTAGTTTCTCAATATTACGCGGTCACACACTGGGACTTTGTGAGGTTTTCATCTAAGTTTGGTATAACTCTTATGGCAACTACGGGTCGTCTCGAGCCCTTCTCGGACTTGGATGATCTCAATTGTTGTTTCTTGATGAAGTTCAGATTTCGGTGTTTGCTTGCCACATGCGTTGGTCCAACGAATAGGGGTATGACATTTGCGGTCCTATAGGGTTTCGGAAGTGCGGCGTTAGTACACGAATGGTAACCGTAGTGGGAGAAATCAACTAAAAGCGACCATACAAGTTTGAAACATGTCCTTCCATGATGTAATTCGTTCGTTTGTTCAGTTCGTCGGTTTGTGGAAGATACGCGGTACATATGTCTAAGCGGGTTCCCAAGGTCTCTTGCAAAACTAGAAGCGATACGAGTATTTTGATCCGAGGTAATTGGCAATGGTACACCGTATTGGAAAAGAATTCCGTAAGATATGTTTGAACAAGTTAGTTAGGGTTCGAAAATGTTCGTTAGGACTATTCACCCTCGTGGCGAATACTAATGTAATATGAAGAGTTTCTCTATCCATTGAGAAATGTTACAAGGAGTTTCCTCATACGGGGGTGCGAGCGATGAAGATAGAAGTGAAATGAGAACTTAGAGTAGAGTGAGTTTACATCTCGAGGTTGCCATATCGTGCATCTAGTTGTCAAAAGTTGAGTTTTGAAAAAGAAACAAGATAGTACACGTAGTTTTATAGTTCGGGGTTGAATAGTAGTTGACCGATTATCCGAAACACAAGGACGTTAAGTCAAAGAAGAGTGAAGTATCCTTGGATCATGGGTTGTCTTAAGTTCCAGTAATATTAGATGGTAACGGTGAAATAACAGAGGTATGTAATGTGGTACGTGATGACGAGAAAATTGATCGGATCCAATATTAAGTATTCAAATTTTTCGTGCTAAATAACGATTTTTAGTTTTCCTTTATTTCGAGTCGAGAAAGTATGCCTTTCAGGCGTTCAAGTAGAATTATTTCCATATTTGAGTTCCATCTGGTGCTATACGAATTAAGCTAGCAAGGTTGGTGTGAATAATCACGTTCAAGATTCGGGCACGTAGAGGTTTAGATTTCTACCTTAATGAGTTATCGAGGGTAAAGAACAAGCATCACGAGGAAAAGTCGAAATTGAATCTTTGGTAACAACCGGTGAGATCTAAGATTTTACGAGTATAAGTCTGAGTTGGGAGAGTTCCCTGATTACGTGTGGCTTGATTTCGAGATTGGTTGGAATGCCTCGACCATTAGCATCATGGTCTAGAAAATTGGACTTTGTTCAACAAAAATTCCCACTCGGAGAATTTGGTATAGAGTTGCTCTTTTTTCAACAGTTCGAGCGTAAGACGATAAAGTTGTTCGTTTTCCTTCTTCACTTGAATAGGTTAAGATATCATCAATAAATATGATAACGGATTTGTCTAGATAAGTTTGCATATGCGGTTTAGGAGGTTCATGAATACGGACGGAGTCCTAGAATGGTACTAAGATAGATTTACAACTAACGTTGCGAGTTCGAAAATGGCTTAGGAGACATCGTCACCGGAACGGATGTCGTTTTAGGACGCACCCGGGATTCATGCAAAAATCATGAGGTCATGGATACAAGGAAGAGGGTATCGGTTTCCAACCGAAAATTACTTAGTTAGAAATCATCTAAACACAATTGTAGGGAAAATAGTTTCTCCTTAACGAATAGGTTTTGAGCTCCTTAGTTCTATAGGTGTCAAGTCGAAATTCTTAACGTATCCCCTCCGATAAAATTTATAGGCACACAATATTTCCATCGGTCACTTAAATTGCCTAAGTAGGGTCTAGGGGAAAAGGTGGAGTGCAAAGGGTACGAGTCAAAGTCTTGGTTATAAAACGTCTAGCTGTAACCGAATTGAATAAGTATGAAATATACGGTTGGTTGTGAAGAAACGTACCCGTGACTAGTCCATCGTCGTCTCGGGCATCCTAGGTGTCGATGTTGGAAGTTCAACAGCGGGTGTTGGGGTTGATTTTCTTATTTGGGCACGCACTCCTAAAATGACCCGGTTGGCCACATTCAAAACAAACACCCGTCTTGGGTGCATTGGGCTCCTTTTGAGCGACGGGAGCGGTATTCCTACAATCGTGGGCTACATGGCCACTTCTTTGACACTTCAAGCAAAATGGTTTGCCACATTCACCTAAATGATGTTTGTAGCACTCGTTACAATACGGTAGGTGTCCGGTATAACCTTTCTTGCCGTTGGGGATGAAGGGCTTCTTGGCGAGGTTGTTGTAATTGCTTGATTGGGGGGCTTTCCATTTTCTTTTGTTGTCACCCGACTTATCCTCGGCTTTAGGTGCTGGCACTTCAATCTCGTCCACTGTTTCAATCAATTGACGGGCCATATTCAAAGCCTCTTGATGGTTAGCGGGTTTGGATGACATTACTCCTTGTTTGATGCTCTTGGGGAGACCATCCATGTAAAGTTCAACCCTTAAAGATTCGGGGTTCACAAGATTTGGGCACATCAAAGCAAGTTCGGAGAATCGTTGATTATAGGCCTTAAGGTCGTTCCCGACCGCTTTCAGAGCTCTTAGCTCTTGTTCGAGCCTTCGGGTTTCTTCGCGAGGAAAATATTCGGTGATCATCTTTCCTCTTAAGTCGGCCCAAGAGAGAGCGTGGGCTTCGTGGATACCCACCGATTATACATACGAATTCCACCATGTGAGAGCGATACCGGCGAAGGTGTGAGTGGAATATCTAACCTTGTCTTGGTCTCGACAACCGCTTATGCTAAAGACGGCTTCCGTTTGCTCAAACCATCGGGTGAGCACAACCGGTCCCCCAGTTCCATCAAAAGTGTGAGGTTTGCACCCCATGAAATTCTTATAGGAGCATCCTTCGTTGGAATTTCCGGCTCCATTGTTGTTGTTGTGATGATTGTTGTTATTGTTGTTGTTGGAGGAGTGACCGGCCATGGCCGCATCCACGGCAGTGGCTATCATACGTTGGAGGGCTTGTTCGGGAGTTTCGGGAGGAGCGCGTCGACGAGCCATTATTCCTTCAAAACACAAGAATATCGTTGGTTAGTATTCTCAATAATACTAACCGTGATATGGAATGAGGATAAAGAGAAAAAAAAATTCCTTGACTCGCCTTAAATTCTTTATGTCATAATGTCGGAACGTCCATGTGAATCACTGTAATATAATCCCGGAAATTATATTACCCTGATTCACATGTGCATTTAACATTACTTTATAAAGTCAAGGTGGCGCGTCAACAAAATTTATCCACGTAAGATTAAGATCGAATACGACTTAGATATGATAGAAAAGTTCGAGTATAATGCACAAATAGTCAAGTAATTCCTACTTCAGTCTATATGCCGGTTGTAGTCTAGATTCACCTATGTACCCTATGACTCGGGGTGGACACAAATGAACTCTAAATCCCTACAACCAAGGCTCTGATACCACTTGTAGCGACCCCGAAAAATCGTCAAGTGACGGCGTCGACTACGTAGGTCCCATTACATGGTCATAAGTCTTTAAGACAACGTTTGACCAAAATATGTCGCATTCATTTCAATGTAAAGGGTGTTTCAAGTTTACAAAAGAAGTTCGACGGCTAGTTACATTACAATGTTAAACGTACAATTGAAACTTATGCGACACAATTTAAAAGTAGCCAAAAAGATGCTCCAAATATGCATGTATACTCGACATCCAAGCAAGTATCAAAAGAGTGCGGAAGCATGTATCACTTAAGCATTCAAAACCTGAGAAAAACATAGAAGAATCTGTCAACGAAAACGTTGGTGAAATCATAGGTTTAGTAAGTAAAATGTATTGAACCACAAGGTTCTTTATGAATTGCTTAACCAAAATCGTTCACATTCCAAAATAGTATTTGTATCACGAGCACCCAATTATCAAGGCTTAACTGAATCTTCCCTCTGAATTTTTGAATTTAGTGTTAGAACTTACACTATACATTGTTGAAATTATATTTCATTCACTAACGGTAGCGAACCGTCTGAATGAGGGTTTGTTAAACCCGTATGGCCACACAACATAATTACACGCTTACACTTACACCCTGCAAGTGGAACTAATGATAATTGGATTGAGGACTTTTGTTCAAACTCGTATGCATCTTTGTATTCGTATTTGTTCACAATGTAAAAGCATGAAAAGTATATAAGTATGAAATGTATGTGTTTCTCAGCCCACGATGTAAAGAATAAAAGTGATTAAAAAAAAAGTGGGACTATGATCTCACCTTTGATTGCAAGAGTAAATAAGTACTTCAACAAGTAATGTGCGCAAAGGACAACGCTAGTCTCGACCTAAACAAATAGGTTGTATCAATAACGATAGTCACGAAGGGTCAAAGTTGCTCAATTAGTCCTATGGCTCAACACGACTCGATTATGAAGCATGTGAAGCAAATAGTCAAGTTTCATGCAAGATACATGTATAGAAACAAGTTAGAAAGATTGCATAATCAATTGGTTAAGTTTGACAAAAAGTCAAACTTTGGTCGGTCAAAGTCAACGAAAAGTCAACATGTTCGGGTCGGGTCCCGGACTATTTTTCTATGCTAATTATTCATATATAAGTATATTAGAACAAGTTTCAAGTGAATCGGAGGTCGATAGCTAGTCAAACATTTCGCGTGAAATGTGCCAAATGAAGCAGAATCTGGCCAGGCTAATCCGCGCGCCGCGCGGGGATGGGGCGCGCCGCGCCACCATCTGGGCAGACACTTTTCTGTTTTTAACAAGTATGCACGAGCTAAAACCAAATAACCACATCTTATGATCCGCAAATAATTAGAACATGTATCTTATATCATCGGAAAGGTAATTTGACGAGGAAAACACCTAGACACATTTCATCAAGCAATTCAACACTTACAACAACCCAAAACCGCATTAAACGTTCATAATCAAAGTTTCAAGTTCTAAAAACGCATTTCATGATTCGGACAACCAATTTACATGTATGATATGCCGTTTTGAAGGTAATCAAGCACACATTGCAACCAAACACTTATCAACAACAATTCATAGCATTTGATGCACCAAAAGTTCATATAAAGCTTATCAAATCCTAATCCAAGTTCACAAAATCACTAATCATGTTCTTGAAGTTTTCTTAATCAACCTATACACCAAAACGAAGCTAATGATACTAGTAACACAATTAAAACATGGACTTTAACAATCTAACAACATATGAGCATCCAAAACACAAGATTAAGCAAGCATTTTTCATATTCAAGCTAGTTACACCAAAAACAACAAATCGAGCATACAAATTACATACACGACATCACAATGAGCCATAGACACTAATTAACAACTTTATAGCTCAAAAATCTCAAGGACACATAAAATTAGTGATTTTAGAAAGTTACCCAAATGAGATGAAGTTGGTATCAAATTGAAGAGGATGAAGAGAGGATTCCAAATATGTATTTTGTTTTGATTGAAGTTTGCTAGATCATGAATGGATGATGAATCTTTGTAATGGAGAATTTAAGAAAAATAGGGAAGTATTAAAGAAAAAGAGAAAATGGAGAGGATAATGAATGGAGGAGGTGGTTTGACCACTTTGACCTAGTCAAAGGTTTGGTCTTTTGACAAGTCTAGTCCCTCTAGTTTGTAATCGGGTGCGGGAATTAACCAAACGAATTATTTTAAGTTACACGAGAGTACGGGAGACGTTATAATCCAATAACGAAAATATTGTAAGAATGTAGCTAATGGAGGATACGAATCGAGATACCGAGGATATAAAATAAAAAAAAAAGACGGCGTTAAAAATAATTTAACGAAAAAACGCGGGATGTTACAAATAAGACTACTAACTTAATGATTTCAAAACGAGACATATATGTAACGATTATCATTGTAACGACATTTAACTGTATATATATCATACTAAGATATATTATATATCTTAATATCATGATAATGTAACAATTTAACATCTCATTTGATATAATAAACAATGGGTTAACAACATTTAACAAGATCGTTAACCTAAAGGTTTCAAAACAACATTTACATGTAACGACCAACGATGACTTAACAACATCGAAGTACTAAAGCATCCGGTACTTTGGATGGGGTTCGTTAGGCCCAATAGATCTATCTTTAGGATTCGCGTCAATTAGTAGATCGGTTTACTAATTCTTAGGCTACCAAGCAAAAGGGGCATATTCGGCTTCAATCATTCAACCATATAATGTAGTTTCGATTACTTGCGTCTATTTCGTAAAACATTTATAAAAGCAGCGCATGTATTCTCAGTCCCAAAAATATATATTGCAAAAGCATTTAAAAAGGGAGTAATGAAACTCACCATACTGTATTTTGTAGTAAAAATACATATGACTATATTAAACAATGCAGGTTTGGCCCCCCATTCACGAACCTATATCATTCATATATGTATTAACACATATTCTTGAAATCGAACAAATATTTATATTCATATATATATTATTATATTTAATAGTTTATAGGTTTTGTTTATTAATTAAGTATAGCTAATTTTATATATACCTTAGATGAATAATTAAAATATTATTTTAAACATAATAATATAGTGATGTTATGTATATTAAATATGTTTTTATGTAACTAATATTTATTTGATAAAAGTTATATTAATAATAATTAAAGAGTTTGTATTTCTATAATAATAGTAATAGTAATTACTTTTTAGTGATAGTAATTATAGTCATGATAGTAATAATGTTAATAATAATGATAATAGTAATAATGATAATTTCAATAAGAGTGATAATTTTTACAGATGTTAATTTTAATGATAATACTAATTTTAATAAAAATGCTATTTTTAAAAATAATAATACTTTTAGTAATAATGATAGTAATAATAATACTAATAATAATAATAACTATACTAATAACAATTTTACTACTAATAAGAGTAACTTTAATAATAATACCTTCTTATATATATAATTGATAACCAAAATCTTAAAGTTTAATCCTAAATCGATTATACATGACTTACATCCATGAAAGAAACATATTATCTTGATATTCATATCCATAGTTTATATATAATAAGTATAGCCATAAACATGAATATTATCATGTCGTTAATCATATTTTTAAATGCTTCATAGCGCTTTTTATATATATATTTTCATACTTGAATCTATAATTATATCATGCCGTTTATTATCGTTAAACTTTTGATTCGCAAGCAAAATCATGATACCATGAATTTAATGTAAATTTCGTCAATAATAATACTAACTATAATAATACTTATAATTCAATTACATATAACAATAATAATCTTAACATTTACCTTAATAATCATACTAATGGAAATAATAATAATAATAATAATAATAATAATAATAATAATAATCTCTTTATATTATAATAACAAAGCTAAAAATACATCATTTAAAATAGCCAAATCTAATCTTAACCATCCACTAAATTAATTATTAATAATCTAGACCCTTAATTTTTCCTAATCTTACTAATAACCTCATAAATGTAGACTTGAATTGTTTGACTACAAACATACCCTCCTCCTAAAAAAAATCACGCTACTTTTAATCACGGTTCACTTTATTTTACACAACAAAAAAAAACTAAATCTCTCAACCCTACATCTCTTCCGTTACCATTCTCCGATCAAATCCTTGGCGCGTTGAGCTTTCTCCGGTGATACCTCTCCATTATGACATATGGATCTCATGAGGGCCTCCTTCGCTTTCCTCAATTTTTCCGGTGCTAGAACTTGACCGGAGGAATCAATCAACCGGAGGCTTAAGTTCATCAACATACGACGTTGGGATAATTGTTGAACGGCTTTAGAAATCAAATTGCATAGATCATAAGATGGGTTTGATTCCTGATGTAGAAATCTTCACTTCATTCTGGTAACTTTTTTGTCTATTTAGAATCATTTAAATTCGCTCTCTTCTATTATCTCGAATCTTTGCAAATTATTAATACCAAAACTTCTAAACTGTCAGGTTTTGGCTTTACTTAGTAGCTGCTGTAAAGGAGGTATTTTACGTTTTTACTCCACTTATTCAGTTATTGAATTTGTTTGCAGCGAGTTAACACAGGTCTACTTGGATTATCACAAAAAGTTGATAAAAAATCAACGTAAATTGCATCAATGGCCGTCTACGTGTTCAAAATATATATTTTGAAAAGGCCATTAAGATGGAGATACCATATATTTAATGATTTTGGATCTGTATATCCGAATGCTGTTATAACGGAGCACAATGTGCAAGTAAGGAAGTAAACAATTTCAAAAGTTTCATGATTTTTTCTGATTTGTTTTATGTTATTTTGGTTATCGTTCAGACGTACGTATTCGGATTTTACTCGAAAAAATTGGGACAGTTAAGTCTTTATATGATGCGGATTTGGCGCTTACAGCTTGGAGGTTTTATGTAATGCTTACAACTTGGTTCTTACTGGCATTCACTTACTCAAGGTACCAAACGTTGATGACTTTCAAAATTTGATGTGTTGTTTAAATAATATATTAATAAGTATAGGAGACATTTCTTCATGACTGTTTTTGATGGGGTTTATGTTACTGATTATACACTATAGGAGACATTTAAAGCTCATTACCTGTTCGTTACGAGTGCAAAAGTTGTAACTGATCAAATGACTGGACACACAAAAGATTATGGATTTGTCAAGTTTGGAGATGAGACTTAACAACTACAAGCTATGACTGAGATGAGTGCAAGATTATGCTCAACCAGACCAATGCGTATTAGGCTCCGCAAGGTATTTCTAGCCCGGTAATGATTTATTTATACATGGGATACTGTATACAAGGTATTTCAGCATCAAATACATGTTTGTTTGTGTGTTAGTCATGAGAGACATGGTCAATGCCGAACGGGACCCGAGTGAATGTTGTGATGTGAATGACCCATTAAGGTCATGCCATGATGTTAGGTTCAGTCTTAACGGCTCAAAATCTTGCAGATTGATATTGCTATTAATTTTTTCATACATATTTGTTCTCTTTCTAAATGTTGTTCCTTACATCGAACAAATTGACTTGATTTGAGTCACGTCATACATGACTGCAAGATTTGCTTCAATGGGCATCTAAATGTTGTATACTGCAGAGCTGAAATTAAACTGCAAGATTGAGCAATGTTGTTTTCAAAAATCAATACATTTGTAGACTGGATAAGATGCAAGCAACCGAGGATTGAGCAATGTTGTTTTCAAAGCTCAATTGCAAATGCATATACAGAAGTCCAGGTAGACAAACACATCAACTTGCTTCCAAAGTATTCTTAGTTCATACAAACATGTTATATAGGCTCTTTATAAAGTAAAATACAAATAGTGATTATTATTCTAATGTCCCACCTTGGTAAAAACCTAATGGAAAAAAGTACATTAGTCGACCTACTGAAACTCACCCATTTTGATCTGAAACCATTATATTTAATCAACCCGAGTTCACTTCTAGAACACTTTTAGTGATAGTTGTACCTCTGTTCTAATTATTTAAATTCTCTGCTCAAGATATCTAACACAATTACTATTTAAATAATGATAATGATTGATGACAACTTTTAGAGTTTTGTTTCTTCAAATGTCTTATGCACATGTCTTCGATTTGGATCTTACTGGGTAAGTGTTTAATTTTGTGTTAAGGGTAAACTGAACATCCATTGTTATTTTTTCTCTTTATGTTGATAATCGTGGTGTCTGACCTTTGGCGGAATAATCACGAGTATATGATACTGTCACATTTGTCTTCGAATCGTTTGGTAGGTACCTTTTATGAAACTTGAAATTGTAAAGGTTTTGGTTTTATTCAGGTGAGACTATTTCAAAATCTTCTACTATTATGTCAGTATTTATATCGGACCTTCTGACATGCTAATGTCAGAATTGTGCAGGCAGAACATTTTCGTGTTAGTAATCTGACTATAGGGTTTGTGTAATATATAGTTTGTGCAGCCAGAAAATTTTCGTGTTAGTAATCTGATTATAGGGTGATTTAGTAATTAAAAATTGTGCAGGCAGAAAATTTTCGTGTTAGTAATCTGATTATAGGGTTTGTGATTTAGTGTATTATATAGTTTGCACACATGGATGAGTTGAGTACTGGATTGGACCTAGATTCAAGAAAATTTCTATGGAATGCGGTGAAGTGGGCCAAACAAAAATCTTTATTGTAAGTATTACAATCAAGGGTTTAGACTAATTATCATCCCATCATATTACCCCATTAAAATATTAAAATATGAGTTTACAAGGTAAACTTATAATGATCGTTTGGCTATGTTTTGGATCATATAATGATAGTTTGGATATATTTCATATTAAAATCAAGTTGAAAATGATCTTGCAGGTGTGCGTATTTGATGGAGCTAATACTAGTTCATTGGTCAGTGCAGGTGTACTAATTTCAAGGTATACTGTATTTCACATATATTCTTCACCTATCAGATTTATAATGGGCATCAGGTGCGTTCTTTATTTATTATATTAGTTTTCAATATCATAATGGGGGAAGGAGTATCTAATTGTTGGAGGCAAAATGGGCGGGTTGAGATGCTATTTTTTAGTATAGACAGTCCTGTTGAAATTATTCACATTTGTGTTTAGTATATACATTTGTGTTTTTACAGGTAAGGGATGAAGATGGTTGAAGAAGGGTTCACTCGGATGTTTAGGTTTTATATTTCTTTGAATTATAATCTGTTTTAACTATAAGCTAATATAATGGTTAAAAGTTCGATTAGGTATGGGAATTTTCAAATTTATAAATTAATACTTCTGATTGACTTTGTTCGATCAAGACGTGGAATACCTTCAAATATTTTATTGTTTTTCTTCTCTAATATGTTTTTTTTACAGCATATAAAAACTTGATGCAATTGTAACATTCATATCTTTTTCATCCATTCTTAATCGTCTTATGTATACTTCTCCTAATCGCAAGTTATTAAGGTAGTGTTCCTATGCTCTGGTGAGTTTCGTTACAGTTAGTTGTTCTACCCGCTGAATGTATTGACTCAATATATGTGCTTTCCGGTATTACTTTTACGTCAGTTCAACATATGTTAAGGGACTCTCTCGGTTGTAAATTGGTTACTTTTTACAATTTTTTTTATTTGGAAGTTAACCGTTTGTATCATTTGTGAATATCAATAGGATTGTCTGATGTACTCTGTGTGTGCATGTTTATTCATGTTCAGTATATGTGCAAATATTAACGAAGGGTATATATTTTAAGTACGTGTACATTGTTAATAGCAATGGTATTAGCAATGATACTTCATAGCATTTGTTGATGTTTCAGGTGTTTCCATTGAACATGACTTTGTCAGTGTCAAAGGTTATCTCAGCTGGCCAAAACTTACAATGCATTGTCCACAATGCATTGTCCACAATGAGTATTCACCACCTACTACATCAACTGGTTGTAATGAACAACAAAAATAACTCGAAATCGACAAAAACGAAGACGCACAGCGAAGCGCGTGACGGACCAATGCCATAGCCACCTCTTGTTCGATTCGTTCGTTATCTCACCGTAAGTGTTTTCGATTTATGTAATCTTTACTATTACTGTCTATTTGATTTTTTTAGCGATGGTTTTGGGATCCCATTAATAATGTTTTGGTGGTAGCATGGTTTCAATTGTACACCCAAAAGTCTATATTGGTTGTGGGCATGGGACTAATAGTGTTTTTGTTGACTATTTGTTTAAAGAAGACGTAAATGCTTTACTCATATATGATGGCTTTAGAGGTGATAAGATGGCCGGGTCACGGGTCAAGTGGGTTAAGTGATTGGGTGGAACAGGCCCTTTATATTACACTCGCTAAACAATTAAGAATTATCGCTGTTGATTCATATTATAAATTGAAAATGTATCGTTAAATTATTCTTTTACGTGGTTCTAACAAGCATCATCAGTTTTCGACTTCGCTTCTCACGATAGTTGTCATTAAACTTACTGACATTCATTATCACTATATTAAAACAACTATGTTTTTGTGTTTATAATGATAGTTAAATGTATTGAATTCATTATTTGGTGTGGACATTTGGTCCGGAGAAACTCAACTAAAATGCAGGCACAAAGGACTATACGCGCTGGAATCCGCGAAAGATGTGAAGGTGCAAAACAGAATTTCTTCGGATGGATCTCACTGGAACTCTTACTGGGATTGGATTAGAGATCCCACTGGAAGAACACGGGACAAGCTGTTGGACTTAGCGGCTGCAATATCCACTCTTCCGCATGCTAGCAGCAACCATGATGGATGGGTATGTACATATGATTCAAAAGGAACCTTCTCAACCAAGTGCCTTACTACTTTGATCGATGATTTTACTGTAAAAGGCTATGATACGCACTGTGAATCAATGAAGAACAAATTAGTACCGCTGAAATTGGGGATCTTCATAAGGCGAGCTAAATTAAAAAGGTTACCCGTACGGGTCGAGCTAGATAAAAGAGGTATTGACTTGGGAACAGTTAGATGTCCAACATGCGATGATGGACTCGAGACTATTGAACATTCACTCATCCTTTCTAAACATGCCATGGAGGTTTGGGAAAGGGTCTATAAATGGTGGCAATTAGGACCCGTTTCCAATCTCTGCATCGATGACTTATTTTGTGGTAAGAATGGCTCAATTAAATGAGGTGGGGATCTCTAATTTGGCAAGCCATCGAGTGGGTCACCGGCTACACTATTTGGAAAAATCGTAATTATAAAACATTCAAGAATAAATGGTGGTGTCGGTCGACTATTCTAAACGAAATCCAAATGAAGAACTTCAAATGGATTTTCAACCGATATAAGAAGAAATAGTTCGATTGTCAACAATGGATCTTGGCTCCTTCTATATATGTCGCATAGTGAAAGGTATATGCAAATTCGTCAAGTCTTTTAAAAAACTGTTGTATGTTCTGTAATTGTCATTTAGGTGAATAAAAGGCTTAGAGATATGTAAAGTTGGTTAAGACTTTTTGGTGCTCTTAGTGCATAGCATAATATGCATGCTGTTGTTGTAAATGATGTAAATATGATATGCAATTATGCATGCTGTCATGGGTCTTAGAATGTTTAGATGTTGTATGGTGTACATGTACACCTCATACATATATATATGATAAAATTCATTCATTTTACTTTTGAAAAGAAAAAATTATTGAATTCGTGATTTTTATTTAATAAGAATTTAAGAAGAATACGTTGTATTCATGTTGATTTATACTATGATTGTTACATTATATTTTTAGTATATGTGTTTTTATTTTAGCTTCCTAAATTGAATATAAGACAACTAACACTACTAATTTAATTTAATACATTAATTATAAACATTACTCGTGATTAAACGCTCACAAAACCCCGCGAATTCAATTTACATCAAGCAAGCATATTATATCGAGGTTATAATTTTCCAATAAAAAACACATCTTTTTTACCTGTAGATATGCGTTTTTGATTCGACTTTGCTCAATAACTATATAAAAATATTATCTAAATGTCGAGATTACTACAACACATGCAAAATAAAAAAATTATTTACATTTACTTACGTAAAACCAATAACTGCTCAATCCACTAAAGTAGCCCCGCGAATTCGCGGGCATTAAGCTAGTAATAGTAATAATAATAATAATAATAATAATAATAATAATAATAATAATAATAATAATAGAAATAAAAAGACAATAATAATTAGGTAACTACCTTATTAAGCTTTATAAAAAAAATCTGCCACGATCTGGGCTCGAACCCGCAACCTCCCGTTCACAAACACACCCCATTAACCAATGCTCCATATTAGTTTTTCTGAATATATTCCATCCTATATCTATATATCCTATATCCGTTTATTTCTAACTTCATCTTCTTCTTTTCAATTCCAAATTCGACCAGAGGGTATCTCAATCATCAAAACAGAAATTTTAACTACTCCAAAATAATAACAAACTAATATCAAATGTTCATATGTATTGAAAGAAAAAAAAAATAAAAATAAAAACCAAACCGCTGCATACGGCAGTCGCTGTATCTCATGAAAAAAGATGAAATCGATTTTTGGTTCAGAGGCTGTTATAGACAAAATTTATAACACAAATGTTATTTAAAATCACTCCTATAATCTTCTGAAATCATTAATTGGACTTGAGTCACATCATATAACTCGAATTTAATCATTAAATAATGTTTGACTTTTAAAAACTAAAACTTTAACCCACGAATTCGTACTCGATACAACGAATTGAAACTTGAGATTTTGAAGAAAGATTGAGTGCATGATTCCTAACAATATTGCATTTAAGGATTTTGATAATTGGTTCGTTTTGAAGATTTGGCTAAAAATTTCAAAAACGGAGATAAAAGATAAAAAAGAGCTCTAATATAATTTTCTGTTTAATCTCTCTGCTAAAGGTTGTTATGATTGATTTTTGTTAGTGGAAAGAAGTTCATATATCCGTATCATAATCTGAGTTGATCGCTTATGTAAGGAGTGGGTAACACTTTCTCAATCAGACAAAAACAAGGACAGAAACTCTAATAAAAATAAAATAAAATCAAATAAGATCTTAACTGATTGGTACAATATGATGCAAGGTAAAACGAATTTTAGGGATATAAACAAAAATAAAAACAGTGTGGATTGAGATGTGAACCTGCTATTGATTCTTAAAGTCATGCGTAGGATTTTATACAAATTTATTACTAATTAATATAATAATTATAATTATATTAATAATAATAATCTAAATAAAATGAATACAGATTTCCTAATATATATATATATATATATATATATATATATAGATGCGTATATATATCTGTATATATCAGTCTATGTATTTAATAAATATATAACTGTATTTATCAATATAATATATCTGTATTTATATATATATATATATGTATATATATATATATGTATATATATATATATATATATATGTATATATATATATATATATATATATATGTATATATATATAACTACTATATTTATATCAACTTATTAAATATATGAAGGGACATTCTAACAACACAAACATAAATACTTAATATTAATATTTATCTTAATGAAATTCATATAACTATTATATCTTAACTTGTTTTAAATAACCATCGAGCGTTGCTGTAGTGACCCGGGAATTTCCGACCAAATTTAAACTTGAATCTTTATATAGTTTCAACATGATAAGCAAAGTCTATAATGTTGACGTCTCAAAACCTTTGAACTGTGTTCATGTATACATTTGACCTTGACTTATCCCGACGATTCACGAACAATTGTGTGTAATTAATATGTAGCATATATATCTATATATAACATTATGAATTAATAAAATGTACTTTAATAATGTGAATTAAAATGTAAAATAATATATAGAATAATCAAGTTATTAATGAAATAAATGTATATATGAATTCTATATATATATTGTAATGTTTGAATAGTAAATATTTAATATAAGTTATTATATATATATATATATATATATATATATATATATATATATATATATATATATATATATATATATATATATATATATATAATATTATTACATAATTAATAATATGTAATATTAATAACTAATATAGTAAGTTTAATTAAAAGTTAAAATGTAGTTGTTATAGTAATATTATAATTATTTCATTAATATCTGTATTAGTTATATAGATATGAAATTTAATGCATTTAATTTATTATCTTACTAATATTATTAATATTACTTTCAATATTAATATTGATATCAGTATTATTAATATTATTAATTAAATACATAAATAAATATGAAGATTAATAAGCATAAGGTGTTATATCAATATTATTGGTATTACTCTCATTATTAGTATTAATATTAATATTAATGTTAGTATTATTATTTGTATTATTATAATTAGAATATATATTATATAGATATGAGAAATGAAACATAAAACTTATTATTATTAGTATTATTATAAAGCACTGTCATTAAAAATTATTATTTTTATTATTATCATTAATAATATGATCACTACCATTTTATAATTATTATTATAACTACCATTATTTAATATTATTAATATTAGTATTTGAATCATCATTAATATTTCTATTATTTTTATTAGTATTATTTTGATTAGTAATGTTATTATTATTGTCATAATTATCAGTATTTTTAATACTAATAATATTATTATTAATATATTTATTTATAATTACTAATAATAAATATTAATTTTAATAACGAATAAACTATACAGAATCAGATTTTGTTGTTGGAGTCATGATCAAACTGTTTTAAAATTTTGTATCTATCCCTAATTAGATTACAAATCCAATACAGCAAATGAATCATTCCAATCTGTTACATATCGTAATCAAACTTTAATTTATATTTTTTTTTCTCTCCTGATCAATTATTGCTGTCCTTCATGTCCAATTTTTGCTACCAATCGACATCAAACACTCACTACACAACAACCTTGACTGGTTATGAGTATTAACCAATTCATTCAATTACTCTCAGCAAATTCAAATCAAAACAGATAAAGAAAAAGGTGTCCCGTCCCCTGTTCTTGTGTAATTTTTTCAAACAGCTCGATTACTTAACGAATTTCAAAAATTGAAAATGCAGTTGTGTTTGGAATCATTTACTCAAACTATCTGTAAATTTCTAAGTTTCAATTTAGTATATTGATTGTTAATTTTGAAGTCAAAGTGTCGACTTTAAAAGTCAAAGATTATGTTCATGGCAAAATTCAAAATTTATATGATGTTTTAAGTTTAAGTGACAATTCAGGAAGTTCTTATGAATGAAATACAAGGTATTTCATGTTATAAACTTTGTCTAAAACGCTTTTAATTTCAAAAATCATATATGAGTTATAAACGTATTCATCAGGTATGTTTTATTTTTATTTTTATTTTTTTGGTTTTTTTTTTGTTTTCTGTTAATACAAACTCTAATCACAGGTCGTTTAAGTATCAAATTTACAACACATTTCAAGTATTAAGTTTAATCTAAAACGGTCTAGATTTTAAATTCAACAATTGAGTTCATCGTGTTCATAAACGAGGATGCTTCTGTATGATTTTTTTTTTCTTTCTCTGTCAAATTATAAACCAAAATCGTTTAATCCTGTGTCGTGTTCAAATAATAAAACCAACTCATTATTATGAGTAATTTGATTTTGGTCGTATGAATTTTGAGAGGAAGAAGATTATGAAACAGAAAAGAAAACGTGATAAATATAATTAAGATATAGAATAATCAGAAAAGAACGAGCAGAGGAGTGGTTTGTGCAAGTGTCGGGTTAGCGAGAGGTCTCAAGTTCGAGCCCGGGGATGGGCATCAATTTTTTTAAAAGCTTGTGAGGTAGTTTTTTTTCTCATTATTATTATTATTATTATTACTATTATTACTATTATTATTATTATTATTATTATTATTATTATTATTATTATTATTATTATTATTATTATTATTATTATTATTATTATTATTATTATTATTATTATTATTATTAATATTGTTATTATGATTATTATTAATATTGTTATTATTACACTTAGCATTATTGTTATTATTATTTATTATGAAGTATTAGAATTATTATTATTTTTAGTATTATCATTAGTTAATATAATTATTACTACCATTAACATTAATATTACATATTGTTATTAATATTGTTATTGTAATACTATATTAACTATTATTAATATTAAAACAAGTATTAGAACAAGTATTATTATTATTATTATCAAGATTAAGGTTATTGATATTAGGAATATTATTATCCTTCTAAAAATTGTAAAAATCATTGTTATTATAAAATCAATACAAGTTATTATTATTTTCATTAATATTAGTATTAATATCGTTTTTGTAATTATTAGTTGTACTGTTATTATTATTAACACAGGTATCAAATTTTAACAATATCGTTATTATTATTAGTATTATCGATATTAAGAAAGTTATTATTATTATTGGTAAATCATTATTATCGAAACTATCATTTTGTTACAAATAAATATTTTATACCTAAAATATACTTAACACATATATTGTAATTATACTAATTGATTATATATCTACATAATAATATTATTTATATAAATACTTATATATAACAAACTAATGATATCTTTTATATAATATTTTAACCATATATATATAGATATATTAATATAACTAAAAAAAATATAGATATTAAACATTTTGAATTTATACACAAATTAAATAAGTATATTAGATAATTTAAAATATAAACTTGTTCGATTACGATTATATATTTTAATATATATACAAATGATATAGGTTCGTGAATCTGAGGCCAACCCTGCATTGTTCAGTTGTTAAATATCGTTATATGTATTTTTACTACAAAATACATTATGGTGAGTTTTCATTTATCTTTTTACCCTTTATATTTTTGGGCTGAGAATACATGCATAATTTTTATAACTGTTTTACGAAATAGACACAAGTAATCAAAACTACATTATATGGTTGAATTATCAAAATCGAATATGCCCCTTTTATTAAGTCTGGTAATCTAAGAATTAGGGAACAGACACCCTAATTGACGCGAACTCTAAAGGTAGATCTATCGGGCCCAACAAGCCCCATCCAAAGTACCGGATGATTTGGTACTTCGAAATTTATATCATGTCCGAAGGAGGATCCCGGAATGATGGGGATATTCTTATATGCATATTGTGAATGTCGGTTACCAGGTGTTCAATCCATATGAATGATATTTTTGTATCTATGCATGGGACGTATGTTTATGAGAAATGAAAATATGAAATCTTGTGGTCTATTAAAATGATGGAAACGATTGTTTATGTTAAACGAATGAACTCACCAACCTTTTGGTTGACACTTTAAAGCATGTTTATTCTCAGGTACGAAAGAAATCTTCCGCTGTGCATTTACTCATCTTAGAGATATTACTTGGAGCCATTCATGACATATTTCAAAAAACATTGCATTCGAGTCGTTGAGTTCATCAAGAATATTATTAAGTCAATTATAGTAAGATATATTATGAAATGGTATGCCTGTTGTCAATTTTCGATGTAATGAAAGATTGTCTTTTCAAAAACGAATGCAATGTTTGTAAAATGTATCATATAGAGGTCAAGTACCTCGCGATGTAATCAACTGTTGTGAATTGTTTATAATCGATATGGACTTCGTTCGGATGGATTAGGACGGGTCCTTTCAGTTACAATCGTTTATTACATGAATTTGAAACCAATTATATGTATCTCCCAATATACTGTTTTTATATATAAATATAAATATATATAATTTAAGTACTAATCACATATTTTTAAACCAATAGATTTGATATTATTATATGTTAACAAATAATATTCATATACATTCATATATATCTATTTATAACTATTTGTTCGTGAATCGTTGGAAGTGGTCAAAGGTTAAATGATTTACATGAACACAGTTCAAAAGTTTTTGAGAATTAACATTACAGACTTTGTTTATCATATCGAAATCATATAAATATTATGCTTAAATTTAGTCAGAAATTCCCGGGTCATCACATTAAAGCATTCCAAATTCCAGAATGGGGTTTGTTAGGCCCATAGATCTATCTTTAGGATTCGCGTCAATTAGGGGCCATTTCCCTAATTCTTAGGTTACCAGACTTGAAGGGGCAATATTCGGTTTAATAATCCAATCATAGAATGTAGTTTCGCGTACTTGTATCTATTTTGTAAAACATTTAGAAAGCTGCATGTATTCGCATCCCAAAAATATTAGATTTTAAAAGTGGGACTATAACTCACTTTCACAGATTTTTACTTCGTCGGGAAGTAAGACTTGGCCACTGGTCGATTCACGAATCTATAACAAATATGTACATATATATCAAAGTATGTTCAAAATATATTTAAAACATTTTTAATACGTTTTACTTTTTTAAGTTTATTAAGTCATCTGTCCTCGTTAGTAACCTACAACTAGTTGTCCACAATTTGATGTACAGAAATAAATCGATATATATTATCTTGAATCAATCCACGGCCCAGTGTATACACGTCTCAGGATAGATCACAACTCAAAGTATATATAATTTTGGAATCAACCTCAACCCTGTATAGCTAACTACAATATTACTGCATATAGAGTGTCTATGGTTGTTCCAAATAATATATATACATGGGTCAATATGATATGTCAAAACATTTGCATACGTGTCTATGGTATCCCAAGATTACATAATATATTAGAATACATGTATAATACAATATGAGTTAGCTAGGATATGACTAATATAGATTTGTTACCAATTTTCACGTAGTTACAACAAGAAAAAATATCCAATCTTGTTTTACCCATAACTTCTTCGTTTTAAATCCGTTTTGAGTGATTCAAGTTACTATGGTTTCATATTAAACTTAAGTTTATGAATCTAAACAGAAAAAGTATAAGTTTATAGTTGGAAATACAGGTTACAAGTCATTTTTGTAAAGGTAGTCATTTCAGTCGAAAGAACGACGTCTAGATGACCATTTTGGAAAACATACTTCTACTTTGAGTTTAACCATGATTTTTGGATATAGTTTTATGTTCATAAGAAAAATCATTTTTCCATAAGAAAAACTTTTAAATCAAAGTTTATCATAGTTTTTAATTAACTAACCCAAAACAGCCCGCGGTGTTACTACGACGGCGTATATCCAGTTTTACGGTGTTTTTCGTGTTTTCAGGTTTTAAATCATTAAGTTAGTATATCATATAGATATAGAATATGTATTTAGTTGATTTTAAAAGTCAAGTTAGAAGGATTAACTTTTGTTTGCGAACAAGTTTAGAATTAACTAAACTATGTTTTAATGATTACATGTTCAAATCTTCGAATAAGATAGTTATACATATATGAATCGAATGATGTTATGAACATCATTACTACCTCAAGTTTAGTTGGTAAACCTATTGGAAATGATGAAAAAATAACTTGAGCTTCAAAGGATCTTTGATGGCTTGGAAGTTCTTGAAATAGAATCATGACACAAAAACAAGTTCAAGTAAGATTATTACTCGAATTAAGATAGTTATAATTATAGAAATTGAATCAAAGCTTGAATATGAATATTACCTTGAGTTAGAAAGATAATCTACTATAAATAACAAAGGTTTCTTGATCTTAGATGATTGCTTGGAATGGATTAGGAAACTTGAAAGTAAACTTGTAAACTTGGAAGTGTTCTTGATGTGTTCTTGAGTAATTTTTTTTATGATGATTATAGGTAATAACCAAAGTTTGTATTTGATGATTTTTGCTGGGAAAATAGTAACTTAGACGTTCATGGAAGAGTGTGTGTGTTTTGAGAGAGAATTGGGAAGAAAATTGGAAGTGAAATGGAGTAGGTGGTGAGTGGTGAAGGTGAGTGGGGTTAAAAGGAGTTCTTGTTTTTGTTTCCTTGCTCATAAGTCATGCTAGATGTTAAATTATGGTTCCCACATGGTTAGGCAACTCACATGGGCTGCTAAGAGTCGATCATTGGAGTGTATATACCAATAGTAAAGACATTTAGAAGCTGTGTATTGTACAAGTACAAATACAAGTGCATACGAGTAGAATTGTTGATGAAAATGAATGAGGATGTAATCGTAAGCATTTTTGTTAAGTAGAAGTACTTGGATAAGTGTCTTGAAGTCTTTCAAAAGTGTATAAATACATATTAAAACACTACATGTATATACATTTTAACTGAGTCGTTAAGTCATCGTTAGTCGTTACATGTAAATGTTGTTTTGAAACCTTTAAGTTAATTATCTTGTTAAATGTTGTTAACACATTGTTTATTATATCAAATGAGATGTTAAATTATTACATTATCATGATATAATTATGTATTAATATATCTTAATATGATATATATACAGTTAAATGTCGTTACAACGATAATCGTTACATATATGTCTTGTTTCGAAATCCTTAAGTTAGTAGTCTTGTTTTTACATATGTAGTTCATTGTTATTATACTTAATGATATGTTTACTTTTTATTTAACATGTTTATATATAGTGTATCAATATCTTAAAATGATTCATATGAAATTAGTAAGATGTTGTTATAACGATAATTGTTATATATACCGTTTTCAAGTTTCTTAATTCAATAGTCTCATTTTTATGGATATAACTCATTGTTAAAATACTTAATGAGGTACATACTTATCATAATATCATGATAACTATATATATATCCATATGTATGTCATCATATAGTTTTTACAAGTTTTAACGTTCGTGAATTTCCGGTCAACTTGGGTGGTCAATTGTCTATATAAAACCTATTTCAATTAATCAAGTCTTAATAAGTTTGATTGCTTAACATGTTGGAAACACTTAATCATATAAATATCAATTTCATTAAATATATATAAACATGGAAAAGTTCGGGTCACTACACGAAATACTGTTGACTACTCTTAAATTCTATATGATTAACTCAATTCTTTATGCTATTTTTGAAGGAAATGGCACCGACGACTCGTCAGAACTTGAACATGAGTGAGGAAGACTTCTGTGTTTTCCTTGCTGCAAACATAGCTGCAGTACAAGCCGCAATGCAAAATAACAACAATAACTCTGGTTCTAGCAGTGGAACTAATTCCACAAGAAATCGTGTAGGATGCTCCTACAAAGAATTCACTGCCTGCAAACCTTTGGAATTTGATAGAACCGAGGGTCCAATCGGATTGAAACGGTGGACCTAGAAATTTGAATCGGTGTTTGCCATAAGTAAATGTACTGAAGAAGATAAAGTAAAGTACGCTACGCATACCTTCACAGGTACTGCGTTAACATGGTGGAATACCTATCTCGAGCAGGTAGGACAAGATGCTGCTTACGCACTACCGTGGTCAGCATTCAAGTAATTGATGAACGAGCAGTATCATCCCAGAAATGAGGTCAATAAGCTCAAGGTAGAGCTTAGAGGTGAAATGTCCCGTTCATATTGATTATAAACGTTCCATATTAATTGATTTCGTCGCGAGGTTTTGACCTCTATATGAGATGTTTTTCAAATACTGCATTCATTTTTAAAACAACCATAACCTGTATTTTATCGATAAAGGTTTAAAAAGCATTACGTAGATTATCAAATAATGATAATCTAAAATATACCGTTTACACACGACCAGTACATAATGGTTTACAATAAGAATATATTACATCAAAATTAAGTTTCTTGAATGCAGTTTTTACATAATATCATACAAGCATGGACTCCAAATCTTGTCCTTATTTTAGTATGCAACAGTGGAAGCTCTTAATAATCACCTGAGAATAAACATGCTTAAAACGTCAACAAAAATGTTGGTGAGTTATAGGTTTAACCTATATATTATCAAATCATAATAATAGACCACAAGATTTCATATTTCAATATACATCCCATACATAGAGATAAAATTCATTCATATGGTGAACACCTGGTAACCGACATTAACAAGATGCATATAAGAATATCCCCTATCATTCCGGGAAATCCTTCAGACATGATAAAAATGAATTCGAAGTACTAAAGCATCCGGTACTTTGGATGGGGTTCGTTAGGCCCAATAGATCTATCTTTAGTATTCGCGTCAATTAGTAGATCGGTTTACTAATTCTTAGGTTACCAAGCAAAAGGGGCATATTCGGCTTTGATCATTCACCCATATAATGTAGTTTCAATTACTTGTGTCTATTTTGTAAAACATTTATAAAACTGCATGTATTCTCTGATGGAATTCAACATATCAACAAGTTTATAATGTTAACTAGATCATAAAATCCATTCATGTAAATTTATAGCAAGAGGAAGCAAGATGATTAATAAAACAAGTTTATATGTTAAACCATTTTAGATGAATTCCATATTGTTATCAAGTCTTGAAATAATGCTTACATATAACAACAAAGGAAGTAAGATTATACCTCCTCAAGCTAGTTGAGGGTTGTTATCAAGGTTGCAAGATGACGATGAAGATGATGGAAGGTGAGCTTCTAACTTGAAGCCTCAAGCAAGAAATACCCCAAGCAATAACCCCAACACCTTAGCCTTTAGTTAGGATTTGATTGACACTAGATGTAAGCTTGTAAAAACAAAATTAGAACTCCCTTTTGAGCCCCAAATAGCCACGGCATGCAGCAGGAAAAATAGAAAACTGTGCAATTTTTTTAAAGCTATTTTCATCTATATTTCACTTGAGAGAAATGGTCAAGCCTTGGTTCTTGTATATGGCATGCACCTATGGGATTGTGTTATTGAAAGCATCAAAGAATAAGCATGGGTGAAGTCCTTGGAGTCCCAAAAACTGCCCATTACTTAAGTATATAATAAGATTTATAAAACTTGTTATAAGTTATATAAAACTTGTTATAAATATAATGCATTTGTTAAGTTACTTTTATTTTATAAACCATTTTATAAAATATAACACAACATAATTATTTAAACCTATAAATAATTAAATATAAATTATCCAAATAATTTATCCCAAGTGATAATATTTTAGAAACTCGATTTTCTAAAATCCAAGTGTCGCGTATTTATTTAACGAACCAATCGTTAAGATTAAATACGTATAAGGTGTCGGTAAGCTTGTTATTGGGTATATGACCCGACTTGGATCATAACATGTTAGCCACATTAATTTAATATGTCTCTCAGGCATACGAAATACCTTCATTCTCATCCCAAAATATTAGATTTTAAAAGTGGGACTATAACTCACTTTCACAGATTTTTACTTCGTCGAGAAGTAAGACTTGACCACTGGTCAATTCACGAACCTATAACAAATATGTACATATATATCAAAGTATGTTCAAAATATATTTACAATATTTTTAATACGTTTTAATGTTTTAAGTTTATTAAGTCAGCTGCCCTCGTTAGTAACCTACAACTAGTTGTCCACAATTAGATGTACAGAAATAAATCGATATATATTATCTTGAATCAATCCACGACCCAGTATATACACGTCTCAGGATAGATCACAACTCAAAGTATATATATTTTTGGAATTAACCTTAACCCTGTATAGCTAACTCCAACATTACTGCATATAGAGTGTCTATGGTTGTTCCAAATAATATATATAGATGGGTCGATATGATATGTCAAAACATTTGCATACGTGACTATGGTATCCCAAGATTACATAATATATTAGAATACTTGTATAATACAATATAAGTTAGCTAGGATATGATTAATATAAATTTTTTACCAATTTTCACGTAGCTACAACAATCAAAAATATCCAATCTTGTTTTACCCATAACTTCTTCGTTTTAAATCCGTTTTGAGTGTTTCAAATTGCTATGGTTTCATATTGAACTTAAGTTTAATGAATCTAAACAAAAAAACTATAAGTTTATAGTCGGAAATATAGGTTACAAGTCATTTTTGTAAAGGTAGTCATTTCAGTCGAAAGAACGACGTCTAGATGACTATTTTGGAAAACATACTTCCACTTTGAGTTTAACCATCATTTTTGGATATAGTTTCATGTTCATAAGAAAAATCATTTTCCCAGAAGAACAAATTTTAAATCAAAGTTTATCATAGTTTTAATTAACTAACCCAAAACAGCCCGCGGTGTTACTATGACGGCGTATATCCGATTTTACGGTGTTTTTCGTGTTTTTCGGTTTTAAATCATTAAGTTAGCATATCATATAGATATAGAACATGTGTTTAGTTGATTTTAAAAGTCAAGTTATAAGGATTAACTTTTATTTGCGAACAAGTTTAGAATTAACTAAACTATGTTCTAGTGATTTCAAGTTTAAACCTTCGAATAAGGTAGTTTTATATATATGAATCAAATTATGTTATGAACATCATTACTACCTCAGATTTTGTGGATAAACCTACTGGAAATGATAAAAATAGATCTAGCTTTAAAGGATCCTTGGATGGCTTGAAAGTTCTTGAAGCAGAATCATGACACGAAAACAAGTTCAAGTAACATTTCCACTCGAAATAAGATTGTTATAGTTATAGAAATTGAATCAAAGTTTGAATATGACTATTACCTTATATTAGAAAGATATCTTACTATAAATAAGAAAGATTTTTTGAGGTTGGATGATCAATTTACAAGATTGAAAGTAAGCTAGCAAACTTGGAAGTATTCTTGATTTTATGAAACTAGAACTTATAGAATTTATGAAGAACACTTAGAACTTGAAGATAGAACTTGAGAGAGATTAAATAGATGAAGAAAATTACAGAATAAAAGTGTTTGTAGGTGTTTTTGGTCGTTGGTATATGGATTAGATATAAAGGATGTGTAATTTTGTTTACTTGTAAATAAGTCATGAATGATTACTAATATTTTTGTAATTTTATGAGATATTTCATGCTAGTTGCCAAATGATGGTTCCTACATGTGTTAGGTGACTTACATGGGCTGCTAATAGCTGATCATTAGAGTGTATATACCAATAGTACATACGTCTAAAAGTGTGTATTGTACGAGTACGAATACGGGTGCATACGAGTAGAATTGTTGATGAAACTGAACGAGGATGTAATTGTAAGCATTTTTGTTAAGTAGAAGTATTTTAATAAGTGTCTTGAAGTCTTTCAAAAGTTTATGAATACATATTAAAACACTACATGTATATACATTTTAACTGAGTCGTTAAGTCATCGTTAGTCGTTACATGTATATGTTGTTTTGAAACCTTTAGGTTAACGATCTTGTTAAATGTTGTTAACCCATTGTTTATTATATCTAAAGAGATGTTAAATTATTACATTATCATGATATTATGATATATTAATATATCTTAGTATGATATATATACAGTTAAATGTTGTTACAACGATAATCGTTACATATATGTCTCGTTTCGAAATCATTAAGTTAGTAGTCTTGTTTTTACATATGTAGTTCATTGTTAATACACTTAATGACATGTTTACTTATCATTTATCATGATTAAACATAGTGTATCAATATCTTAATATGATTCATATGTATTTAGTAAGACGTTGTTATAACGATAATCATTATATATATCGTTTCGAGTTTCTTAATTCAATAAACTCAATTTTATGTATATAACTCATTGTTAAAATACCTAATGAGATACTTACTTATCATAATATCATATTAACTATATATATAATCATATATATGTCATCATATAGTTTTTACAAGTTTTAACGTTCGTGAATCACCGGTCAACTTGGGTGGTCAATTGTCTATATGAAACCTATTTCAATTAATCACGTCTTAACAAGTTTGATTGCTTAACATGTTGGAAACACTTAATCATATAAATATCAATTTCAATTAATATATATAAACATTGAAAAGTTCGGGTCACTACAAGAGGATTACGAACGCAAGGTTTCGATATCACCACGTACGACGACGATTCACAGAATTGTGCCTATTGTGTCCCAGAACGTTCGAAGACGAAGAAGAGAAGATCGACTCATTTATAAAAGGGTTACCGGAAAGGATTCAAGAAGATGTGAGTTCACACGAGCCCACCTCCATACAAAAGGCAAGTTGAATGGCTCACAAATTAGTGAACCAGATCGAAGGAAGGATTAAAGAGCAGGCAACCGAAGAGGCTAACATGAAACAAGTCAAGAGAAAGTGGGAAGAAACTGTGACAACCTGGAAATTTCCAACCAAATTTACACTTTAATCTTTATATGTTTCCGACACGATAAACAATATTTGTTAGGTTAAATTTCAAGAATTTTAAACTATGTTCATACATTCATTCAACCTCGACCAAGTTCCAACGATTCACGAACCATTAAACGAATATGATTATATATGTATATGTGTATATATATTATAACTTGAAACGTAAACAAAATATTAGATTAAATACTTTATATGATTGTATCTGTTTCAAAATGTTTATCAATGGAATTAGAAGATAAGATCAAATGATTGAATTATCAGATATATTGAATTATGATTACAAGTCTCTGTTGAAAGGCCCACGTTGATTTGAGAAATCTTTCTATTTTAACAATATTCGGAAAATGGTAAAGTGATTTATAAATAAGAACAAATTATTAATCATTGAGAACTAGACAAAGGATAGTGGAAGATTGAATCTCATAAAGACTCGATTGATCTATTTAGTTTCAAACGTACAAAAACGTTTTCAGTTTAAAAAGAACTTTATTATTAAAACGTATATAACTTTTATAAATATCTAGAACCACTTTTGACAACTCATTACTTAACTAGTATGAAAAAGATAACGATATTTATATTTTATTTTATTAAATATATATAATGATTTAAATTAATATTATATATATTTATACGCGTATTATACGTATTATGTAGTTTTATACTTTTACTATACTTAAACTTTACCTTTACTTTATTTTTACTTTACTTTAACTTTAATAATTCACTTTAATAATTCATACTTTAATAATTCACTTTAATAATTCATACTTTAATAATTCACTTTAATAATTCATACTTTAATAATTCACTTTAATAATTCATACTTTAATAATTCACTTTAATAATTCATACTTTAATAATTCACTTTAATAATTCAAAAATCTATTATAAATAGAATTCAATAGGTTTCATTATTTCATAGAAACTTGAAAATATTTTTCTCTAAACTCTCTCAATCGATTTACATATATATATTTACTCCGTATTATTTCAAGATATTATTAGTATACATAAAATATTAAGACGGAGTGCTGTCCGAGTGATTTCGAAATTGTTTTTCGAGTGGGATAGGATTAAGGAAATTATGGGTTATAGCTATGGAGGTGATTGAGTATGGTTCATGGGTATGCTCGTGAGGTCAATATAGTGTTTATCATTTCCGTTGCGTCTACGTACCTTTCCTGCAATATTGAATCTCAATATTGATACGTGAGTACTCATAATTTAACTTTTACATACTAATAGTGTATCCCTAACTAGTGCTCGAGTATTTAGGATTATGCATGCTTGTACTTTTGATATTGCCCTTAGACAGGTTAGGTTGAATCTTGAATTAGTTACACTTGCGGTTGAGATAAGGTATAAGATATGCATGTCCTTAGAAAGCTAGCGAAAAATTAAGAACTTTTCCTTTAGATATCGAATGGTTTCGATGAACGGATTAGAAGTTATAATCAATTGAATTTTCGATATTTTTATTAAAAATGATTATTATTATCGTCGTTTTTATCGTCGTTCTAGTTTTATCTTATTATTATCATTATTATTATCTTTATCAATAAAAGGGATTTATCATTAAAAATTGTTATTTTTTTTATTACTATCGTTATTATCGTTAAAGTTATAATTAGTATTATTATTATTATTATCCAATTATTATTATTATTATTATTGGTATTATTATTATTATTATTATCATTATTAATATATATATCATTATTTAAAAATAGTTATTGTTATTGTTATTATTATTATTACTATATTATCATTAAGATAATTAGTAGTATTATCGTTAATAATGTTATAGTAACTATCATTATTAATATTAGTGTAATTAAAACAAATATTTGTAACACCTAATTATTTTGATTAATATTATTATCATTATTATGAACACGATATAAAAGACGATTAAAAGCTATTAAACGAAACGATTAGGAAATAATGGGTAAGAGTTTCATGATGAAATTAAAATATTATAAGATATTGATTTAGATAAAATTATCGTTCTTATTATTTTTATCATTACTATTATTATTAAAAGTATCGTTAGTATTAAAACTATCATTTTAACAAAAATTATCATTTTAATAGAAATGTCATTGTTACTATAAAATATCATTATTATTATTATTTTAAATAGAATTATTATTTTAAAGATAATATTAAAAATTATCGTAAATATTAAAGTTATCATAATTAGAATTATCGTTTTATCATAATATCATCTTAGTAATTATAAATATTGATATTTTTATAATAATAATTATTATTACAAAATAATACAACTTTTACTTACTATCATTATAGATATTATTTTATCAAATAAATATGTGATACAAACATATTTTACTACGTGTAATAACTTACTTTAATAATACCTATCATATTATCTTTATGATATTAAATGAACCCTATAAATTTTATTACTTAAATATATATATAAAAGTATATTTTATTATATAAATTTAATATAAAATTTTATTTATTAATAAATAAATTATATTATTTACTCTAATAAATCTTTTAAAAATATTTAAAAATATAAAACGACGATATTTAAACTATATATTAATCATGTATAGATTTTTGGAAATTATTTTGAGTCAAATTTACTTTTGTTGACTTTTGCATATTAGTCTCGAGCATTAGGATTGTGGTACACTATGACTTGACCTAATTTGTTAGACAAATATTGACCAACACATAAATATATATAATTAATTTAGGTTCGTGAATCTGAGGCCAACCTTGCACTTGTTCAATGACGTTATATGTATTTTTACTACGAAATACAGTATGGTGAGTTTCATTTGCCTTTTTACCCTTTATATTTTTGGGACTGAGAATATATGCGCTTTTATAAATGTTTGACGAAATAGACACAAGTAATTGAAACTACATTCTATGGTTGAATTATCGAAATAGAATATGCCCCTTTTTATTAAAGTCTGGTAATCTAAGAATTAGGGAACAGACACCTTAATTGACGCGAATCCTAAAGATAGATCTATTGGGCCTAACAAACCCCATCCAAAGTACCGGATGCTTTAGTACTTTGAAATTTATATCATGTCCGAAGGAGGATCCCGGAATGATAGGGGATATTCTTATATGTATCTAGTTAATGTCGGTTACCAGGTGTTCACCATATGAATGATTATTTTTGTCTCTATGCATGGGAAGTATATTTATGAGAACTGGAAATGTAATTCTTGTGGTCTATTAAAATGATGGAAATAAATGATTATGATAAACTAATGAACTCACCAACCTTTTGGTTGACACTTTAAAGCATGTTTATTCTCAGGTGTTAAAGAAATCTTCCGCTGTGCATTTGCTCATTTTAAAGATATTACTTGGAGTCTTTCATAGCATATTTCGAAGAACGTTGCATTCGAGTCATTGAGTTCATTAAAGATTATTATTAAATCAATTTATAGTTGGATAGTGGATATTATGAAATGGTATGCATGCCTGTCAATTTTCGATGTAAAGAAAGATTGTCTTTTAAAAACGAATGCAATGTTTGTAAAATGTATCATATAGAGGTCAAATACCTCGCAATGTAATCAACTATTGTGAATCGTTTATAATGTATATGAACGGGTCCTTTCAGAAACCAATGACAAGAGTCACCAATACAACAACAACAATCACAACCACAATCGCAATAACTATCCCAACAACCGCAACATCAATCGCAACAACAACTTCAACAAACGTCCCAACAACAACTACAATAACCATCCCAACAACAATAACAACAACAACAACAACAATAACAATAACAATCCCAACAACAATATCAATAACAACAATGGCAACAAAAAATAAAAACAGCCATTGCAAAGATGTGAAGAGCATCACCCGGGGTTCTACACGACATTTTGCAACAGGTGTAAAAGAAATGTTCATAGCACGAAGAAGTGCGAGATCTACGGACCAATGCATAACAGAACTAAAAGAAGAAATAATGTCGGAACAAATAACACCGCCATAATTTGTTTTGGATGTGGAAAACCGGGCCACTTTAGTAGAAATCGCCCGAATCAGGGGAATACTAATGGGCAGGGCCACAGAAGAGTTTTCAATATTAATACGGCAGAAGCGCAGGAAGACCTGGAGCTTGTTACGGGTACGTTTCTTATTGACAATAAATCTGCTTATGTTTTATTTGATTCGTGTGCGGATAGAAGCTATATTAGTAGAGATTTTTGTGCTAAACTAAGTTGCTCACCGACACCCTTGGATAATAAATTTTTACTCGAATTAGCAAACGGTAAATTAATCTCAGCGGATAAAATATGTCGGAATCGAGAAATTAAACTGGTTAGCGAAACATTTAAGATTGATTTGATACCAGTAGAGTTAAGGAGTTTTGATGTGATAATCGGTATGGACTGGTTGAAAGAAGTGAAAGCAGAGATCGTTTGTTACAAAAATGCAATTCGCATTATACGAGAAAAAGGAAAACCCTTAATGGTGTACGGAGAAAAGAGCAACGTGAAGTTAAATCTTATTAGTAATTTGAAGGCGCAAAAGCTAATAAGAAAAAGTTGCTACGTTGTTCTAGCACACGTCGAGAAAGTACAAACCGAAGAAAAGAACATCAATGATGTTCCCGTCGCAATAGAATTTCCCGATGTATTTTCGAAAGAATTACCGGGAATACCTCCACACCGATCCGTTGAATTTCAAATAGATCTTGTACCAGGAGCTGCACCAATAGCTCGTGCTCCATACAGACTCGCACCCAGCAAAATGAAGGAACTTCAAAGCCAATTATAAGAACTTTTAGAGCGTGGTTTTATTCGACCAAGCACATCACTGTGGGGAGCTCCTATTTTGTTTGTCAAAAAGAAAGATGGTATATAGAGTTGAACAAACTTACCATCAAGAATCGTTATCCACTACCGAGAATCGACGATTTATTTGATCAGATGCAAGGTTCGTCAATTTACTCGAAGATTGATTTACGTTCTGGATATCATCAAATGCGGGTAAAGGAGGATGATATTCCAAAAACTGCTTTTAGGACGCGTTACGGTCATTACGAGTTTATGGTTATGCCGTTTGGTTTGACTAGCGCACCAGCTGTGTTCATGGATCTTATGAACCGAGTGTGTGGACCATACCTTGACAAGTTTGTCATTGTTTTCATCGATGACATACTTATTTACTCAAAGAATGATCAAGAACACGAAGAACATTTGAGAAAAGTGCTAGATTTGTTGAGGAAAGAAAAACTGTACGCTAAGTTTTCAAAATGTGCATTCTAGTTCGAAGAAGTTCAATTCCTCAGACACATAGTGAACAAAGAAGGTATTCAGGTAGTTCCAGCAAATATTGAAACCGTTGAAAAGTGGGAAACCCCAAAAACTCCGAAGCATATACGCCAATTTTTGGGACAGGCTGGTTACTACAGAAGGTTCATTCAAGATTTTTCCAAAACCAAAATAGCAAAACCTTTGACTGCATTAACGCATAAAGGAAAGAAATTTAAATGGAAGGATGAGCAGGAGAAATCGTTTCAATTGTTGAAGAAAAAGTTAACTACGGCACCTATATTGTCATTGCCTGAAGGGAATGATGATTTTGTGATATATTGTGATGCCTCAAAGCAAGGTCTTGGCTGTGTATTAATGCAACGAACGAAGGTAATTGCTTATGCGTCCAGACAATTGAAGATTCACGAGCAAAATTATACGACTCACGATTTGGAATTGGGTGCTGTTGTTTTTGCATTATAGACTTGGAGGCACTACTTATATGGGGTCAAAAGTATTATATATACCAACCACAAAAGTCTCCAACATATATTTAATCAGAAACAACTGAACATGAGACAACGTAGGTGGATTGAACTGTTGAATGATTATGACTTTGAGATTCGTTACCACTCGGGGAAGGCAAATGTGGTAGCCGACACCTTGAGCAGAAAGGATAGAGAACCTATATGAGTAAAAGTTATGAATATAATTATTCATACTAACCTTACTACTCAAATAAAGGAGGCTCAACAGGGAGTTTTAAAAGAGAGAAATTTGAAGAATGAAATACTCAAAGGATCGGAGAAACATCTTAATATTCGGGAAGACGGAACCCGGTATAGGGCTGAAAGAATTTGGGTACCAAAGTTTGGAGATGTGAGAGAAATGGTACTTAAGGAAGCACATAAAACCATATACTCAATACATCCCAGAGCGGGAAAGATGTACAAAGATCTCAAGAAGCACTTTTGGTGGCCGGGTATGAAAGCCGATATTGCTAGATATGTGGGAGAATGTTTGACGTGTTCTAAGGTCAGAGCAGAACATCAAAAACCATCAGGTCTACTTCAATAACCTAAAATCCCGGAATGGAAATGGGGAAACATTACCATGGATTTTATTACTAAATTGCCAAGGACTGCAAGTGGTTATGATACTATTTGGGTAATAGTCGATCGTCTCACCAAGTCAGCACACTTTCTGCCAATGAGAGAAGATGATAAAATGGAGAAGTTGGCTAGATTATACTTGAAGGAAGTTGTCTCTAGATATGGAATACCAATCTCTATTATCTCTGATAGAGATGGCAGATTTATTTCAAGGTTTTGGCAGACATTACAACAAGCATTGGAAACTCGTCTAGACATGAGTACTGCCTATCATCCACAAACTGAAGGGTAGAGTGAAAGGATGATACAGACTCTTGAAGACATGCTACGAGCATGTGTTATTAATTTTGGAAACGGTTGGGATCGACATCTACCATTAGCAGAATTTTCCTACAACAACAGTTACCACTCGAGTATCGAAATGGCACCGTTCGAAGTACTTTATGGTAGAAAGTGCAGATTTCCAATTTGTTGGAATGAACTAGGGGATAGAAATATTACGGGTCTGGAGATAATCCAAGAAACTACAGAGAAAATCATCCAAACTCAACAACGGTTGAAAACCGCTCAGAGTCGACAAAAGAGCTACGCAGACCTTAAAAGGGAAGATATAGAATTTGAAATTGGAGAGATGGTCATGCTTAAGGTTTCACCTTGGAAAGGATTTGTTCGATTTGGTAAACGGGGGAAATTAAATCCAAGATACATTGGACCATTCAAGATTTTAGATCGTGTCGGACCAGTAGCCTACCGACTTGAATTACCGCAACAACACACCAATGTACATAATACCTTTCACGTCTTGAATCTGAAGAAGTGCTTAGGTAAAGAAGATCTCTCTATTCCTTTAAACGAAATAAAAATCAATGAAAAACTACAATTCATTGAAGAACCCGTCGAGATATTGGATCGTGAGGTTAAAAGGCTCAAGCAAAACAAGATACCAATCGTCAAGGTTCGATGGAATGCTCGTAGGGGACCCGAGTTCACCTGGGAGCGTGAAGATCAAATGAAGCTGAAATACCCGTACCTATTTCCAGAAGATTCGTCAACACCTTCAACAGCTTAAAATTTCGGGACGAAATTTATTTAACGGGTAGGTACTGTAGTGACCCGAACTTTTCCATGTTTATATATATATATATAATGAAATTGGTATATTTACATGATTAAATATTTTCAACATGTTAAGCAATCAAACTTGTTTAGACTTGATTATTTGAAATGAGTTTCATGTAGACAATTGACCACCCAAGTTGACCGGCGATTCACGAACGTTAAAACTTGTAAAAACTATATGTTGATATATATATGAACATATATATATATATAGTTAACATGATTTTATGATAGGTAAGTATCTAACTAGGTATATTAACAATGAGTTATATACATAAAATGAGACTATTGAATTAAGAAACTCGAAGCGATATATATAACGATTATCGTTATGACAACGTCTTACCAAGTACATATGTATCATATTAAGATATTGTTACACTATATTTAATATGATAAAATGATAATTATTTATATCATTAAGTATGTTAACAATGAACTATATATGTAAAACAAGACTACTAACTTAAGGATTTCAAAACGAGTTATATATATAATATATAATGATTATCGTTGTAACGACATTTTAATATATATATCGTATTAAGATATATTCATACACCATATTATCATGATAATATGATAATTTAACATCTCACTAAATATAATAAACAATGGGTTAACTACATTAAATAAGATCGTTATCTTAAAGGTTTCAAAAACAACACTTACATGTAACGACTAACGATGACTTAACGACTCAGTTAAAATGTATATACATGTAGTGTATTAAGATGTATTAATACACTTTTGGAAGACTTCAAGACACATATCAAAACACTCATACTTATCAAAGTTGGTCACAATTACACTCTCATTCGTTTTCATCAACAATTCTACTCGTATGCACCCGTATTCGTACTCGTACAATACACAGCTTCTAAATGTATTTACTATTGGTATATACACTCCAATGATCAGCTCTTAGCAGCTCTTGTGAGTCACCAACACATGTAGGAACCATCATTTGACAACTAGCATGACTTACGAGCAAGGAAACAAAATAAGAACTCCTTTTAACCCCACTCACCCTTCACCACTCACCACCCACTCCATTTCACTTCTAATTCTCTTTCTAATTCTCTCTCAACACCTACACACATATGAACGAATTTTTACAGTAACTAATCATCATATTCATCCAAAATTACTTCAAGAATCAAGCTATAATCATCATCGGAAGAACACATCAAGAACACTTCAAAAATCCTTTCAAGTTTACTAGTTTACTTCCAAGCTTTCTAATCCATTCCAAGTAATCATCTAAGATCAAGAAACCTTTGTTATTTACAGTAGGTTATCTTTCTTATTCAAGGTAATATTCATATTCAAACTTTGTTTCGATTTCTATAACTATAAACTATCTTAATTAGAGTAAAAATTTTACTTAAACATGTTTTTATGTCATGATCCTACTTCAAAAACTTTCAAGCCATCCAAGATCCTTTGAAGCTAGATTATTTCTTGTCACTTCCAGTAGGTTTACCTACTAAACTTGAGGTAGTAATGATGTTCATAACATCATTCGATTCATATATATATATAACTATCTTATTCGAAGATTTGAACATGTAATCACTAGAACATAGTTTAGTTAATTCTAAACTTGTTTGCAAATAAATTTAATCCTTCTAACTTAACTTTTTAAAGCAACTAAACACATGTTCTATATCTATATGATATGCTAACTTAATGATTTAAAAACTGAAAACACGAAAAACACCGTAAAACCGGACATACGCAGTCGTAGTAACACCGCGGGCTGTTTTGGGTTAGTTAATTAAAAACTATTATAAATTTTGATTTAAAAGCTATTCTTCTGGTAAAATGATTTCTCTTATAAACATGAAACTATATCCAAAAATCATGGTTAAACTCAAAGTGGAAGTATGTTTTCCAAAATGGTCATATAGACGTCGTTCTTTCGACTGAAATGACTATCTTTACAAAAACGACTTGTAATCTGTATTTCTGACTATAAACTTATACTTTTTCTGTTTAGATTCATAAACTTAAGTTCAATATGAAACTATAGCAACTTGAATCACTCAAAACGGATTTAAAACGAAGAAGTTATGGGTAAAACAAGATTGGATAATTTTGCTTGTTGTAGCTACGTGAAATTTATAACAAATCTATACAAATCCTAACTTAATTAACTTATATTGTATGATACATGTATTCTAACATATATTATATAATCTTGGGATACCATAGACATGAATACAATGTTTTGACATATCATATCGACCCATATATATATATATATTTCGGAACAACCATAGACACTCTATATGCAGTAATGTTGGAGTTAGCTATACAGGGTTGAGGTTGATTCCAAAATATTATATATACTTTGAGTTGTGATTTAGCCTGAGACTTGTATACACGAGGTCGTGGATTGATTCGAGATAATATATATTACTTTCTTTCTGTACATCTAACTGTGGACAACTAGTTATAGGTTACTAACGAGAACTGCTGACTTAACAATCTCAAATCATTAAAACATAATAAAAAATGTTGTAATTATATTTTGATCATACTTTGATATATATGTACATATTTGTTATAGGTTCGTGAATCAACCCGTGGCCAAGTCTTACTTCCCGACGAAGTAAAAATCCGTGAAAGTGAGTTATAGTCCCACTTTTAAAATATAATATTTTTGGGATGAGAATACATGCAGCTTTATAAATGTTTTACAAAATAGACACAAGTACATGAAACTACTTTCTATGGTTGAATGATCGAAGCCGAATATGCCCCTTTTTGCTTGGTAACCTAAGAATTAGTAAATCAGTCTACTAATTGACGTGAATCCTAAAGATAGATCTATTGGACCCAACAAACCCCATCCGTTGTAGCGGATGCTTTAGTACTTCTAGTTTTTATATCATGTCCGATGGATGTCCCGGAATGATGGGGATATTCTTATATGCATCTTGTTAATGTCGGTTACCAGGTGTTCATCATATGAATGATTTTTATCTGTATGTATGGGATGATGTTTATGAAAAATGGAAATATGAAATCTTGTGGTCTATTATTACGATTGATAAAAATATAGGTTAAACCTATAACTCACCAACATTTTTGTTGACGTTTTAAGCATGTTTATTCTCAGGTAATTGATAAGAGCTTCCGCTGTTGCATACTAAATTAAGGAAAAGATTTGGAGTCTATGCTTGTATAATATTGTTTGAAAACTTTATTCGAAGACATATATTGTTGTGTAATATTATTGTAAACCATTATGTAATGGTCGTGTGTGAACGCTATATTTTGATTATCATTATTTGATAATCGTCGTAATATTTTAAACCTTTATCGATAAAAATAAAGGTTATGGTTGTTTGAAAAATCGAATACTGTCTTTGAAAAACGATTCATATAGAGGTCAAAACCTCGCAACGAAATCAATTAATATGGAATGTTTATAATCAATATGAACGGGACATTTCAAGATGCACGCCAGTTTTGATGTGTGGAACATTGTACTTTGATATGGTTAAATGTTGTCCTGAATAAGGCTGTTATAAAGGCTATTATTGGGTATAATGCAAAGCTCGTGATAGACACGTGTATGCAATATAGGATTTGTTCCTCTAAAATGTTTGGAGTTAGATACTTTTTGAGCTCCTCGATGAATGAATAAGATATTTGTGTGACCGCACCCAGATGTAATTTAGATGATACTTAATTAGTTTGGTGATCTAATTCAGTTCTAAGATCGAGAAACAAAATTGTTAAACAAATGAGAATGACCGATGATCCATATCTCAAGTTTAACTAAAGTATTTGAAACAAAAGGACGAATGACATTTAAAACTTACCATAAAAAGTTTCGAGAAACTACCCTCACATTAATTTGGGGACAATGACGTATTGCTAGATGCTTACCAATGTTTGTATAGTTACTTGGTGTTGTGCCATGCACAAGTGGGAGTCTGTAGGATTAATGTGCAAGGTACAACATATAACTATATGGCCAACCTCATTTGAGCCTTCGGGATCACACACATATACACCGAGAAGTAAAATAAAATATATATATGATGTATATATATTACTCAAGTAACAAAATAGTAAATCGAAATTAATTCATTTACTATTCATATGAATAGTAAATGAAACGAAATTAATTAATTTACTATTTACATGAAAGTGACGTGATAGAAATTATTAATTATAAGTTACATAATATACCCCTAAAGTATTTGAGAAATACGACTTTGAAAAAGAAAATTACAAAAGAAGTAAAAACACGTAAATCATAAATACGACTTTCAAAAAGGAAAATATATCCGTGATCCAAATTGATTGATACTCTTTACTTTACTTCATATTATATATATGGACGAGAGAATTAAAAAGAGAGGAAGTAAGAAAAAATAACATTGTTTCATACCGAGTATCATGTTGGATTCATAATATTAATCAAAGGTTGATTAATTATTACTTGGGTTTGGACTAGCATCCATTGACGTTGTTTGAAGTGTAGTGTGGACTATCCTAAGAGAAGGTCATATTTTTGATCTTAGGTTTCTCTCCTTCAATAAGTTTCTTCAAGAAAGGTATATCATTTACTCACTTTGTGAATTACATAGTTTGACAATTATTAGTGGTGTAATTGGATCATTGGGATAAATTAATCGTGTGCATGTTTCATTAAATATATGAATATATATAATCTTGTAAATGTTTTTATAAAATAATAAAAGATTATTATTTTAACTATCAGCTGCGTTAATCTGATTTAAAAGTACACACGATTTTCCAATAAAGTATTATGTTAGGTTTCTCTATGCGAAAAAGGGGAAAAGTTTCTCTTCTAGCGCAACTAGCTGGTTCTATTTGCATTTTGACCAAAATGATAATGCGTGCCGGTTAGCTTAGTTGTGAGTAATATGAATAAATCCATGAGTAGCATAAATGTTGATATGAGTAGCCCATTTGTAATGTCGGATGATGGTTTGGAACTTGAATATCAGATAGCGAAAGCTGGGATATGGTGATAAACTGTAATATTTTATTCTTCTTTACAATAGACTTACATCACCATATCTTTTTCTTCCTCATTCTTATTTTGGTTTTCGTATCACGGATCTTGGTTAATGTAGTTTATTTATAATTGTTTTCATTTGGTTGATACTTTCACATGATAATTATCATCAATAATATTAATTCTCTGAGCATTTTACTGTTCACGGGGTTATTTTTGTCATTTTAAAACTTGACAAGGGTAACTTAGTAATTACACATTATTTGAAATACCCACATGGCCACATACCACCCACCACCACACCTCCTACCACAGCCACCATCTACCACCACCTGCCACCACTACCACTATACCTCTGGCCGCCACCACCACTCCACCATCATCATCCACTTGCCACCGTCACCATTAGCCACATGCCACCGTCACCATCAACCTCCTGCCACCCCCACCATCGACCTACTTACAGCGCCATCGTCACACAATGGTCACTAAGACCCTCGCTAATCTCTAGTCACCACCACCATCGACCGCACCACCACCATCGTCTTCAAACCTCTACCCCTGTCACCAATAGGAGTCCCTTCCACCACTATCAAAATTAAGTTCTGCGTAAGTACAAAGAAAGAAAGAAAATGGGTTGGTGGTGGACGGCCTTTGCCGGAAAAGAGGAACGGTGGTGGTTACAGGGATTTTATAGTAGAGGTGGTTACAATAGTTTAATGGCGGCGTTGTTTATAGTGGTTTTATGTTGGTGGTGATTACCTTTAAGAAAATCAACATTCTTTCATTGTTAGAATATTTATAATTTGAAGAAAAAAAGGAGATGCATATTTGGTAAGACAAAAGATTTTAGATATGTTACAGAGAAAAAGAGATGGGAGAGTAGGTAGGGAAGATGTAGAATGTAGTTTCTTTTTCAATATTTTTATTTATGGAGTATTTAAGTAGTATTTATTTTTAATAAAAAAAGTATATATATATATATATATATATATATATATATATATATATATATATATATATATATATATATATATATATATATATATATAAAGATCGTACAAATTCGGTGAAACATACAAATGACAATGATTGAAATTGAAAGAGCTCGCTCTTATCGTCCTACACACAGGACGAGTACAATGATTGAAAGAGAACGAGCAAACTAAAAATGTAATTACACACAATGTATAACCACCAAATCTAAATCTAAATATACCATAAAACTGAGCTCGTATTCAACCCCGCAAAAACTACTACTCAACAGCCGCACACAAATATGAACGTCGGGCACTCCATCAGTACCAAACCCGAGACCTATTTTTCGAGGTTAACTAAATCAACACACGCCGGCAACAACACCGAGTCCACCCGAACAGACTCGGCTACGGGATAAGTATGAATACACCAATTTAACGATAACCAAACAGTACCAAACGCGCAGTCAAACCAATAGAAGCCAAGCCATCTTCGCCGAATTTTCGAAGGATTTACAAATCCGTGGACCCAGAAACCGGCTCCCGCCGGCAACTGCAAAGAGTTTCCAACAAAAACAAACCCGTGAAAACCGGCACTCGCCAGCTACCGAGAGCCACCTAAAGCCGCCAACGACCAGAAAATGACCAGTGTTATAATCAGTCGCCGACATCCTTAGCAAGCTGTCACGCGGCAGACAAACAATAACTGACCACCATACGCCAACCAAAAGCGACTACCGAGGACCACCAATGGTTGTTAGCGGTGGCTAGGCCGCCGGCAACCACCACCACCTCGTTAATCACCATCAGTAGACAACGGTAGCAGGCCAATTGCCGAAAATCACCGGATTCCGCCGGAATCCACTGAAGTCCACCGGAAACCACTGGAATCCACCGGAGTCCACCGAATTTCAACAAAGACACGCCAATCGGTGCCCTAACCACCGCAAACAAAAAAAGACCCATACTTAAAACCGAAGCAAACCTGAGGTGAGAGCAGAATTCCGGCACCGGAATTCGTCGCCTGCAATCTCCACCGGAAAACGAACGGCATCAGAGGACAGGAAAGGTGGACGGCAGTCAAGAACCAGAACCCACAAAACTAAACAATGAAACCCTAACCCTTAACCAACCATTAACCGAATTTTTTTTAATGTAACGCTAAATTAGCCAACCATTAACCGATCAAAGCCACCCCGCAGCGAAGCGCGGTTCTTTTATCCTCGTTTACTAACAATGCTTATCAAACAAAATGCATTATGGTATATTTACTACTTTTGTTTTTCTTTTTGATGTTTAGATGTCCTTGAATGCATTCCTTAAAGTTGTCAACTTGGATTTGTTGGAGCATCCTCTTTTTAACTTTGATAGTACTAGATTAGTAATTTTGTACTTCGCTTGACATAACTTGGTAAAATTTTGTACTTAGCTTTACCAACATTTATACTCCATAGAGTGGCGATTTTCGGATGAAATTCCAATGGAGTCACAAATTTTTTTTTTTCCTTTCAAAACTAGTTATATTTTAGGAACACTTTAGTGGTTGTTTACCTTTAAAAATCATAAATTTTTAAAATATTCAGGGTCTTATAGTTAAATTTAGTGGTGTCCTATACAATTTGAAGACTAAATTGTGTAAAGAAATTTTATTTTAATGGGGTCATGGGACCCCACAGCACAAAGAGTGGAGTCGCCACTGATTCCATACATTGTTATTTCAGACTTGCTGGAGATCAGGATATGTGATTTGCGGTGATGATTTCCCTGCATCATCAAAATCACGCTTCCACATGAGAATTCGTTAGGCGTCATCAAGGTTACCAAGTAATTTCATTCTTTACTTTTCTTAAAAAAAGCAATAATTTTGCCAAAGTTTGCTTGCTACGATTATGTGAAAGTATTTATCGTACACTAAATGTAAAAATTAAGTGTGCTGTAAGTTAAAGTCTGGTTGTGTCATGATACTTTTTCTTTATGTTTAGTTGATTGTATCTTTTAGAACATGGTTGTATACTTAAATCTTATGGGAATTTATCTTATTCTATATAACAGTAGCATTGACAAGGTTAAACACGTTAACATGTTGTATTGATCATTTAAAAGTTATATGTAAACTATCTTATTATTCACATCAGTATTGTTGTTTTTATACTAATCGATGAGCTTGAATGGGTCATGTATATGAAATCGATAAATTTATGTTCTTGCGCAGTTCTTGAACTAACTGAAATATAAAATGAAATGACTCGTTCATATCGATTATAAACGATTCACAATAGTTGATTACATTGCGAGGTTCTGACCTCTGTATGATACATTTTACAAACATTGCATTCCTTTTTAAAAGACAACTTTCATCTCAACGAGTGTTTACAAATATGCATACCAATGATATTATCATGTTTTTCAAATATAATTGACTAATCTGTCATTCATCTATCAACAATCTTTTTTAACTCAAATGATTTGAATGCAACTTCTTTTGAAATATGTCATGAATGACTCCAAGTATTATCTTTAAATTGAGCATATATACAGCGGAAGATTTCTTTAATACCTGAGAGTAAAAATGCTTAAAAGTGTCAACCAAAAGATTGGTGAGTTCATTAGTTTGTCATAATCAATCATTTCCATAATTTTAATAGACCACAAAATTTTCATATTTATAAACATAATTCCCATAGCAGAATCCTCTTGTCTGCATAAAGGTAAAATCATTCATATGGTGAACACCTGGTAATCGACCTTTACAAGATGCATATAGAATATCCCCAAAATAGAATCCTCTCGTCTGTATAATATAAACTCGAAGTGCTAAAGCATACCATTTTCCAGTATGGGGGGAGTTAGTGCCTGTAGATCTACGTTTAGGATTCGCGTTAATTAGGAATAGAATCCTCTCGTTTGTTTCCTAATTGTTAGGTTACCAAGCTAAAAGGGGTGATATTCGGTCAAATAATCCAGCCATAGAATGTAGTTTTAAGTACTTGTGTTTATTTCGTCAAACATTTATAAAAGCAGCCCATGTATTCTCAGTCTCAAAAATATATATTGCAAAAGCATTTAAAAAGAGAGCAAATGAAACTCCCAATACTGTATTTCGTAGTAAATATGCATATGACGGCACTGAACAATTGCAAGGTTAGCCTCGGATTCACGAACCTATATTAAGTATATATATTTATATGTTGGTCAATATCTGTCTAACAATTTAGGTCAAGTCATAGTGTATCACAATCCTAATGCTCGAGATCGACAAAAGTCAACTTGACCCAAAATGATTTTCAAAATCTATACATGTTTATTATATAACTTAAATATATTCGTTTTATATATTTAAATATATTTAACACATTTTATTATAGTAAATAATACAAGTCATTTTTTAATAAATAAAAATTTATATTAAAATTTATATATGATAAAAAAATACTTTTATATATCTCAAGTAATAAAATTTATACAGTTCACTCAATATCATAAAAATATAGTGGTATGTATTATTAATGTAATTATATTACTTGTGGTAAAAATATCTTTGTATCACATATTAATTTGATAAAATAATATGTAACATCCCGCGTTTTTCCGTTAAATTTATTTTTAACGCCGTCTTTTTTTTTAGATAATATCTTTTGTTATCTAAATTCGTGTCTTTCGTTAACTAACGTTCTTAATATTTCTGTTATTTGATTATAACATCTCTCGGTTACTCTAGCGATTTAAAATATTCGTTTGGTTAATTCTCGGACCCGCATCCGAAATCGAGGGACTAGTTTTCCCACTTGACCAAAGAGGTGGCTAGTAGTTGACTAGTCAACCACCTCACCACCTCCACTCATTCATTCTTCTCTTTCTTTCTTTCTTACTTCCTCTTTTTTTCTCAAACACTCAAACAAGAATTCATCATCCATTTCACATCTAGGAAGCTCACAACAAATCCGACTACATATTTGGAATCCTCTCTTCATCCTCTACAACTTGATACCAATTTCATCCATTTTGGGTAACTTTCTAAAATCACTAGATTTCTTGTTCTTGATGTTTTTGACTTGAAATGATGTTAATTAGTGTCTATGGCTCGTGTCTAGCATGAATATATGATTTATTTGCTCGATCTTGTTATTTTGCATAAACTAGCATGAACTTAAAATGGGTGTGCTTAATCTTGAATTTTGGATGATTAAATGTTGTTCTAATGTTAAAGTTCATGTATTAAATGTGTTACTAGCATCATTAGCTTCATTTTGATGTGTAGGTTGACTTGAAAAACTTCACTAACATGATTATTGATTTTGTGATTCTTGGTTAGGGTTTGAAAGCCTTTAAAATGAACTTTTGATACATTGAATGCTTGTTAATGTTTTTAGTAAGTGTTTAATTGCAATGTATATTTAATTATCTTCGAAACGGTATATCGTATGTGTAAATTGGTTTCCCGAATCACAAAATGCGTTTTACGAACTTGAAACTTTAATGATGAACTTTTGACGATCATTCGACGAAGATTTGGTCATTTAAATGATGTAATTGTTTGATGATATGTGATTAGTTGTATTCCTCGTCAAAATACCTCTCCAACGATATAAGATACATGTTTTAAGTTTTTTCGGTTCACAATTTGTGTTTGTTTGAAGTTGGGTTCGTGCACTTGTGTGTTTCAGCAAAACAGGACCTGGGCGCTAATCTGGACTCCGTCCAGATTCTTGGACGCCATCCAGGCCTTCACATCTGGACGTCGTCCAGCCATTCTGGACGCCGTCCAGATGAACTACCAGGTTCTGATTTTGGTTGGTCGTTTACCGTTAAATTCTACCTATGCTACGCACCCCCGATTGACATGTAACTTGTTCTAACATGCTCATATATGATTAAAAACCTCAGAAAAATAGTTCGGGACCCGACCCGAACGTGTTGACTTTTTCGTTGACATTGACTTGACCAAAGTTTGACTTTAGTCAAACTTAACCAAATACTTAGGCAATCGTTCAAATCGTCTTTTATACTTGTTTCTTGCATGAAACTTGACAACGTGATTCACATGTTATATTAATCAAGTCGTAACGAGCCATAGGACTAGTTGAACACATTTCGCCCAACCTTGTGTCGTAACCGGTTAATTGATACAACTTACTTGTTTAGGTCAAGGCTAAGCAACTTTCATGCACACGTTTACTTTGTGAAGTAAATTTATACTCGTGCACTCGAGGTGAGATCATAGTCCCATCTTTTCAACAACTTTTATACTTTTAAATCATGGAATGAGAAACATATACAGTTTTATACTACATACTTTATACTTTGAACACAAGTACAGAAACAAACATTCCACAACGAGTTTGAACGAAAATTCTCAATTCGATTATCATTAGTTACACTTGCCGGGTGTAAGCGAGAACTTATGTTGTATGGCCATACGGGTTTGACAAACCCTCATTCGGACGGTTCGCTACCGTTATGCGGATGAAATATATTTTCGAGAAACAGTGTATGTTTTAACACTATTGTGATGGGGTTCTATGGAAGGAAACGTTAACTCTTGATAATTGGGTGCTCGCGAACATACTTTTGGAATGCAAACGATTTAGATAATCAATGTTATGGAAATACTAAATCTTGTGGTTCAAAACAACGTTTATTAATACACCTATGATTTCACCAACGTTTTTCGTTGACAGTTTTCTATATGTTTCTCAGGTTCATACTTGGCTCCTTGATACATGCTTCTGCACACTTTGATTACTTGCTTGGAGTCAAGCATACATGCATACGCTAACGATAGCATTTTTTAGATTCAAACATAAAGCATACATACTTACGCTATTTATAGCAATTGTAATTTTCAACTTATATTATGTCGCAAGTTATTTTATTTATACTTTATAACTTTAGTAAACTTAAACTTGTTGTCGAACCGTTTGGTAAACTAAACTTTGTAAGTCTTGTACGTTTTAAATGAATGCGACATAATTTTGGTCAAACGCGTCTCATATAGGGACTATGACCACTCAACGGGACCTAAGTTAACGGCGCCATCAATGACGATTTTGACGGGTCGTTTCATAATACTGATAATAATAATAATAATAATAGGTAAAAGTTGTATTATTTTGTAATAATAATAATAATTATTATTATTCTACTAATAATAATAATAATAATAATAATAACAATATTTATATTTACTAATGATGATATTAATTATAATAAAATGATAATTCTAATCATGATAACGATACTTTTAATATTAACTGTAATAATAATAATATTTTATATAAAAATAATAATTCTATTCAAAATGATAATTGTTAATAATAATAGTAAAATGATAATAATAATGATATTTTATAATAACAATGATATTTATATTAAAAATGATAATTTTAATAAAAATGATAGTTTTAATATTAATGATACTTTTAATAAAAATAACAATTTTAACGATAATAATAATAATTATTAGATAATAATAGTAATGACGATAACAATAACGTCTATAATAATAATAATAATAATAATAATAATAATAATAATAATAATAATAATAATAATAATAATAATAATAATAATAATAATAATAATAATAATAATAATAATAATAAGAAGAATAATAATAATAATAATAATAATAATAATAATAATAATAATAATAATAATAATAATAATAATAATAATAATAATAATAATAATAATAGAATTAATGATAATTCAGTTGACTATATTTTTTAATTTGTTCATCGAAGCCACACGATTTCTAAATAAAAAGTTATTAATTTTTCGTCAGCTTTCCAACGACATGCATATCATATACCTTATCTGAAGCATATGTATCAAATTTGTGATTTATCATAAACTATTTAACGACGAAATTAAGCATAAAAGCATGCATAATCATATATACTTGAGCACTAGTCAGGGATACAGTATTAATATATAAAAGATAAAATATGAATGCTCACGTATCAATATCTTGATTCAATATTGCAGGAAAGTAGGTAGACACAACGGAGATGATAAATACTAGTTCGACCTCACCAGCAATACCCCCGAACAATACCCATAACCTCCATAGCTATAACCCATAATTTTCTTAGCTCTAACCCGTTTGAAAAACCCGTTTTGTAAACATGCGAGCAGAACCTCGTCGTAGTATTTTATGTATAAATAATAATAATAAGATTAATAATAATAATAATATCAATCTTAATAATACTAATAATAATAATAATAATTATAATAATAATAATAATAATAATAATAATAATAATAATAATAATAATAATAATAATATTAATATAAATAATAATAATAATATGAATATCATAGGAAGTAAAATATGTGTGTGTTTCGAAGCAGAAATCGTTGAGCTTTATACATGTTTTGGCCAACCACACCCCATGCGATCGCATGGGCTGGAAGGCTAATTGCCATGCGATCGCATGGCCGCCTCTGACAGCTCATATGCACGATCCTTTCTTCTGCCGACACTTTTTATTATATATATATATATATATATATATATATATATTATATTTATGAGCATGGGTGATTTGTAACATTAGTTCCGATGACTTGTACATTGACGCTTGACTAATGTCTCAGTTCTGATTTTTCGAACGTCCTTTCGTACGCTTTAAATTTGTGTACATTATGTTTCGTGACATGTACACTTGTCAAAATTTAGACTTAAATCAACAATAAACAATATCACTCGAAGTGTAACCTAACCGTTCGAGTGTTTTGGTCATTTGCTTCTTTAAATCATGTCCTCGTTATTTATTAAAATATATATTTTAATATTAATTTAAATCAAAACATTTTGTATCTAGTTAATATTATATTTTATCACATTGTAAAATGTATATATATTATATATATATATATATATATATATATATATATATATATATATATATATATATATATATTTAAAAATATAATTTTACATATATATATTATTAAAATATTTATTTAATAATATAATATTTAATTTTTCAAAACTAATTATATTTCAAAGTTCATTTTAGAATCGTTTAAATAATAGAAATTATTATATCATATAACGTTTATATTTTAAAACATATAATTGATAATTGATATAATTTATTCATGCATCAAATTCTCATAAGTTAACTTATCTAAATATCAATTGATTCTATAATCGAATAATAATATCGTTTAAATAATTCAAAATATATATATAAACACGTTTTTAATTAAACGTTGCAAGTTATTTATATATTTATATTTAATTAAATCACGGACCGTTATCATTTATAACTTGTCAAAAGGTTTCTAGAAAGATTCTAAGTTTTAAGATAACGTTAAATCCTTTATCTTTATTAAAATGGCTCGGTAACAATTTGTCAAAAGTGGTTCCAGATATTTATAAAGTTATATTCCTTTTTAAAGAAGACGTGACACTCAAATCATTTTATATAGTTTCTAAAATTTATAACAATAGAAGATAATGATAAAAACTTTAATAATCTACTTCTTGACATGTTGTAAAATATATAAAGCTTTCGAAATATATCGTAGTACTTTTTATATCTTTGAAACAATAATTATATGTACATTTTATATTTATAATATAAAGCTTTAATTAAGTTTTATACACATATTCAAATTACATTATTAAACATTGTAGTAACAAAGTTCTTTTTAGACTGAAAAAAACGTTATCGTACATTTGAAACTAAATCAAATAAATATTATATATTTTAGTTTCATAGAACTAATTATTTTCAAATAATATAATCTATTACTAGAACTTATGTTTATTTTAAATCCTTATAAGTTTGTATTAACTTGTTTAATAACAATCAAGTGTTACTATATCTATTAATTGTATTCGAAACCGCTTATAGATATGTTCAATATACTTTGTCTATATATATATACATATATATATATATATATATATATATATATATATATATATATATATATATATATATATATATATATATATATATATATATATATATATACTATATTATAAAAGGCTATTTTGATGACATCATTAAACAACATTTTTCTTCTTTAAAAAAAATTAAAAGAAAAAAGAAAAATTTTGAGATGAGGTTAGTGATGTCATTAAAAAAATTAATATTAATATATTTATAATTTATAATTGTAATTAAGAAAAATTCACAAATAAATAAACAAAAAAATGGTTTTTTAAATTTCAATATACTGTGTGATTTTTAATTACTGTCAAATGCACGCAGCTCAAAAATCACGCCTCTCCTTTAATTGGCTCTTTTTATTTTTATATGATGATTAGGAACTAGAGTTCATCTCCACGCTTGCACCACCGCCCAAAATTTAAACAACCCTAAGTGTTTATTGAATCTTCTTCATCTTAAGTAACTAGGTTTTCCATACCATTCTTCTTCTCTATACCAATTGCTGAAGAAAAATAGGAAACACTAGTGAAAAAGGTACTCTGTATCTTCTTTTATTTTCATTCTTTATTTCTTTTTACAATTCTCTCACTAGGGTTGTTGGGTTTTGTCATCTCTGTAGCTTCATCTTCGTTCCCATTAGCTATTTATGTTTATACGGTGGTATTGTTATGCTCATATGGTGAACGGTTAGATTACAATATGTATTTTATTGAATCAACGTATTAATCCTTAATTCTTTCCTATTTTACGCATTCCATTTTCATGAATCATCATCAACCTTCTTCAGATCTGTTTACAACTTAAAAAGAGGGAGTGAAACCAGTTTGTATTTGGTAGGTTATGAGCAATTAATTTTTGTTGTTAATGTTCATTGTGATTATAAAGAAAAATGAAGAGCAGTTGTTTTTATATTTTGCAGGTTTTAACCCAAGTAGGTATACATATGTATGCAAGTTGTGAATTTTTAAGAGGATTTCAGGTATAGTTAATGACTATATTGATTTTTGTTCATCTTTTATTCTTAAACAAAATCAATATTATTTTTTTGTTCCTTCAGTATTCCTGCCAATAGAACATTTTTTTTGAACAAATTGAATCGAGTTTTTGAGATATAATATTATTTAGATTTATTGAAAAATTAACTTTCAAATTTTAAAATCTGTAGCTTAAGTGATTGCTAAAAATTTTTGCCCAAAAGTTAAGGTTGTTCATGATGCTGATAGTGTTATGATTTTTAACAGAATTCATCTCTGTCTATCTATTTGACTAATTTCATTGAATAAAGATTTCAAAATCTGAAAATGAAACTGTTATAAACTTAAGATTTTGTATTTTGTTTTTAAGTAAAAATACAAATCTTTTATTTGCATCCAGTTTTTTAGGCCATGTTATACTTCTTAGATTTGTTTATAAAAATACAAGGTAGCAATCTGGACCCATTTAGATAGTTTTGCAGAAATTGTGCTTGGATTATTTTGAAAGACCTATACACTTGCGGCATTATTGTGGAAGCAAATTCTTACTTTTAACGCATAAATTGATGGTTTGATGGTGCATCAATATACCAAGGGTTATGAGTACTGCAAATTTATAGTCTTGGAGAATTTAAATTTTGCAACTTTCTGTTATAAGTTTAGAAATATATTTATTTTATATATTAATGAGTATTCTTTTATAAATATGTAGTATGTAGTTGGATCTACAAAAGTTCCTTCTCAATAAGCTAAACTATTAAAGTTGCTACTGCGAATTGTGAGTTTGGTGCTAAGAATGTTGATTTAAGGTATATACTATTATTACTTAACAACTAACTATGGGTTATTTTCATCGATTTACTAACGTTTGTTTTGGCAAAGAGACTTTGAATCGAAACTGGACTGATATTTATAATGTGCAGATTCTTCAAATATATAGTGAAGTTGCTGCTGTTGGACTGTGGATTTGGGTCGTCAGGTATCCTAAAACCTTTTTGTACTCTAAATATGAACCCTCAAATAAATATGTTTATTTGGGTTTAAGTGATGAATTTATTTGGTAAAATGACATTAGTGATGTTTATAAATGATTTCATGAACTGCCACTAGCTATGTATGCACTAGCATTGAATTAATTTTGTTTAGTTAATACAAATAGTTATGATTAATAAGTATTTGTTTCTTGCATATTTGTTGTTTGATGAACTGTTTGGATGTGGTTAGATGAAATGCTTGAATGAGTAGAGCCTTTTTAGAGAGAAAATCTTACGAGTCTTCATATTTAAGATGCTATGAATTATGGTGCTAATGGTAAATATCTTATTAGTTTCATGGTCCGATTATGCTTTATTATTGAATTTATTTATACAGATTTGACATTGTTTTGTGTTATATGCTTGGGTGCACTTAATGGAAATCAGTAGTTACTTAAGGGTTGCACTTGTGCTACTATAGAGCATTATGCATGACCTGAATGCAAGCACGATAAGTATGAAGAATATACAAAAGACATGATAAAAATACCATATTTATTTGAATGTGATGCCTCAAACTGTAATTAGTGACGATTAAACTTATGATACAAATAGTTGATATGAATGTTGGTAATTCAATGAAGAATGTAGTTGAATGGAAGTGCAAAGTCAAATATGAGACTTTATATCGTTTATCGTAACAAAGGAAGTTTATATTATGTTATGATGTTACTGCTCATTGTTTTTATCAGACTTTGGAAACTCTACAAATTTGTAAATTATCTGTAGTTACCTAAGCAAATCGTCTTTGGTACATTATTGATTAAATGGTTTCTATTCTTTAGCCACTAATACTTCTACCATTTAGATATGTTTGTGGGAAATAGTGGTTTACATTTGACACACATGTATGGGCTATTTAGTGAGGTTTTTTTTTTTTTTTTTTTTTTTTTTGTTTTGTTGTTGTTGCTGTTGTTGTTTTAGTTTCTATAATTGTTGTAAATATCTGAATCACGGATTTAAAATTCCATAGCAAGACTAATTTTTTATGATTAAACACTATGTTTGATTGATTGTGTAGGTGAAAAATTTCATGATTAATGTATTATGTTATAAAGTTTAGATTTGGTAATTTATTTTTAAGTAACAACATAGAGCTTTAATTTGCATCCAGTTTTTTAGGCCATGTTATACTTCCTAAATTTGCATATAAAGTATTACAATGTTGCAATGTGAACCTATTTAGATAGTTTTGCAGAAATTGTGCTTTGATTATTTTGAAAGACCTATGCACTTGTAGCGGTATTGTGTAAGAAATTTTTTACTTTTTAGTGCATAAATTGATGATAGTTTGATGCTGCACCAATGATAAGGGTTATAAGCGGCGATTTTATGGTCGTAGAGAATTAATATGGCATATATACTTTTTGCATAGGTGGTTGAATAGGACGACACGTTTTGAAGGATCAAAATAGCTAAATGAATGTCCATTGTAGATGTACATAAATTTTATGTTTACTAATGTCAATTTTTAATTTTATTATATGTTTGATTTAACAAACTCGTGAATTCACGGGTCTTTTAACTAGTATATATATATATATATATACACACACACACGTTTCACCTAACACGTTTTATTACGTAGATGTTTATTTAAAACGAATATGTATAACGTTATACGTTTAATACTTTGTTAACGTTTTCAAGTCATATAATAAATTTCATGACTTATTTTCATATTAACCAAACCGTTAAATGTTTTATTAATATTTCTCAATTTAATATTCACACATACACACACACACACACACACACACACACATATATTCATACATATCTATTTACACATAATTGTTCGTGAATCGTCGAGAGCAGTCGAAGGGTAAATGAATACCTGAACACAGTTCAAAGTTTTTGAGATTTCAACATTACAGACTTTGCTTATCGTGTCGGAAACATATAAAGATTAAGTTTAAATTTGGTCAGAAATTTCCGGGTCGTCACAGTACCTACCCGTTAAAGAAATTTCGTCCCGAAATTTGATTGAGATCGTCATGGGTGACAATAAGTATGTTTTTATGACCCATACGAGTTGAAAATTAGAGTTTTATCATCATTGAGTAATATAGATAAAACAATTTGATTTTGTGAAGAGTACGAGTGAAGTTATCACAAAAGAGTGAAATGAATAAATGAAGGTTCGTCTTAACCCGTAGTGAAATGAAGGTTCGTCAACTTGACCCAAAATGATTTCCAAAATCTATACATGTTTATTATATAACTTAAATATAGTCGTTTTATATATTTAAATATATTTATCATATTTTATTACAGTAAATAATACAAGTCATTTATTAATAAATAAAAATTTATATATATGATAAAAATATACTTTTATATATCTCAAGTAATAAACTTTATACAGTTCACTCAATATCATAAAAATATAGTGGTATGTATTATTAATGTAATTATATTACGTGTGGTAAAAATATCTTTGTATCACATATTTATTATTCTACTACTAATAATAATAACAATATTTATATTTACTAATGATGATATTAATTATAATAAAATGATAATTCTAATCATGATAACGATACTTTTAATATTAACTCTAATAATAATATTTTATATAAAAATAATAATTCTATTCAAAATGATAATTTTTAATAATAATAATACTAAAATGATAATAATAATGATATTTTATAATAACAATGATATTTCTATTAAAAATGATAATTTTAATAAAAATGATAGTTTTAATATTAATGATACTTTTAATAAAAATAACAATTTTAATGATAATAATAATAATTATTATATAATAATAGTAATGACGATAACAATAACGACGATAGTAATACTAATAATAATAATAATAATAATAATAATAATAATAATAATAATAATAATAATAATAATAATAATAATAATAATAATAATAATAATAATATTAGAATTAATGATAATTCAGTTGACTATATTTTTTAATTTGTTCATCGAAACCACACGATTTCTAAATGAAAAGTTATTAATTTTTCGCCAGCTTTCCAACGACATGCATATCATATACCTTATCTCAAACATATGTATCAAATTCATGATTTATCATAAACTATTTAACGATGAAATTAAGCATACAAGCATGCATAATCATATATACTCGAGCACTAGTTGTAGTGACCCGAACTTTTCCATGATTATTCCATGATTATATATTAAATGAAAACTATATTTGCATGATTAAATATTTCCAACATGTTAAGCAATCAAACTTGTTAAGACTTGATTATTTGAAATGAGTTTCATGTAGACAATTGACCACCCAAGTTGATCGGCGATTCACGAACGTTAAAACTTGTAAAAACGACATGATGATATATATATGGACATATATATGGTTAACATGAGATTATGATAAGTAAGTATCTCACTAAGTATATTAACAATGTGTGATATACATAAAAAATGAGAATATTGAATTATGAAGCTCGAAACGATATACATAACGATTATCGTTATAACAACGTCTTACTAAATACATATGTATCGTATTAAGATATTGATATACTATATTTAACATGATAAAATAATAATTAAGTATATCATTGAGTGTATTAACAATGAACTATAGAAGTAAGATGAGACTACTAACTTAAGGATTTCGAAACAATATATATATGTAACGATTATCGTTGTAATAGTATTTTAACATATATATATAATGTTAAGATATATTCATACACCATGTTATCATGTTAACATAACAATTTAACATCTCATTTAAGTATAATAACAATGAATTAATTACATTTAACAAGAACGTTAACTTAAAGGTTTCAAAACAACACTTACATGTAACGACTAACGATGACTTAACGACTCAGTTAAAATGTATATACATGTAGTGTATTTAGATGTATTAGTACACTTTTGAAAGACTTAAAGACACATATCAAAGTACTTCTACTTAACAAAAATGCTTACAATTACATCCTCATTCATTTTCATCAACAATTCTACTCATATGCAACCGTATTCGTACTCGTACAATATCCAGCTCCTAGATGTACACACTATTGGTATATACACATAAAAATCTGCTCCTTAGTAGCCTTAAATTATTAAGGAACATGTGGAACTAACCATTTGTCAACTAGCATGAATTATTTAGCAAGAAAACAAACTTAAGAATCTTTTCTTTCTTTATAATGAGTAAAAATGTTTTTATGATTTCACCTCATTTTTCCATTCCATTTTCTCATACTTACACTCCAAATTCTCTCTCAAAATACTCCTAACATCATACTTGATCATCTCCAAGTATTTTCACCATCTTTTATCTTCAATTACAAGCTTTAATCATCATAAAAACAACCATTCAAGAACACTTCAATAAATCTTTTAAACTTGCTAGATTACTTCCAAGCTTTCAAATCCATTCCAAGTAATCATCCAAGATCAAGAAACTTTTGTTAATCTCAGTAGGTTTTCATTTTAAATCAAAGGTAAGAATCATATTCAAGCTTTGGTTCAATTTCTATAAACATAACTATCTTAATTCAACTAGTAATCTTACTTGAACTTGTTTTCCTGTCATGATTCTACTTCAAGAACTTTCAAGCCATCGAAGATCCTTTGAAGCTCAAGTTTATATTTCATCATTTTCAGTAGGTTTACCTACTACACTTGAGGTAGTAATGATGTTCATAACATCATTCGATTCATATATATATAAAACTATCTTATTCGAAGATTTGAACATGCAATCACTAGAACATAGTTTAGTTAATTCTAAACTGGTTCGCAAACAAAGTTAATCCTTCTAAATTGATTTTTAAAATCAAATAAACACATGTTCTATATCTATATGGTATGTTAACTTAATGATTTAAAACCTGGAAACAAGAAGAACACCGTAAAACCGGACATACACCGTCGTAGTGAAACCGTGGGCTGTTTTGGGTTAGAAAAAATAAAAAAGTATCTTAATCTTTGAATTGGAAGTTTGTTTTCTGGAAAAATTATATTTCATATGAATATGATACTATATCCAAAAATCATGGTTAAACACAAAGTTGAATTATGTTTTTCAATATGGTCATCAAGATGTCGTTTTTTCGACGAAAATGAATACCTCTTTAAAAAAATGACTTGTAACCTGTATTTCCGACTATAAACTTATACTTTTTCTGTTTAGTTTCATAAATTTCAGTTCATTATGAAACCCTAGCAACTTGAATCACTCAAAACGGATTTGAAACGAAGTAATGACGGGTAAAACAAAATTGGATAAATTTGCTAGTTTTAGCTACGAAAATTTTGTAACAAATCTAGACTAACCATAACTTAACTAACTTATATTGTATTATACATGTATTCTAACATATATTATGTAATCTTGGGATACCATAGACATGAATACAATGTTTTGACATATCATATCGACCCATCTATATATATATTTCGGAACAACCATAGACACTCTATATGCAATAATGCTTGAGTTAGCTATACAGGGTTGAGGTTGATTCCAAAATAATATATATACTTTGAGTTGTGATCGAGTCTGAGACTTGTAGACACTGGGTCGTGGATTGATTCAAGATAATATATATTGCTTTATTTCTGTACATCTAACTGTGGACAACTAGTTGTAGGTTACTAACGAGGACTGCTGACTTAACAAACTCAAATCATTAAAACATAATAAAAATGTTGTAAATATATTTTGAACATACTTTGATATATATGTACATATTTGTTATAGGTTCGTGAATCGACCAGTGGCCAAGTCTTATTTCCGGCAAAGTAAAAATCTGTCAAAGTGAGTTATAGTCCCACTTTTAAAATCTAATATTTTTGGGATGAGAATACATGCAGTTTTATAAATGTTTTACAAAATAGACACAAGTACGTGAAACTACATTTTATGGTTGAATGATCGAAATCAAATATGCCCCTTTTAGCTTGGTAGCCTAAGAATTAGGGAACTGACCCTTAATTGACGCGAATCTTAAAGGTAGATCTATGGGAACTAACAACCCCCATTCTGGAATTTGGAATGCTTTATTACTTCGAGTTTATCATGTTCGATGGGTGTCCCGGAATGATGGGGATATTCTATATGCATCTTGTTAATGTCGGTTACCAGGTGTTCACCATATGAATGATTTTTATGCAGATTGCATGTTATTGAAAAATGAAAATGAAAATATTGTGGTCTATTATTATGATTTGATAAATATATAGATTAAACCTAACTCACCAACATTTTTGTTGACGTTTAAAGCATGTTTATTCTCAGGTGATTATTAAGAACTTTCGCTGTCGCATGCTAATTTATGGACAAGAGTTGGAGTCAGCATGCTTGTATAATATTGTTTAAAAACTGCCTTCGAAGACTTAAATTGATGTGTAATATTATTGTAAACCATTATGAAATAATCGTGTGAAAATGCTATATTTTAGATTATCATTATTTGATAATAGTCGTAATATTTTTAAACCTTTATCGATAATATAAAGGTTATGGTTTGTTTTAAAATCGAATGCAGTCTTTGAAAAACGTCTCATATAGAGGTCAAAACCTCGCAACGAAATCAATTAATATGGAACTTTTATAATCGATATGAACAGGACATTTCAGTTGGTATCCGAGCGTTGGTCTTAGAGAATCAGAAATTTACATTAGTGTGTCTTATCGAGTTTGTAGGATGCATTAGTGAATCTGGACTTCGAACGTATATTTTTCTTTAACGATTGCTTAACACTTTTTGTAGAAAACTATATATTATTAACATGTAAATATTATGTGATATATTAATCTCTTAATGTGTTTGATATTGTGTGATAGATGTCTACCTCTAGTACAAATCCCATTGACTCGCCTAATAATAATGAAGATTCGAATATATATTAGGAAGATTCACAAATTCCCAAATAGGAACCGAAAGAAGAGGAACCGGAAGAAGAGGAACCGGAAGAAGAGGAACCGGAAGAAGAGGAACCCGAAGAAGAAGAGGTTCCGGGGGAGGAAATATTAGAAACCACTAAAAACAGATAAATAAAAGAAAACCCTCAACCAATGGACCAAAATCAATAATGGTCAATGATGATTATGTCGTTAATGAAGAATGTACATCATTGCATACTAGTAATATGAACTAACCGAGTAGTACCTACCAGTTAAGATTCACACGTAATAGCTTAGTACGAAAAAATGTATTTTGATTTCAAAATTCACATATATATACATATATATATATATATATATATATATATATATATATATATATATATATATATATATATATATATATATATATATATATATATATATATATATATATATATATAAAATATACATATAATTTTTTCAGGGGAAATGAGTTAATACTTTATAACTTGTTGATACAATATACGCGTTGTTGATTTGTGATGATGTTGGTGATTATGGAATTGGCGGAACTTGTAGTGCTGCAGGTTTTGTCGGTGTTGGTGATACTGACGGTACTGTTGATGCTGCTGGTAAAACAAGTCTAATTTGTAAATCGTGCACCATTCCGGTCAAGGTTTCTACTATTCCTTCTATCTTTTCGGTCCACTTATCTGATTTACGATTGATGTGTGCAGCGGTGTATAAGAGATACTATTAATTTTATTACGAAATACTATTAAATACGATACAATTTTACACAAGTTATTTATTTATTTATAGAATGGATATACCTAAACCTTGCTACAACACTTATAGGCAGTGTACCTAATTGTAGAGTAGTGTAGTTTTTAGTAAGTCCGGTTCATTCCACAGGGATCCACTTATTGTGTACACTATATTTTTAAACAATTATATTTGTATAGATATATATATATATATATATATATATATATATATATATATATATATATATATATATATTAGTAATATAGTAGTATTATTATTATTAAAGGGGGTTTTACCGTTTAATGACCGGTTTGTCGATTTTAAGTCCTAATGCAAAATAATAACTTAATTTAAAGTGTAAAGTAAATGATGATAAATAAAAATGCGATAAAATAAAAGTACGATAATTAAAAGTGCAATAATTTAAAGTACGATAAATAAAATGACGATAAATAAAAGTGCGATGAGATATAAAATAAAGGAATTATGCTTATTTAAACTTCCGTAATCATGATGTTTGATGTTTTGATTTTAATTTATTACCATGGGTTAATTGTCCTGGATTATTTGATAAGTCCATCTAGTTTTGTCCATAATTATCCATCGGTCATAATTATAAAGTACGAAAGTCTTCACCAAATTAACCTTATACCCGAAGTCAAATATTCCAACTAATTGGGGATTTAAACCGTAATAAGGTCTTAATACATTGTTAATGATTACACCAGGTTATCGACTGCGTGCTTGTATAATATTGTTTAAAAACTGCCTTCGAAGACTTAAATTGATGTGTAATATTATTGTAAACCATTATGAAATAATTGTGTGAAAACGCTATATTTTAGATTATCATTATTTGATAATCGTCGTAATATTTTTAAACCTTTATCGATAAAATAAAGGTTATGGTTTGTTTTAAAATCGAATGCAGTCTTTGAAAAACGTCTCATATAGAGGTCAAAACCTCGCAACGAAATCAATTAATATGGAACGTTTATAATCGATATGAACAGGACATTTCAGTTGGTATCCGAGCGTTGGTCTTAGAGAACCAGAAATTTACATTAGTGTGTCTTACCGAGTTTGTAGGATGCATTAGTGAGTCTGGACTTCGACCGTATATTTTTCTTTAACGATTGCTTAACACTCTTTGTAGAAAACTATATATTATTAACATATAAATATTATGTGATATATTAATCTCTTAATGTGTTTGATATTGTGTGATAGATGTCTATCTCTAGTACAAATCCCATTGACTCACCTAATAATAATGAAGAGTCGAATATATATTAGGAAGATTCACAAATTCCCGAATAGGAACTGAAAGAAGAGGAACCGGAAGAAGAGGAACCCGAAGAAGAAGAGGTTCTGGGGGAGGAAATATTAGAAACCACTAAAAACAGATAAATAAAAGAAAACCCTCTACCAATGGACCAAAATTAATAATGGTCAATGGTGTTTCCGCCGAGGAAGCAAAATATTGGGAAGATTACCAATTTTTCGATGAATCGGATCCCGATGAGGATTCCGATGATCTTATAGAAATTACCCCGACACAATTTCAAAAGGCAAAAGAAAATAATAAGGGAAAAGACATAAAAATAGAAAAACCCGAGTCCAACCCCGATGACCTCTATGTTAACATGAAATGTCCTGATGGAAAATACCGTCAACACCCGTATTTCTTAAGTTTTAGCTGTAACCCGGGAACATCTAAGCCACCGGGTTTTTCTAGACAATTTGTGAAAAGAACAGCTCGTATTAGGGGAGCACCATATATCCCTAGGAAATTAGCGAAACAAACCATGTCCAAAGAAGAAGAAACAAGTGAGTCGGAATAAAGAGTTGTAATCATGCGATGTAATATATGTAATATAGTGTGCTTGTCCTTTTATGATAAATGTAAAAATTGCTTGTATTGTTTGTTAAGTATCTTTTATGAATCTAACCCTCGTCTATTTTTACAGTATAAAAACACAAAATGGATGTTAAGGATAGACAACCAAAAATTTTAGAAGACCTACCCGGGGACATGATTGATGAAATCTTGTCTAGAGTCGGTCAGAATTCGACGGCACAATTGTTTACGGCAAAATTAGTTTGTAGAACATTTGAAGAACGTTCCAGGCATGCCTTAGTTTATAAAAGGCTTTCTTTTGAAAGATGGGGTATATCACATTGGGGAGAACTTAAGTTACGCCGTGTTTTCTTTAAAGCGTTAAATGCGGGGAACCCAAGTGCAATTTGAAAGGACCCGTTCATATACATTATAAACGATTCACAATAGTTGATTACATTGCGAGGTATTTGACCTCTATATGATACATTTTACAAACATTGCATTCGTTTTTAAAAGACAATCTTTCTTTACATCAAAAATTGACAGGCATGCATACCATTTCATAATATCCACTATCCAACTATAAATTGATTTAATAATAATCTTTGATGAACTCAATGACTCGAATGCAACCTCCTTCGAAATATGCTATGAAAGACTCCAAGTAATATCTTTAAAATGAGCAAATGCACAGCGGAAGATTTCTTTAACACCTGAGAATAAACATGCTTTAAAGTGTCAACCAAAAGGTTGGTGAGTTCATTAGTTTATCACAATCATTTATTTCCATCATTTTAATAGACCACAAGAATTTCATTTCCAGTTCTCATAAATATACATCCCATGCATAGAGACAAAAATAATCATTCATATGGTGAACACCTGGTAACTGACATTAACTAGATACATATAAGAATATCCCCTATCATTCCGGGATCCTCCTTCGGACATGATATAAATTTCGAAGTACTAAAGCATCCGGTACTTTGGATGGGGTTTGTTAGGCCCAATAGATCTATCTTTAGGATTCACGTCAATTAGGGTGTCTGTTCCCTAATTCTTAGATTACCAGACTTTAATAAAAAGGGGCATATTCGATTTCGATAATTCAACCATAGAATGTAGTTTCAATTACTTGTGTCTATTTCGTAAAACATTTATAAAAGCAGCGCATGTATTCTCAGTCCCAAAAATATATATTGCAAAAGCATTTAAAAAGGGATTAATGAAACTCACGCATATAAATATTGTAAAACAGTTATTAAAACAGTGCATGTATTCTCAGCCCAAAAATGTAATGAGTAAAAGGGAGCAAATGAAAGTCACACATATAAATATTGTAAAATAGTTAATAAAGCATTTGCATGTATTCTCAGCCCAAAAATGTATATAAAAAGGGAATAATGAAACTCACCATACTGTATTTCGTAGTAAAAATACATATAACGTCATTGAACAAGTGCAAGGTTGGCCTCGAATTCACGAACCTAAATTAATTATATATAATTATGTGTTGGTCAATATTTGTCTAATAAATTAGGTCAAATCATAGTGTACCACAATCCTAATGCTCGAGACTAATATGCAAAAGTCAACAAAAGTAAATTTGACTCAAAATAATTTCCAAAAATCTATACATGATTAATATATAGTTTAAATATCGTCATTTTATATTTTTAAATATTTTTAAAAGATTTATTAGAGTAAATAATATAATTTATTTATTAATAAATAAAATTTTATATTAAATTTATATAATAAAATATACTTTTATATATATTAAGTAATAAAATTTATAGGGTTCATTTAATATCATAAAGATAATATGATAGGTATTATTAAAGTAAGTTATTAGACGTAGTAAAATATGTTTGTATCACATATTTATCTGATAAAATAATATCTATAATGATAGTAAGTAAAAGTTGTATTATTTTGTAATAATAATTATTATTATAAAAATATCAATATTTATAATTACAAGGATGACATTATGATAAAACGATAATTCTAATTATGATAACTTTAATATTTACGATAATTTTTAATATTATCTTTAAAATAATAATTCTATTTAAAATAATATTAATAATGATATTTTATAGTAACAATGACATTTCTATTAAAATGATAATTTTTGTTAAAATGATAGTTTTAATACTAACGATACTTTTAATAATAATAGTAATGATAAAAATAATAAGAACGATAATTTTATCTAAATCAATATCTTATAATATTTTAATTTCATCATGATACTCTTACTCATTATTTCCCAATCGTTTCGTTTAATAGCTTTTAATCGTCTTTTATATCGTGTTCATAATAATGATAATAATAGTAATCAAAATAATTAGGTGTTAAAATATTTGTTTTAATTACACTAATATTAATAATGATAGTCACTATAACATTATTAACGATAATACTAATAATCATCTTAATGATAATATAGTAATAATAATATTAACAATAACAATAACCATTTTTAAATAATGATATATATATTAATAATGATAATAATAATAATAATACCAATAATAATAATAATAATAATAATAATAATTGGATAATAATAATAATACTAATTATAACTTTAACGATAATAACGATAGTAATAATAAAAAAAAATAACAATTTTTTAATGATAAATCCTTTTATTGATAAAGATAATAATAATAATAATAATAATAATAAGATAAAACTAGAACGACAATAATAACGACGATAATAATAATCATTTTTAATAATAATACAAAAATTCGATGGACTATAACTTCAAATCCGTTCATCGAAATCATTCGATATCTAAATGAAAAGTTCTTAATTTTTCGCTAGCTTTCCAACGACATGCATATCTTATACCTTATCTCAGTCGCATATATAACTAATTCAGGATTCAACATAACCTAACTAAAGGCAATATCAAAAGTACAAACATGCATAATCCTATATACTCGAGCACTAGTCAGGGATACACTATTAGTATGTAAAAGTTAAATTATGAGTACTCACGTATCAATATTGAGATTCAATATTGCAGGAAAGGTACGTAGACGTAACGGAGATGATAAACACTATATTGACCTCACGAGCATACCCATGAACCATACCCAATCACCTCCATAGCTATAACCCATAATTTCCTTAATCCAATCCCATTCGAAAAACAATTTCGAAATCACTCGGACAGCACTCTGACGTAATATTTTATGTATACTAATAATATCTTGAAATAATACGGAGTAAATATATATATGTAAATCGATTGAGAGAGTTTAGAGAAAAATATTTTCAAGTTTCTATGAAATAATGAAACCTATTGAATTCTATTTATAATAGATTTTTGAATTATTAAAGTGAATTATTAAAGTATGAATTATTAAAGTGAATTATTAAAGTATGAATTATTAAATTGAATTATTAAAGTATGAATTAATAAAGTGAATTATTAAAGTATGAATTATTAAAGTGAATTATTAAAGTTAAAGTAAAGTAAAAATAATGTAAAGGTAAAGTTTAAGTTTAGTAAAAGTATAAAACTATGTACGTATAATACGCGTATAAATATATATAATATTAATTTAAATCGTTATATATATTTAATAAAATAAAATATAAATATCGTTATCTTTATCATACTGGTTAAGTAATGAGTTGTCAAAAGTGGTTCTAGATATTTATAAAAGTTATATACGTTTTAATAATAAAGTTCTTTTTAAACTGAAAACGTTTTTGTACGTTTGAAACTAAATCAAATAAATATAATAATTTTTTTTTCCAAAACCAAATATATTTTTAAGAATCATTTTGTTTAAAGGTTAAAATAATGGAAATCATTATATCATAAAATGTTTTAGAAAAGTAGAATCATATATATTCATAATAGGTTTCAAGTTTTTAAATTACAATTTGTTGGTGAAGCATGAGATAAAGTTCAAAGGTTAAATAAACGTATGAAATCATCTTAATGAAAAATGTCGAGTTACTTAACTTGTCGATATCCAACATCTAAGTTATTTACACTTCACGTTCTTACTTATAAATCACTTTACCATTTTCCGAATGTTGTCAAAAAGAATAGATTTCTTAAATCACAGTGGACCTCATAACATAGACCCGTAATCATATCATAATGTATCTGATAAATCAATCATTTGATATTATCTTCTAATTCCATTGATAAACATATTGAAATAAATACGTTCATGTAAAGTATTATACGTTTAATACTTTATTAATATTCTCAAGTTATAATATATATATATACATATATATATATATATACATATTTATTTATATATAACGGTTCGTGAATCGTCGGAATTTGGTCGAGGTTATAATGAATGTATGAACACAATTTAAAATTCTTGAGATTTAACTTAACAAACTTTGCTTATCGTGTCGAAATAATATAAAGATAAAGTTTAAATTTGGTTGGAAATTTCCGGGTTGTCACAGTACCTACCCGTTAAAGAAATTTCGTCCCGAAATTTGAGTGGAAAGGTCGTGAATGATAATAAGTATGTTTTCATGATGCATACAGGCTGAAAATTAGAGTTTTATCATCAGCGAATAATTTGGATAAACAATCCATTTATATGAAGAGTAAGAATGAAGCTAACATAGAAGAGTGAAATGAGTAAGTGTAGATTCATCTTATCATTTGACGTAGATATGATTGATTTCCAGATTTCAAGGGATTTGAAGAAAATCTTTGTAATAAGATTTGATTCTCCGGTAACAAAAGGAATTAGGATTCGCTTTAAATGCGATCGTCCATTTTAATTGTTCCATCGAAGATTTTCTTATAAATTCACCTCCTTCTTTTTCTTACAACTCACACCTTCTGTTGATGCATTTTATGCAAGTCCCTAGACATCTACCCACGTCCATTGCAGGTACAACAGTTTACAGGCCACCATGATTGTTCGTTATTATCCTATCCGTGTTTGTATGTGGTTACAGCAACTGCAGGAACGAGATTTGGATGTTTGACTATGTTAGACTTAGTCAGACGTCCGAGTGAAGACTCACTCGTACGGCTAATAGGCTCATACGCACGGTTGATACTGAGCTAAGTCACAATTACAACCTAAATGAGAAGACACGAGTGAGTGATCACCCGTACGGCTGATGAAGCCAACTCGTATGTGTGATGGATGAATCGTACGGGTGAGTCAACAGCAGGGGTATATAAAGTCTTATGTTCTTCATTTTAGGTTAAGCCTCTCATTTGTTACACACACTCAGATCTGGTGAGCTCCTCCGATTCTCTCTCAACCCAAATCACCCAGGTAGTGAATAATAGCTCTAGGTGTTGATCTAATCACACTTGATTTAGTTATGGTATGACTAAATTAATCCCAAAAAGCTTAACCTATTTACTAGAGGGTTTGATTCACTTATTCCGTCATTGTGTGAGTTAAATATGTTAATTTCTAAGTTCCTAGTCATGTTTGATCACCTTCTATTCTTTTCCCCTCAACTCATATTTTAAAGTGTTCATCAATATGCTCCATCCAGTTCTGATACTCGATATACTTATAACTTTCATATCGGTCATTCTTCTTTTTCATCTACCGCCAGAAGAATCTATTTACTTCTACTATACTCTTGGGTTTATAGTGTTTCTAGTTCTCCCGTGTCTTTATATTGCTATATGCATCGATATATATGGTTTATAATTTTTGGTTTGTCATTGGGCTTTATATCTTCCCTTATATTTCAAAGTCTCTGTTTCTATCTTCTATAATCATTGTCATCCACAGTTAATGCTCTCTTTTATTTGCTGCAATTTGTACCCCAATTTCTATTTCGGAGTTTTGTCCTTTCGTTTCTTCTTCTTGCGATTAAGCACCGCTTGTAATGGTCCAGAATTCACAGATATGAATTTCAGAATGAACATTGTTAATGTTCTAGGAAGGAAATTGTGATGGCACGATCTTGACTTGTCAAATTACTAGAATACCTTGGAAAAGGCCGAATCATCAAGAAATATTTTCTTGATATTTTAGAGGTTAAATACAATACAAGAGTCGTATAACATGGCACATGATGATGTTATGATCTGTGAATCATCACGTTCCATTTAGAAACTCAACATGAATTACTGTAATATAATTACGTTGATCAAGTGTCATTATATTATACTAACTCATGCTTCAGTTTCCAACACTACTTCAAAAACATTCATATTTTAAACTCAAAGGTTTACAGAGTATAGGAACTAAACAGTTTCCTTTTTGATGTAATACATATAGCGCAAAGAGATAAATGATTCCAGATAAGAATAGTTATGGAAATATCTTCAGAAATATGGAGGATATTTATAATGAAAGATACGATGATATCTTAGAATTTCTAATATCAGAGGATGATGAAGAATATTGTCCGCAGGGGTTTAGAGTCAGGAGCAAGGTATTCGTTAATGACTTCAGCAGGTACTGAATCATTTGGATCCTTTGAAGTCAGGTTCAGTCTTTGTAATTTGTCCACAGCCTCCTTCCTACTTTGCTCAATCCGTTTTCCAGTTCCAAAACTTCTCTTTTTCTGCGCTTTGCCAGCACACTTCATCATTATAATCCAGCTTTTACCGTGTAAAGTCATTTATAGTTTTCGCTGCTTCATCAGCATTTTTTTTTCCATTTTCAGAGAACCAATTCGTAGTTCGGAGTGTTTTTCAGAAACTTCACATTCAAATTAAGTCCAGAAGATAGACGTTATATATACACATATAACTGTTGGCGTAGACATCCTGCGAGATTTCAAAATACTGATTGCTAATTTCCAATGATTCGTATGGCAATTCTCATTACAAGATGCGAATGAGTAAATGATGGGGTTTCAATGAATAATTATAATGACTTTTTGGAGAGGCTAAAGTCAAAGGGTAATGAAGTTGTTGGTACATCTGCTAATAATGTGGTGGAATGTAAAAGGTTTCCTGGTAACGATGGTGTATATCTCAAGGTTATAATAAGGTTAGTCTGACTGAAAAGTCGAAGTCGACTTGCTGGAGCTGTGACAAAACTGGCTACTTTGAATAGGAGTCGCAAAGTTATTTTTGCTAATAATTGCCAAAGAATCTGACGCGGATACGTTGTTTAAACTTTTACTTTGGTTTCAAGAGTTTTTCGGGTACATAACTGTGGGTAACATGTGGTTGGATCATCATCTCGATTGCTCATCATTCGAAGTGTCTTCAGAAATTTTCGAAGGGTTTGAACACAGATTGTAATCGTTAACATACATTTGATGTTCTAACACAGTTTTGAAGTCAAAATATAGCTTGTGAAAGATGTAAGGATCTAAGAGTGATGATTTTGATCATATCTCAAGTTGAATTTTGAGATTTCAAAATCAGAATATGTAATTAAATTTTGAATGAGTATGGTTGTTTTGATTTCTATAAAAGGATGTATATTGTTGTGAAAGTAGGGAGTATAATGGATGATTTGCTGAATCAGATTCAAAGAATGTAACATATTAATTGTGAATTTATATATCTCTCGGGTATTACCTACCCGTTAAAAAAAATTTCACAATTAATATTTTGTACAAAAGAATTTTATTACAGTCTTTATGAAAATATATATATGTATATTTTCTTCAGATGTAACATAGATTTAATGAGTTAATGTTAAATTAAACTCATTTGATTTACGGTTGAAACTAGAATTGAATAATCCCTAAAGGCTTTAAAAAGTACATAACTTTTACGCAGTATTTCTTTAATGATATTGAAATTATGAATCAATACTTCGTTATTTGATGATGTATGATGTTCGATTCGTGGAATTCTTGTGAATTTTGCAAAGTACGAATGATGTTATCTGAAAAGTTTCGGTTACATCAATGATGAAGTGTAAAATCAAATATATACTTGATTTATTAGGAATTGGAATTTGTTGAATTGAAACAGAGATTGTAGTTAACGATGGTTAAGTCGCGGGCGAGGGACGTACATTATTGCATATTTGTAATATGAATTAACCGAGTAGTTAAGATTCACACACAATAGCTTAGCACGGAAAGATTTATTTTTTATTTCAAAATATATATATATGAAATATATATATAATTTCTTCAGAGGGAATGAGTTAATTCTTCATAACTTGTTGATACAATATACACATTATTGATTCGTAATGATGTCCACAGTGATTCTTGAACTGACGGAGTTTGTGATATTATAGGTGTTGTTGATTCTGATGTTGACTGTACTGACGATGCTGGTGACGTTGACGGTATTGTTGATGCTGTTGGTAAAACAAGTTTAACTTGTTAATCACACACCATTTTTGCCAGGGTTTCTACTCTTCCTTCTATCATTTTGGTTCGCTTAACTGATTTATGTTTAGTGCTAGATTAGATAATCTCTAAGACATTAGAGATTATATAATCGCCGCGGAATGTTTCTCGAATAAAGTTATGAATTAATGCTTCGTCAGTTATTGTTGTTGGTACTCCTTGGTATCTATGGTGCGTATGACGTTGATGCTAGTAGGACAGATTGTGAAGTTGAGGTTTACAACGCGGTTGTGGTTGGAGGTGGTAATGGTACTGTTGGCATTAATGATGGTGGTACTGGTTATGCTGCTGGTGCTGCTGCTGGTGTTTGTAATCTCTGCACCATATTCTCCAAAGCCACTACCCGAGCGCGAAGTTCGTTGACTTCTTCTATTATTCCAGGATGATTGTCGGTCGGAACGAGAGGATAAATAAAATCTAAAATTTGATGTAGTATATAATCGTGACGAGATACCCTGGAAATAAGAGAGAAAATGGTGTCTCGAACAGGTTCACCGGTAAGTGCTTCAGGTTCTTCGCCAAGAGGGCAATGTGGTGGATGGAAAGGATCGCCTTCTTCTTGTTTCCAATGATTGAGGAGGCTACGAACCCATCCCCAATTCATCCAGAATAGGTGATGACTGATTGGTTGATCCATTCCGGTCACACTGCTTTCGGAGCTTGAGTGAGATTCCATTTCGGAATCCGAGTGACTTGAACTGATGACAAATTCCATTTCGTACGATTGGATAAAGGATTTTCGATATAAAATGATTTTTCAGCTATCAGGTGGTATTCTATTTACATAGGATATCTATATATAGAGATCAAAAGATTTCATAGATTACGGAGGAATTTGCGGGATATGTCAGGCAAAGTTTAAAGTAACAGATACGATAAGATATGATTTAGCAGATACGCTAAGATATGAATTTTGTCTATACACTACTCATGCAATTAATGTAGCAAGACGTGTCTAGACTAATAATAATAAGCAGGTAATTTCCTATGGATGATAAGCAGATGATTTCCGACTAGAAATGATAAGCAAAACTTTTGACATGCAGACACGATCGAAGTCCAGACTCACTAATGCATCCTAACGACTTATCAGTTAGACACACTAATGCAGACCTGGTTCGCTAAGACCACTGCTCTGATACCAACTGAAAGGACCCGTTCATATACATTATAAACGATTCACAATAGTTGATTACATTGCGAGGTATTTGACCTCTATATGATACATTTTACAAACATTGCATTCGTTTTTAAAAGACAATCTTTCTTTAAATCAAAAATTGACAGGCATGCATACCATTTCATAATATCCACTATCCAACTATAAATTGATTTAATAATAATCTTTGATGAGCTCAATGACTCGAATGCAACGTTCTTCGAAATATGCTATGAAAGACTCCAAGTAATATCTTTAAAATGAGCAAATGCACAGTGGAAGATTTCTTTAACACCTGAGAATAAACATGCTTTAAAGTGTCAACCAAAAGGTTGGTGAGTTCATTAGTTTATCACAATCATTTATTTCCATCATTTTAATAGACCACAAGAATTTCATTTCCAGTTCTCATAAATATACGTCCCATGCATAGAGACAAAAATAATCATTCATATGGTGAACACCTGGTAACCGACATTAACTAGATACATATAAGAATATCCCCTATCATTCCGGGATCCTCCTTTGAACATGATATAAATTTCGAAGTACTAAAGCATCCGGTACTTTGGATGGGGTTTGTTAGGCCCAATAGATCTATCTTTAGGATTCACGTCAATTAGGGTGTCTGTTCCCTAATTCTTAGATTACCAGACTTTAATAAAAAGGGGCATATTCGATTTCGATAATTCAACCATAGAATGTAGTTTCAATTACTTGTGTCTATTTCGTAAAACATTTATAAAAGCAGCGCATGTATTCTCAGTCCCAAAAATATATGCAACATAAAGAAGCATGTTATGCTTACGGGTTAGTGATGTTCCCAACATAGGACTTCGTGCTTTAGAAAGAGCTTCTAACATGCAACATAAAGAAGCATGTTATGCTTACGGGTTAGTGATGTTCACTTCTCACCAAAGTGAGAAAAAGAACATCGGATTACAACTATTAAATAAAACCTTCCTACAAGTGACGGATTCGGTAGTTGGGGTGAGAAACAAGGTTTTTTAGATTGTTACGGGGCTGTTGGGCATTACGAAACCCTCGTCCTTTTGACAACGTTACAACATGCTGTGAAATGTCCCGTTCTTATTGATTAAAAACGTTCCATATTAATTGATTTCGTTGCGAGGTTTTGACCTCTATATGAGACGTTTTTCAAAGACTGCATTCATTTTTAAAACAAACCATAACATTTATTTCATAAATAAAGGTTTAAAAAGCTTTACGTAGATTATCAAATAATGATAATCTAAAATATCCTGTTTACACACGACAATTACATAATGGTTTACAATACAAATATGTTACATCGAAATCAGTTTCTTGAATGCTGTTTTTACACAATATCATACAAACATGGACTCCAAATCTTGTCCTTATTTTAGTATGCAATAGCGGAAGCTCTTAGTATTCACCTGAGAATAAACATGCTTTAAACGTCAACAAAAATGTTGGTGAGTTATAGGTTTAACCTATATATATCAAATCGTAACAATTGTAGTGACCCGAACTTTTCCATGTTTATATATATATTAAATGAAATTGTTATTTACATGATTAAGTGTTTCCAACATGTTAAGCAATCAAACTTGTTAAGACATGATTAATTGAAATAGGTTTCATATAGACAATTGACCACCCAAGTTGACCGGTGATTCAAAAACGTTAAAACTTGTAAAGACTATACGATGACATATATATGGTTATATATATAGTTAACATGATTTTATTATAAGTATGTATCTCATTAGGTATTTTAACAATGAGTTATATACATAAAAATGAGACTATTAATTTAAGAAACTCGAAAACGATATATATAACGATTATCGTTATAACAACGTCTTACTAGGTACATATGAATCATATTAAGATATTGATACACTTGGTTAATTATGTTAAATGATAAGTAAATATATTATTAAGTGTATTAATAATGAAATACATATGTAAAAATAAGACTACTAACTTAATGATTTCGAAACGAGACATATATGTAACGATTATCGTTGTAACGACATTTAACTGTATATATATCATACTAAGATATATTATATATCATAATATCATGATAATATAACAATTTAACATCTCATTTGTTATAATAAACAATGGGTTAACAACATTCAACAAGATCGTTAACCTAAAGGTTTCAAAACAACATTTACATGTAACGACTAACGATGACTTAACGACTCAGTTAAAATGTATATACATGTAGTGTTTTAATATGTATTCATACACTTTTGAAAGACTTCAAGACACTTATCAAAATACTTCTACTTAACAAAAATGCTTACAATTACATCCTCGTTCAGTTTCATCAACAATTCTACTCGTATGCACCCGTATTCGTACTCGTACAATACACAGCTTTTAGATGTATGTACTATTGGTATATACACTCCAATGATCAGCTCTTAGCAGCCCATGTGAGTCACCTAACACATGTGGGAACCATCATTTGGCAACTAGCATGAAATATCTCAAAAAATTACAAAAATATGAGTAATCATTCATGACTTATTTACATGAAAACAAAATTACATATCCTTTATATCTAATCCATACACCAACGACCAAAAACACCTACAAACACTTTCATTCTTCAATTTTCTTCATATAATTGATCTCTCTCAAGTTCTATCTTCAAGTTCTAAGTGTTCTTCATAAATTTCAAAAGTTCTAGTTTCATAAAATCAAGAATACTTCCAAGATTGCAAGTTTACTTCCAAGTTTTCTAAATCCATTCCAAGTAATCATCCAAGATCAAGAAACCTTTGTTACTTAAAGTAGGTTATCTTTCTAATACAAGGTAATAATCATATTCAAACTTTAATTCAATTTCTATAACTATAACAATCTTATTTCGAGTGGAAATCTTACTTGAAATTGTTTTCGTGTCTTGATTCTGCTTCAAGAACTTTCAAGCCACCCAAGGATCCTTTGAAGCTAGATCTATTTTTCTCATTTCCAGTAGGTTTATCCAAGGAACTTGAGGTAGTAATGATGTTCATAACATCATTTGATTCATACATATAAAGCTATCTTATTCGAAGGTTTAAACTTGTAATCACTAGAACATAGTTTAGTTAATTCTAAACTTGTTCGCAAATAAAAGTTAATCCTTCTAAATTGACTTTTAAAATCAACTAAACACATATTCTATATCTATATGATATGCTAACTTAATGATTTAAAACCTGGAAACACGAAAAACACCGTAAAACCGGATTTACGCCGTCGTAGTAACACCGCCTGCTGTTTTGGGTTAGTTAATTAAAAACTATAATAAACTTTGATTTAAAAATTGTTATTCTGGGAAAATGATTTTTATTATGAACATGAAACTATATCCAAAAATTATGGTTAAACTCAAAGTGGAAGTATGTTTTCTAAAATGGTCATCTAGACGTCGTCCTTTCGACCGAAATGACTACCTTTACAAAAACGACTTGTAACTTATTTTTCCGACTATAAACCTATACTTTTTCTGTTTAGATATATAAAATAGAGTTCAATATGAAACTATAGTAATTTGATTCACTCAAAACGGATTTAAAATGAAGAAGTTTTGGGTAAAACAAGATTGGATAATTTTTCTCATTTTAGCTACGTGAAAATTGGTAACAAATCTATTCCAACCATAACTTAATCAACTTGTATTGTATATTATGTAATATTGAGATACCATAGACACATATACAATGTTTCGACCTATCATGTCGACACATCTATATATATTTCGGAACAACCATAGACACTCTATATGTGAATGTTGGAGTTAGCTATACAGGGTTGAGGTTGATTCCAAAATATATATAGTTTGAGTTGTGATCAATACTAAGATACGTATACACTGGGTCGTGGATTGATTCAAGATAATATTTATCGATTTATTTCTGTACATCTAACTGTGGACAACTAGTTGTAGGTTACTAACGAGGACAGCTGACTTAATAAACTTAAAACATCAAAATATATTAAAAGTGTTGTAAATATATTTTGAACATACTTTGATATATATGTATATATTGTTATAGGTTCGTGAATCAACCAGTGGCCAAGTCTTACTTCCCGACGAAGTAAAAATCTGTGAAAGTGAGTTATAGTCCCACTTTTAAAATCTAATATTTTTGGGATGAGAATACATGCAGGTTTTATAAATAATTAACAAAATAGTCACAAGTACGTGAAACTACATTCTATGGTTGAATTATCGAAATCGAATATGCCCCTTTTTATTAAGTCTGGTAATCTAAGAATTTGGGAACATACACCCTAATTGACGCGAATCCTAAAGATAGATCTATTGGGCCTAACAAACCTCATCCAAAGTACCGGATGCTTTAGTACTTCGAAATTTATATCATATCCGAAGGGTGTCCCGGAATGATGGGGATATTCTTATATATGCATATTGTTAATGTCGGTTACCAGGTGTTCACCATATGAATGATTTTTATCTCTATGTATGGGATGTGTATTGAAATATGAAATCTTGTGGTCTATTGTTACGATTTGATATATATAGGTTAAACCTATAACTCACCAACATTTTTGTTGACGTTTAAAGGATGTTTATTCTCAGGTGAATACTAAGAGCTTCCGCCGTTGCATACTAAAATAAGAACAAGATTTGGAGTCCATGTTTGTATGATATTGTGTAAAAACTGCATTCAAGAAACTGATTTCGATGTAACATATTTGTATAGTAAACCATTATGTAATGGTCGTGTGTAAATAGGATATTTTAGATTATCATTATTTGATAATCTACGTAAAGCTTTTAAACCTTTATTTATGAAATAAAGGTTATGGTTTGTTTTAAAAATGAATGCAGTCTTTGAAAAACGTCTCATATAGAGGTCAAAACCTCGCAACAAAATCAATTAATATGGAACGTTTTTAATCAATAAGAACGGGACATTTCAGTTAGTATCCGAGCGTTGGTCTTAGAGAACCAGAAATTTGTATTAGTGTATCTTATCGAGTTTGTTAGGATGCATTAGTGAGTGTGGACTTCGACCGTGTTTTCTTTAAAAATGATTACTTAACATTTTTGTTGGAAACTATATATTATTAACATGTATATATTATGTGATATATTAATCTCTTAACATGTTTGATATTGTGTGATAGATGTCTACCTCTAGCACAAATCCCATTGACTCACCTAATAATAACGAAGAGACGAATATATATTGGACTGATTCACAAGTTCCCGAAGAAGAACCGGAAGAAGAATTAGAACCGGAAGAAGAATCAGAACCGGAATTGGAGGAACCGGAGGAGGAAATAGAACCGGTGGGGGAAATAATAAAACGGTTAAGTAAAAGAAAATCCTCAACCAACCGACCAAGGTTAATTATGGTCAATGGTGTTTCCGCCAAGGAAGCAAAATATTGGGAGGATTACCAATTCTCCGATGAATCGGATTCTGACGAGAATTCCGATGATGTTATAACTGAATTTAAAAAGGCAAAAGAAAATAATAAGGGAAAGGGCATAAAAATAGAGAAATCTAATTCCAACCCCGATGAACTTTATATGTATCGTCAACCCCCGAAGCCCTTAAGTTGTAACAATGACCCGGGAACCTCTAAACCACCAGGTTTTTCTAAACCAATGTGGAAAACGACGGCTCGTATTAGGGGAACATCATATATCCCTAGAAACTTGGCAAAATGAACCAACACCGAAGAAGAAGAAACGAGCGAGTCGGAATAAGATAGTTTTATTCGTGTGGTGTAATATATGTAATATAGTGTGCTTATGCTTTATGATATATGTAAAAATTGCTTGTATTAATAAGTAATTTTTTTTATGAATCTAACTCTTGTCTATTTTACAGTTTAAAAACACAAAATGGATAGACAACCCAATATTTTAAGAGACCTACCCGGAGACATGATTGATGAAATCTTGTCTAGAGTCGGTCAGAATTCCTCGGCACAACTATTTAAGGCGAAATCAATTTGTAAGACATTCGAAGAACGTTCCAAGAATGTCTTGGTTTATAAGAGACCTTCGTTTGAAAGATGGGGGATATCACATTGGGAAACCCATAAGTTACGATGTGTTTACTTTGACGCATATATTGCGGGGAACCCAAATGCTATTTTACGCAACGGGTTAAGAAATTATTTTGACTCAATGTATCCGAATATAGGACTTCATGATTTAGAAAAAGCGGCTAACATGCAACATAAAGAAGCATGCTATGCTTACGGGTTAGTAATGTTCGCTTCTCACCAAAGTGAGAAAAAGAACATCGGGCTACAACTATTAAACAAAACGTTCCCACAAGTGACGGAGTCGGTAATAGGGGTAAGAAATGAGGTTTTTAGGTTATTACGAGACTGTTGGTCATTACGTAACCCTCGTCCCTTTGACGACGTTACAACACGCTGTCTTATCAACGGCCATAACGGTTATGTTCCACAAGACCAAGGATGGGAAGTAGTCCCAATAAAACCAGAATGCATGACTTGTTTCTGGACGTATGAATTACGTGTCTTTATTGCCTTTGCTGAACGACTTGTGTACTAGCTCGAATTATCTTCACAACCATCTTGTATCAAAGTTATTGTGTGCTATATTTCATGCTTTATGTAAAATAATCGGTATTGTAAGTTTGTAAAATATTGTATAAAAGTTTGAACGCGAAATATTATTATAATCAGTTTTTCATATAGAATTGTAGTAGTTGAATTGTATATTAGCTACTAAGTATGAACTTAACGGGTAGGTAATACCCGAATTTAAACTTATAAAACGCTAATATGAAGAAAAAGCTTTTATAAATGAGTTCATATTATGCTACGAAATACTATTAACTACTCTTAATATTCTGTATGATTAACTTGTTCCATTTGACTATTTTGAAGGAAATGGCACCGACTACTCGACACACCGTGAATATGAATGAAGAGGAATTCCGTACTTTTCTAGCTTCAAACATAGCCGCAGTATAGGCTGCGCTACATACCAACAATAACCTTGGATCTAGCAGTACAAGAAATTGTGTAGGATGCACCTACAAAGAATTCACTGCCTGCAAACCTTTGGAATTTGATGGAACCGAAGGACCGATCAGATTGAAACGGTGGACCGAGAAGGTTGAATCGGTGTTTGCCATAAGTAAGTGTACTGAAGAGGACAAAGTGAAGTACGCTACGCATACCTTCACAGGTTCTGCGTTAACATGGTGGAATACCTATCTAGAGCAAGTGGGACAAGATGATGCGTACGCACTACCGTGGTCAGCATTCAAGCACTTGATGAACGAGAAGTACCGTCCCAGAACCGAGGTCAATAAGCTCAAGAAAGAACTTAGAGGGTTACGAACCCAAGGATTTGATATTACCACGTACGAAAGACGATTCACAGAATTGTGCCCATTGTGTCCGGGAGCGTTCGAAGATGAAGAAGAGAAGATCGACGCGTTTCTGAAAGGATTACCGGAAAGAATCCAAGAAGATATAAGTTCACACGAGCCCGCCTCCATACAACAGGCATGTAGAATGGCTCACAAACTAGTGAACCAGATTGAGGAAAGAATTAAAGAACAGACGGCTGAAGAGGCCAATGTGAAGCAAGTCAAAAGAAAGTGGGAGGAAAACGGTGATAAGAATCACCAATACAACAACAGCAGCAATTACAATAATAATCGCAACAATTATCCCAACAATCGCAACATCAATCGCAACTACAACAAACGGCCCAACAACAACAACAACAACAACAACAACAACAACAACAACAACAACAACAACAACAACAGCAACTACAACAATCATCCCAACAGCAATAATAACCGCAACAACAACAACAATCAGAAGCAGCAATGCTAAAGGTGTGAAAAGTATCACTCGGGGTTCTGCACCAAATTTTGTGAATGGACCCGTTCATATACATTATAAATGATTCACAATAGTTGATTACATTGTGAGGTATTTGACCTCTATATGATACATTATACAAACATTGCATTCGTTTTTAAAAGACAATCTTTCTTTACATCAAAAATTGACAGGCATGCATACCATTTCATAATATCCACTATCCAACTATAAATTGATTTAATAATAATCTTTGATGAACTCAATGACTCGAATGCAACGTTCTTCGAAATATGCTATGAAAGACTCCAAGTAATATCTTTAAAATGAGCAAATGCACAGCGGAAGATTTCTTTAACACCTGAGAATAAACATGCTTTAAAGTGTCAACCAAAAGGTTGGTGAGTTCATTAGTTTATCATAATCATTTATTTCCATCATTTTAATAGACCACAAGAATTTCATTTCCAGTTCTCATAAATATACGTCCCATGCATAGAGACAAAAATAATCATTCATATGGTGAACACCTGGTAACCGACATTAACTAGATACATATAAGAATATCCCCTATCATTCCGGGATCCTCCTTCGGACATGATATACATTTCGAAGTACTAAAGCATCCGGTACTTTGGATGGGGTTTGTTAGGCCCAATAGATCTATCTTTAGGATTAGCGTCAATTAGTAGATCGGTTTACTAATTCTTAGGTTACCAAGCAAAAAGGGGCATATTCGGCTTCGATCAATCAACCATATAATGTAGTTTCGATTACTTGTGTCTATTTCGTAAAACATTTATAAAAATTGCGCATGTATTCTCAGCCCAAAAATATAAAGGGTAAAAGGGCAAATGAAACTCACCATACTGTATTTCGTAGTAAAAATACATATAACGTCATTGAACAAGTGCAAGGTTGGCCTCGAATTCACGAACCTAAATTAATTATATATATTTATGTGTTGGTCAATATTTGTCTAACAAATTAGGTCAAGTCATAGTGTACCGCAATCCTAATGCTCGAGACTAATATGCAAAAGTCAAAAAAAGTAAATTTGACTCAAAATAATTTCCAAAAATCTATACATGATTAATATATAGTTTAAATATCGTCATTTTATATTTTTAAATATTTTTAAAAGATTTAATAGAGTAAATAATATAATTTATTTATTAATAAATAAAGTTTTATATTAAATTTATATAATAAAGTATACTTATATATATATTAAGTAATAAAATTTATAGGGTTCATTTAATATCATAAAGATAATATGATAGGTATTATTAAAGTAAGTTATTACACATAGTAAAATATTTTTGTATCACATATTTATTTGATAAAATAATATCTATAATGTTAGTAAGTAAAAGTTGTATTATTTTGTAATAATAATTATTATTATAAAAATATCAATATTTATAATTACCAAGATGACATTATGATAAAACGATAATTCTAATTATGATAACTTTAATATTTACAATAATTTTTAATATTATCTTTAAAATAATAATTCAATTTAAAATAATAATAATAATGATATTTTATAGTAACAATGACATTTCTATTAAAATGATAATTTTTGTTAAAATGATAGTTTTAATACTAACGATACTTTTAATAATAATAGTAATGATAAAAATAATAAGAATGATAATTTTATCTAAATCAATATCATATAATATTTTAATTTCATCATGATACTCTTACCCATTATTTCCTAATCGTTTCGTTTAATAGCTTTTAATTGTCTTTTATATCGTGTTCATAATAATGATAATAATAGTAATCAAAATAATTAGGTGTTACAAATATTTGTTTTAATTACACTAATATTAATAATGATAGTTACTATGACATTATTAACGATAATACTAATAATTATCTTAATGATAATATAGTAATAATAATAATAACAATAACAATAACCATTTTTAAATAATGATATATATTAATAATGATAATAATAATAATAATACCAATAATAATAATAATAATAATAATAATAATAATAATAATAATAATAATAATAATTGGATAATAATAATAATACTAATTATAACTTTAACGATAATAACGATAGTAATAATAAAATAAAAATAACATTTTTTAATGATAAATCCCTTTTATTGATAAAGATAATAATAATGATAATAATAAGATAAAACTAGAACGACGATAAAAACGACGATAATAATAATCATTTTTTAATAAAAATATCAAAAATTCAATTGATTATAACTTCTAATCCGTTCATCGAAACCATTCGATTTCTAAAGGAAAAGTTCTTAATTTTTCGCTAGCTTTCCAAGGACATGCATATCTTATACCTTATCTCAACCGCAAGTGTAACTAATTCAAGATTCAACCTAACCTGTCTAAGGGCAATATCAAAAGTACAAGCATGCATAATCCTAAATACTCGAGCACTAGTCAGGGATACACTATTAGTATGTCAAAGTTAAATTATGAGTACTCACGTATCAATATTGAGATTCAATATTGCAGGAAAGGTACGTAGATGCAACGGAAATGATAAACACTATATTGACCTCACGAGCATACCCATGAACCATACTCAATCACCTCCATAGCTATAACCCATAATTTCCTTAATCCTATCCCACTCGAAAAACAACTTCGAAATCACTCGGACAGCACTCCGTCGTAATATTTTATGTATACTAATAATATCTTGAAATAATACGGAGTACATATATATATGTAAATCGATTGAGAGAGTTTAGAGAAAAATATTTTCAAGTTTCTATGAAATAATGAAACCTATTGAATTCTATTTATAATAGATTTTTGAATTATTAAAGTATGAATTATTAAAGTGAATTATTAAAGTATGAATTATTAAAGTGAATTATTAAAGTATGAATTATTAAAGTGAATTATTAAAGTATGAATTATTAAAGTGAATTATTAAAGTATAAATTATTAAAGTGAATTATTAAAGTTAAAGTAAAGTAAAAATAAAGTAAAGGTAAAGTTTAAGTATAGTAAAAGTATAAAACTATGTACGTATAATACGCGTATAAATATATATAATATTAATTTAAATCGTTATATATACTTAATAAAATAAAATATAAATATCGTTATCTTTATCATACTAGTTAAGTAATGAGTTGTCAAAAGTGGTTCGAGATATTTATATACGTTTTAATAATAAAGTTCTTTTTAAACTGAAAACGTTTTTGTACGTTTGAAACTAAATAGATCAATCGAGTCTTTATGAGATTCAATCTTCCACTATCCTTTGTCTAGTTCTCAATGATTCACAATTTATTCTTATTTATAACCTTACCATTTTCCGAATATTGTTAAAATGGAAAGATTTCTCAAATCAACGTGGGCCTTTCAACAGAGACTTGTAATCATAATTCAATATATCTGATAATTCAATCATTTGATCTTATCTTCTAATTCCATTGATAAACATTTTGAAACAGATACAATTATATAAAGTATTTAATCTAATATTTTTGTTTACATTTCAAGTTATAATATATACACATATGCATATATAATCATATTCGTTTAATGGTTCGTGAATCGTTGGAACTTGGTCGAGGTTGAATGAATGTATGAACATAGTTTAAAATTCTTGAAATTTAACTTAACAAATATTGCTTATCATGTCGGAAACATATAAAGATTAAAGTTTAAATTTGGTTGGAAATTTCCGGGTTGTCACATTTTGCAACAAGTGTAAAAGAAATGGTCATAGCGCGGCGAAGTGTGAGGTCTACGGACCAGGGGTTAACAGAATGAAAGGAACAAATGGGGTCGGAACGAGTAATGGCAGAGCAAGTAGTGTCGGAGCAAGTTATGCCAATGTAGTTTGTTATAAATGTGGAAAACCGGGCCACATTATTAGAAATTGCCCGAACCAGGAGAACATGAATGGACAAGGTCGTGGAAGAGTTTTCAATATTAATGCGGCAGAGGCACAGGAAGACCCGGAGCTTGTTACGGGTACGTTTCTTATTGATAATAAATCTGCTTACGTTTTATTTGATTCGGGTGCGGATAGAAGCTATATGAGTAGAGATTTTTGTGCTAAATTAATTTGTCCATCGACGCCTTTGGATAGTAAATTTTTACTCGAATTAGCAAATGGTAAATTAATTTCAGCAGATAATATATGTCGGAATCGAGAAATTAAACTGGTTAGCGAAACATTTAAGATTGACTTGATACCAGTAGAGTTAGGGAGTTTTGATGTGATAATCGGTATGGACTGGTTGAAAGAAGTGAAAGCAGAGATCGTTTGTTACAAAAATGCAATTTGCATTATACGAGAAAAAGGAAAACCCTTAATGGTGTACGGAGAAAAGGGCAACATGAAGCTACATCTTATTAGTAATTTGAAGGCACAAAAACTAATAAGAAAAGGTTGCTATGCTGTTCTAGCACACGTCGAGAAAGTACAAACTGAAGAAAAGAGCATCAATGATGTTCCCGTCGCAAAAGAATTTCTCGATGTATTTCCGAAAGAATTATCGAGACTACCTCCACATCGATCTGTTGAATTTCAAATAGATCTTGTACCAGGAGCTGTACCAATAGCTCGTGCTCCTTATAGACTCGCACCCAACGAGATGAAAGAACTGCAAAGCCAAATGCAAGAACTATTAGAATGTGGTTTCATTCGACCAAGCACATCACCATGGGGAGCTCCTGTTTTGTTTGTCAAGAAGAAGGATGGTACATTTAGGTTGTGTATTGACTACAGAGAGTTGAACAAACTTACCATCAAAAACCGTTATCCACTGTCGAGAATTGACAACTTATTTGATCAACTACAAGGCTCGTCGGTTTATTCGAAGATCGATTTACATTCTGGATATCATCAAATGCGAGTAAAGGAGGATGATATTCTAAAAACTGCTTTTAGGACGTGTTATGGTCATTACGAGTTTATGGTTATGCCGTTTGGATTGACTAACGCACCAGCTGTGTTCATGGACCTTATGAACCGAGTGTGTGGGCCATATCTTAACAAGTTTGTCTTTATTTTCATCAATGACATACTTATTTACTCAAAGAATGATCAAGAGCACGAAGAACATTTGAGAAAAGTGCTAGAAGTATTGAGGAAAGAAAAACTGTACGCTAAGTTTTCAAAGTGTGCATTTTGGTTGGAAGAAGTTCAATTCCTCGGTTACATAGTGAACAAAGAAGGTATCCAGGTGGATCCGGCAAAGATCGAAACCGTTGAAATAGCAAAACCCTTGACTGCATTAACGCATCCAAGATTTCTCCAAAATAGCAAGATTTCTGGTTACTACAGAAGATTCATCCAAGATTTCTCCAAAATAGCAAAACCCTTGACTGCATTAACGCATAAAGGGAAGAAATTTGAATGGAAGGATGAACAAGAAAAGGCGTTTCAATTATTGAAGAAAAAGCTAACTACGGCACCTATATTGTCATTGCCTGAAGGGAATGATGATTTTGTGATTTATTGTGACGCATCAAAGCAAGGTCTCAGTTGTGTATTAATGCAACGGACGAAGGTAATTGCTTATGCGTCTAGACAATTGAAGATTCACGAGCAAAATTATACGACGCATGATTTGGAATTAGGCGCGGTTGTTTTTGCATTAAAGACTTGGAGGCACTACTTATATGGGGTCAAAAGTATTATATATACGACCACAAAAGTCTTCAACACATATTTAATCAGAAACAACTGAATATGAGGCAGCGTAGGTGGATTGAATTGTTGAATGATTACGACTTTGAGATTCGTTACCACCCGGGGAAGGCAAATGTGGTAGCCGACGCCTTGAGCAGGAAGGACAGAGAACCCATTCGAGTAAAATCTATGAATATAATGATTCACAATAACCTTACTACTCAAATAAAGGAGGCGCAACAAGGAGTTTTAAAAGAGGGAAATTTAAAGGATGAAATACCCAAAGGATCGGAGAAGCATCTTAATATTCGGGAAGACGGAACCCGGTATAGGGTTGAAAGAATTTGGGTACCAAAATTTGGAGATATGAGAGAAATGGTACTTAGAGAAGCTCATAAAACCAGATACTCAATACACCCTGGAACGGGGAAGATGTACAAGGATCTCAAGAAACATTTTTGGTGGCCGGGTATGAAAGCCGATGTTGCTAAATACATAGGAGAATGTTTGACGTGTTCTAAGGTCAAAGCTGAGCATCAGAAACCATCAGGTCTACTTCAACAACCCGAAATCCCGGAATGGAAATGGGAAAATATTACCATGGATTTCATCACTAAATTGCCAAGGACTGCAAGTGGTTTTGATACTATTTGGGTAATAGTTGATCGTCTCACCAAATCAGCACACTTCCTGCCAATAAGAGAAGATGACAAGATGGAGAAGTTAGCACGACTGTATTTGAAGAAAGTCGTCTCCAGACATGGAATACCAATCTCTATTATCTCTGATAGGGATGGCAGATTTATTTCAAGATTCTGGCAGACATTACAGCAAGTATTAGGAACTCGTCTAGACATGAGTACTGCCTATCATCCACAAACTAATGGGCAGAGCGAAAGGACGATACAAACGCTTGAAGACATGCTACGATCTTGTGTTATTGATTTCGGAAACAGTTGGGATCGACATCTACCGTTAGCAGAATTTTCCTACAACAACAGCTACCATTCAAGCATTGAGATGGTGCCGTTTGAAGCACTTTATGGTAGAAAGTGCAGGTCTCCGATTTTTTGGAGTAAAGTGGGGGATAGACAAATTACAGGTCCGGAGATAATACAAGAAACTACCGAGAAAATCATCCAAATTCAACAAAGATTGAAAACCGCCCAGAGTCGACAAAAGAGCTACGCGGACAGTAAAAGAAAAGATATAGAGTTTGAAATTGGAGAAATGGTCATGCTTAAGGTTTCACCTTGGAAAGGTGTTGTTCGATTTGGTAAACAGGGGAAACTAAATCCAAGGTACATTGGACCATTCAAGATTATAGATCGTGTCGGACCAGTAGCTTACCAACTGGAGCTACCTCAACAACTCGCGGCTGTACATAACACTTTCTACGTCTCAAATTTGAAGAAATGTTTTGCTAAAGAAGATCTCACTATTCCATTGGACGAAATCCAAATCAATGAAAAACTTCAATTCATTGAAGAACCCGTCGAAATAATGGATCGTGAGGTTAAGAGACTTAAACAAAACAAGATAATGATTGTTAAGGTTCGCTGGAATGCTCTTAGAGGACCCGAGTTCACCTGGGAGCGTGAAGATCAGATGAAAAAGAAATACCCACATTTATTTCCAGAAGATACGTCAACACCTCCAACTGCTTAAAATTTCGGGACGAAATTTATTTAACGGGTAGGTACTGTAGTGACCCGAACTTTTCCATGTTTATATATATATTAAATGAAATTGTTATTTACATGATTAAGTGTTTCCAACATGTTAAGCAATCAAACTTGTTAAGACTTGATTAATTGAAATAGGTTTCATATAGACAATTGACCACCCAAGTTGACCGGTGATTCACGAACGTTAAAACTTGTAAAGACTATACGATGACATATATATGGTTATATATATAGTTAACATGATTTTATTATAAGTATGTATCTCATTAGGTATTTTAACAATGAGTTATATACATAAAAATGAGACTATTAATTTAAGAAACTCGAAAACGATATATATAACGTTTATCGTTATAACAACGTCTTACTAGGTACATATGAATCATATTAAGATATTGATACACTTGGTTAATTATGTTAAATGATAAGTAAATATATTATTAAGTGTATTAACAATGAAATACATATGTAAAAATAAGACTACTAACTTAATGATTTCGAAACGAGACATATATGTAACGATTATCGTTGTAATGACATTTAACTGTATATATATCATACTAAGATATATTATATATCATAATATCATGATAATATAACAATTTAACATCTCATTTGTTATAATAAACAATGGGTTAACAACATTCAACAAGATCGTTAACCTAAAGGTTTCAAAACAACATTTACATGTAACGACTAACGATGACTTAACGACTCAGTTAAAATGTATATACATGTAGTGTTTTAATATGTATTCATACACTTTTGAAAGACTTCAAGACACTTATCAAAATACTTCTACTTAATAAAAATGCTTACAATTACATCCTCGTTCAGTTTCATCAACAATTCTACTCGTATGCACCCGTATTCGTACTCGTACAATACACAGCTTTTAGATGTATGTACTATTGGTATATACACTCCAATGATCAGCTCTTAGCAGCCCATGTGAGTCACCTAACACATGTGGGAACCATCATTTGGCAACTAGCATGAAATATCTCATAAAATTACAAAAATATGAGTAATCATTCATGACTTATTTACATGAAAACAAAATTACATATCCTTTATATCTAATCCATATACCAACGACAAAAAACACCTACAAACACTTTCATTCTTCAATTTTCTTCATCTAATTGATCTCTCTCAAGTTCTATCTTCAAGTTCTAAGTGTTCTTCATAAATTCCAAAAGTTCTAGTTTCATAAAATCAAGAATACTTCCAAGATTGCAAGTTTACTTCCATGTTTTCTAAATCCATTCCAAGTAATCATCCAAGATCAAGAAACCTTTGTTAATTACAGTAGGTTATCTTTTTAATACAAGGTATTAATCATATTCAAACTTTAATTCAATTTCTATAACTATAACAATCTTATTTCGAGTGGAAATCTTACTTGAAATTGTTTTCGTGTCATGATTCTGCTTCAAGAACTTTCAAGCCACCCAAGGATCCTTTGAAGCTAGATCTATTTTTTCCTCATTTCTAGTAGGTTTATCCAAGGAACTTGAGGTAGTAATGATGTTCATAACATCATTCGATTCATACATATAAAGCTATCTTATTCGAAGGTTTAAACTTGTAATAACTAGAACATAGTTTAGTTAATTCTAAACTTGTTCGCAAATAAAAGTTAATCCTTCTAACTTGACTTTTAAAATCAACTAAACACATGTTCTATATCTATATGATATGCTAACTTAATGATTTAAAACCTGAAAACACGAAAAACACCGTAAAACCGGATTTAAGCCGTCGTAGTAACACCGCGGGCTGTTTTGGGTTAGTTAATTAAAAACTATGATAAAATTTGATTTAAAAGTTGTTATTCTGGAAAAATGATTTTTATTATGAACATGAAACTATATCCAAAAATTATGGTTAAACTCAAAGTGGAAGTATGTTTTCTAAAATGGTCATCTAGACGTCGTCCTTTCGACTGAAATGACTACCTTTACAAAAACGACTTGTAACTTATTTTTCCAACTATAAACCTATACTTTTTCTGTTTAGATTCATAAAATAGAGTTCAATATGAAACTATAGCAATTTGATTCACTCAAAACGGATTTAAAATGAAGAAGTTATGGGTAAAACAAGATTGGATAATTTTTCTCATTTTAGCTACGTGAAAATTGGTAACAAATCTATTCCAACAATAACTTAATCAACTTGTATTGTATATTATGTAATCTTGAGATACCATAGAAACGTATACAATGTTTCAACCTATCATGTGGACACATCTATATATATTTCGGAGCAACCATAGACACTCTATATGTGAATGTTGGAGTTAGCTATACAGGGTTGAGGTTGATTCAAAAATATATATAGTTTGAGTTGTGATCAATAATGAGATACGTATACACTGGGTCGTGGATTGATTCAAGATAATATTTATCGATTTATTTCTGTACATCTAACTGTGGACAACTAGTTGTAGGTTACTAACGAGGACAGCTGACTTAATAAACTTAAAACATCAAAATATATTAAAAGTGTTGTAAATATATTTTGAACCTACTTTGATATATATGTATATATTGTTATAGGTTCGTGAATCAACCAGTGGCCAAGTCTTACTTCTCGACGAAGTAAAAATCTGTGAAAGTGAGTTATAGTCCCACTTTTAAAATCTAATATTTTTGGGATGAGAATACATGCAGGTTTTATAAATGATTTACAAAATAGACACAAGTACGTGAAACTACATTCTATGGTTGAATTATCGAAATCGAATATGCCCCTTTTTATTAAGTCTGGTAATCTAAGAATTAGGGAACAGACACCCTAATTGACGCGAATCCTAAAGATAGATCTATTGGGCCTAACAAACCCCATACAAAGTACCGAATGCTTTAGTACTTCGAAATTTATATCATATCCGAAGGGTGTCCCGGAATGATGGGGATATTCTTATATATGCATCTTGTTAATGTCGGTTACCAGGTGTTCACCATATGAATGATTTTTATCTCTATGTATGGGATGTGTATTGAAATATGAAATCTTGTGGTCTATTGTTACGATTTGATATATATAGGTTAAACCTATAACTCACCAACATTTTTGTTGACATTTAAAGCATGTTTATTCTCAGGTGAATACTAAGAGCTTCCGCTGTTGCATACAAAAATAAGGACAAGATTTGGAGTCCATGTTTGTATGATATTGTTTAAAAACTGCATTCAAGAAACTGATTTCGATGTAACATATTTGTATTGTAAACCATTATGTAATGGTCGTGTGTAAATAGGATATTTTAGATTATCATTATTTGATAATCTACGTAAAGCTTTTTAAACCTTTATTTATGAAATAAAGGTTATGGTTTGTTTTAAAAATGAATGCAGTCTTTGAAAAACGTCTCATATAGAGGTCAAAACCTCGCAACGAAATCAATTAATATGGAACATTTTTAATCAATAAGAACGGGACATTTCAACAATAGACCACAAGATTTCATATTTCAATACACATCCCATACATAGAGATAAAAATCATTCATATGGTGAATACCTGGTAACCGACATTAACAAGATGCATATATAAGAATATCCCCATCATTCCGGGACACCCTTCGGATATGATATAAATTTCGAAGTACTAAAGCATCCGGTACTTTGGATGGAGTTTGTTAGGCCCAATAGATCTATCTTTAGGATTCACGTCAATTAGGGTGTCTGTTCCCTAATTCTTAGATTACCAGACTTAATAAAAAAGGGGCATATTCGATTTCGATAATTCAACCATAGAATGTAGTTTCACGTACTTGTGGCTATTTTGTAAATCATTTATAAAACCTGCATGTATTCTCATCCCAAAAATATTAGATTTTAAAAGTGGGACTATAACTCACTTTCACAGATTTTTACTTCGTCGGGAAGTAAGACTTGGCCACTGGTTGATTCACGAACCTATAACAATATATACATATATATCAAAGTATGTTCAAAATATATTTACAACACTTTTAATATATTTTGATGTTTTAAGTTTATTAAGTCAGCTGTCCTCGTTAGCAACCTATAACTAGTTGTCCACAGTTAGATGTACAGAAATAAATCGATAAATATTATCTTGAATCAATCCACGACCCAGTGTATATGTATCTCAGTATTGATCACAACTCAAACTATATATATTTTGGAATCAACCTCAACCCTGTATAGCTAACTCCAACATTCACATATAGAGTGTCTATGGTTGTTCCGAAATATATATAGATGTGTCGACATGATAGGTCGAAACATTGTATACGTGTCTATGGTATCTCAAGATTACGTAATATACAATACAAGTTGATTAAGTTATGGTTGGAATAGATTTGTTACCAATTTTCACGTAGCTAAAATGAGAAAAATTATCCAATCTTGTTTTACCCATAACTTCTTCATTTTAAATCCGTTTTGAGTGAATCAAATTGCTATGGTTTCATATTGAACTCTATTTTATTAATCTAAACATAAAAAGTATAGGTTTATAGTCGGAAAAATAAGTTACAAGTCGTTTTTGTAAAGGTAGTCATTTCAGTCGAAAGAACGACGTCTAGATGACCATTTTAGAAAACATACTTCCACTTTGAGTTTAACCATAATTTTTGGATATAGTTTCATGTTCATAATAAAAATCATTTTCCCAGAATAAAAACTTTTAAATAAAAGTTTATCATAGTTTTTAATTAACTAACCCAAAACAGCCCGCGGTGTTACTACGACGGCATAAATCCGATTTTACGGTGTTTTTCGTGTTTCCAGATTTTAAATCATTAAGTTAGGATATCATATAGATATAGAACATGTGTTTAGTTGATTTTAAAAGTCAAGTTAGAAGGATTAACTTTTATTTGCGAACAAGTTTAGAATTAACTAAACTATGTTCTAGTGATTACAAGTTTAAACCTTCGAATAAGATAGCTTTATATGTATGAATCGAATGATGTTATGAACATCATTACTACCTCAAGTTCCTTGGATAAACCTACTGGAAATGAGAAAAATAGATCTAGCTTCAAAGAATCCTTGGATGGCTTGAAAGTTCTTGAAGCAGAATCATGACACGAAAACAATTTCAAGTAAGATTTCCACTCGAAATAAGATTGTTATAGTTATAGAAATTGAATTAAAGTTTGAATATTATTATTACCATGTATTAGAAAGATAACCTACTGTAAGTAACAAAGGTTTCTTGATCTTGGATAATTACTTGGAATAGATTTAGAAAACTTGGAAGTAAACTTGCAATCTTGGAAGTATTCTTGATTTTATGAAACAAGAACTTTTGGAATTTATGAAGAACACTTAGAACTTGAAGATAGAACTTGAGAGAGATCAATTAGATGAAGAAAATTGAAGAATGAAAGTGTTTGTAGGTGTTTTTGGTCGTTGGTGTATGGATTAGATATAAGGGATATGTAATTTTGTTTTCATGTAAATAAGTCATGAATGATTACTCATATTTTTGTAATTTTATGAGATATTTCATTCTAGTTGCCAAATGATGGTTCCCACATATGTTAGGTGACTCACATGGGCTGCTAAGAGCTGATCATTGGAGTGTATATACCAATAGTACATACATCTAAAAGCTGTGTATTGTACGAGTACAAATACGGGTGCATACGAGTAGAATTGTTGATGAAACTGAACGAGGATGTAATTGTAAGCATTTTTGTTAAGTAGAAGTATTTTGATAAGTGTCTTGAAGTCTTTCAAAAGTGTATGAATACATATTAAAACACTACATGTATATACATTTTAACTGAGTCATTAAGTCATCGTTAGTCGTTACATGTAAATGTTGTTTTGAAACCTTTAGGTTAACGATCTTGTTGAATGTTGTTAACCCATTGATTATTATAAAAAATGAGATGTTAAATTGTTATATTATCATGATATTATGATATATAATATATCTTAGTATGATATATATACAGTTAAATGTCGTTACAACGATAATCGTTACATATATGTCTCGTTTCGAAATCATTAAGTTAGTAGTCTTATTTTTACATATGTATTTCATTGTTAATACACTTAATAATATATTTACTTATCATTTAACATAATTAACCAAGTGTATCAATATCTTAATATGATTCATATGTACCTAGTAAGACGTTGTTATAACGATAATCGTTATATATATCGTTTTCGAGTTTCTTAAATTAATAGTCACATTTTTGTATATAAATCATTGTTAAAATACCTAATGAGATACATACTTATAATAAAATTATGTTAACTATATATATAACCATATATATGTCATCATATAGTTTTTACAAATTTTAACGTTCGTGAATCACCGGTCAACTTGGGTGGTCCATTGTCTATATGAAACCTATATCAATTAATCAAGTCTTAACAAGTTTGATTGCTTAACATGTTGGAAACACTTAATCATGTAAATAACAATTTCATTTAATATATATATATATATATATATAAACATGGAAAAGTTTGGGTCACTACAGTACCTACCCGTTAAATAAATTTCGTCCCGAAATTTTAAGCAGTTGGAGGTGTTGACGTATCTTCTGGAAATAAATGCGGGTATTTCTTCTTCATCTGATCTTCACGCTCCCAGGTGAACTCGGGTCCTCTACGAGCATTCCATTGAACCTTAACAATCGGTATCTTGTTTTGTTTAAGTCTCTTAACCTCACGATCCATTATTTCGACGGGTTCTTCAATGAATTGAAGTTTTTCATTGATTTGGATTTCGTCCAACGGAATAGTGAGATCTTCTTTAGCAAAACATTTCTTCAAATTTGAGACGTGGAAAGTGTTATGTACAGCCGCGAGTTGTTGAGGTAGCTCCAGTTGGTAAGCTACTGGTCCGACACGATCTATAATCTTGAATGGTCCAATGTACCTTGGATTTAGTTTCCCCCGTTTACCAAATCGAACAACGCCTTTTCAAGGTGAAACCTTAAGCATGACCATTTCTCCAATTTCAAACTCTATATCTTTTCTTTTACTGTCCGCGTAGCTCTTTGGTCGACTCTGGGCGGTTTTCAATCTTTGTTGAATTTGGATGATTTTCTCGGTAGTTTCTTGTATTATCTCCGGACCCGTAATCTGTCTATCCCCCACTTCACTCCAACAAATCGGAGACCTGCACTTTCTACCATAAAGTGCTTCAAACGGCGTCATCTCAATGCTTGAATGTTAGCTGTTGTTGTAGGAAAATTCTGCTAACGGTAGATGTCGATCTCAACTGTTTCCGAAATCAATAACACAAGCTCATAGCATGTCTTCAAGCGTTTGTATCGTCCTTTCGCTCTGGCCATCAGTTTGTGGATGATAGGCAGTACTAATGTCTAGACGAGTTCCCAATACTTGCTGTAATGTCTGCCAGAATCTTGAAATAAATCTGCCATCCCTATCAGAGATAATTGAGATTGGTATTCCATGTCTGGAGACGACTTCCTTCAAATACAGTCATGCTAACTTCTCCATCTTGTCATCTTCTCTTATTGGCAGGAAGTGTGCTGACTTGGTGAGATGATCAACTATTACCCAAATAGTATCATAACCACTTGCAGTCCTTGGCAATTTAGTAATGAAATCCATGGTAATGTTTTCCCATTTCCATTCCGGGATTTCAGGTTGTTGAAGTAGACCTGATGGTTTCTGATGTTCAGCTTTGACCTTAGAACACGTCAAACATTCTCCTACATATTTAGCAATATCAGCTTTCATACCTGGCCACCAAAAATGTTTCTTAAGATCCTTGTACATCTTCCCCGTTCCAGGATGTATTGAGTATCTGGTTTTATGAGCTTCTCTAAGTACCATTTTTCTCATATCTCCAAATTTTGGTACCCAAATTCTTTCAGCCCTATACCGGGTTCCGTCTTTCCGAATATTAAGATGCTTCTCCGATCCTTTGGGTATTTCATCCTTTAAATTTCCCTCTTTTAAAACTCCTTGTTGCGCCTCCTTTATTTGAGTAGTAAGGTTAGTGTGAATCATTATATTCATAGATTTTACTCGAATGGGTTCTCTGTCCTTTCTGCTCAAGGCGTCGGCTACCACATTTGCCTTCCCCGAGTGGTAACGAATCTCAAAGTCGTAATCATTCAACAATTCATTCCACCTACGCTGCCTCATATTCAGTTGTTTCTGATTAAATATGTGTTGAAGAATTTTGTGGTCGGTATATATAATACTTTTGACCCCATATAAGTAGTGCCTCCAAGTCTTTAATGCAAAAACAACCGCGCTTAATTCCAAATCATGCGTCATATAATTTTGCTCGTGAATCTTCAATTGTCTAAACGCATAAGCAATCACCTTCGTCCGTTGCATTAATACACAACCGAGACCTTGCTTTGATGCGTCACAATAAATCACAAAATCATTATTCCCTTCAGGCAATGACAATATAGGTGCCGTAGTTAGCTTTTTCTTCAATAATTGAAACGCCTTCTCTTGTTCATCCTTCCATTCAAATTTCTTCCCTTTATGCGTTAATGCAGTCAAGGGTTTTGCTATTTTGGAGAAATCTTGGATGAATCTTCTGTAGTAACCAGCCAATCCTAAAAATTGACGTATATGCTTCGGAGTTTTTGGGGTTTCCCACTTTTCAACGGTTTCGATCTTTGCCGGGTCCACCTGGATACCTTCTTTGTTCACTATGTGACCGAGAAATTGAACTTCTTCCAACCAAAATGCACACTTTGAAAACTTAGCGTACAGTTTTTCTTTCCTCAATACTTCTAGCACTTTTCTCAAATGTTCTTCGTGCTCTTGATCATTCTTTGAGTAAATAAGTATGTCATCGATGAAAACAATGACAAACTTGTCAAGATATGGCCCCACACTTGGTTCATAAGGTCCATGAACACAGCTGGTGCGTTAGTCAATCGAAACGGCATAACCATAAACTCGTAATGACCATAACGCGTCCTAAAAGCAGTTTTTGGAATATCATCCTCCTTTACTCGCATTTGATGATATCCAGAACGTAAATCGATCTTCGAATAAACCGACGAGCCTTGTAGTTGATCAAATAAGTAGTCAATTCTCTGCAGTGGATAACGGTTTTTGATGGTAAGTTTGTTCAACTCTCTGTAGTCAATACACAACCTAAATGTACCATCCTTCTTCCTGACAAACAAAACAGGAGCTCCCCATGGTGATGTGCTTGGTCGAATGAAACCACGTTCTAATAGTTCTTGCAGTTGGCTTTGCAGTTCTTTCATCTCGCTGGGTGCGAGTCTGTAAGGAGCACGAGCTATTGGTGCAGCTCTTGGTACAAGATCTATTTGAAATTCAACAGATCGATGTGGAGGTAGTCCCGATAATTCTTTCGGAAATACATCGGGAAATTCTTTTGCGACGGGAACATCATTGATGCTCTTTTCTTCAGTTTGTACTTTCTCGACGTGTGCTAGAACCGCATAGCAACCTTTTCTTATTACTTTTTGTGCCTTCAAATTACTAATAAGATGTAGCTTCATGTTGCCCTTTTCTTCGTACACCATTAAGGGTTCTCCTTCTTCTCGTACAATGCGAATTGCATTTTTATAACATACGATCTCTGCTTTCACCTTCTTCAGCCAGTCCATGCCAACAATTACATCCAAACTCCCTAACTCTACTGGTATCAAATCAATCTTAAATATTTCGCTACCCAGTTTAATTTCTCGATTCCGGCATATATTATCTGCTGCCGTTTACTAATTCGAGTAAAAATTTACTATCCAACGGCGTCAATGGACAACTTAATTTAGCACAAAAATCTCTACTCATATAGCTTCTATCCGCACCCGAATCAAATAAAACGTAAGCAGATATATTGTCAATAAGAAATGTACCCGTAACAAGCTCCGGGTCTTCCTGTGCCTCTGCTGCATTAATATTGAAAACTCTTCCGCGGCCTTGTCCATTCGTGTTATCCTGGTTCGGTCAATTTCTAATAATGTGGCCCGGTTTTCCACATTTATAACAAACTACATTGGCATAAATTGCTCCGACACTACTTGCTCCGCCATTATTTGTTCCGACACCATTTGTTCCTTTCGTTCTGTTAACCCCTGGTCCGTAAACCTCACACTTCGCCGCGCTATGACCATTTCTTTTACACTTGTTGCAAAATTTGGTGCAGAACCCCGAGTGATACTTTTCACAACTTTGGCATAGCTCCTTCTGATTGTTGTTGTTGTTGCGGTTGTTATTGTTGTTGGGATGATTGCTGTAGTTACTGTTGTTGTTGTTGGGCCGTTTGTTGTAGTTGTGATTGATGTTGCGATTGTTGGGATAATTGTTGCCATTATTGTTGTAATTGCTGTTGTTGTTGTATTGGTGATTCTTATCACCATTTTCCTCCCACTTTCTTTTGACTTGCTTCACATTGGCCTCTTCAGCAGTCTGTTCTTTAATTCTTTCTTCAATCTGGTTCACTAGTTTGTGAGCCATTCTACATGCCTGTTGTATGGAGGCAGGCTCGTGTGAACTTATATCTTCTTGGATTCTTTCCGGTAATCCTTTCACAAACGCGTCGATCTTCTCTTCCTTATCTTCGAATTCTCCTGGACACAATAGGCACAATTCTGTGAATCATCTTTCGTACGTGGTAATATCGAATCCTTGGGTTCGTAACCCTCTAAGTTCTGTCTTGAGCTTATTGACCTCGGTTCTGGGACGGTACTTCTCGTTCATCAAGTGCTTGAATGCTGACCACGGTAGTGCGTAAGCATCATCTTGTCCCACTTGCTCTAGATAGGTATTCCACCATGTTAACGCAGAACCTGTGAAGGTATGTGTAGCATACTTCACTTTGTCCTCTTCAGTACACTTACTTATGGCAAACGCCGATTTGACCTTCTCGGTCCACCGTTTCAATCCGATCGGTCCTTCGGTTCCATCAAATTCCAAAGGTTTGCAGGCAGTGAATTCTTTGTAGGTGTATCCTACACGATTTCTTGTACTGCTAGATCCAAGGTTATTGTTGGTATGTAGTGCAGCCTGTACTGCGGCTATGTTTGAAGCTAGAAAAGTACGGAATTCTTCTTCATTCGTATTCACGGTGTGTCGAGTAGTCGGTGCCATTTCCTTCAAAAGAGTCAAATGGAACAAGTTAATCATACAGAATATTAAGAGTAGTTAATAGTATTTCGTAGCATAATATGAACTCATTTATAAAAGCTTTTTCTTCATATTAGCATTTTATAAGTTTAAATTCGGGTAGTACCTACCCGTTAAGTTCATACTTAGTAGCTAATATACAATTCAACTACTACAATTCTATATGAAAAACTGATTATAAAAATACTTCGCGTTCAAACTTTTATACAATGTTTTACAACTTACAATACCGCTTATTTTACATAAAGCATGAAATATAGCACACAATAACTTTGATACAAGATAGTTGTGAAGATAATTCTAGCTAGTACACAAGTCGTTCAGCAAAGGCAATAAAGACACGTAATTCATACATCCAGAAACAAGTCATGCATTCTGGTCTTGTGGAACATAACCGTTATGGCCGTTGATAAGACAGCGTGTTGTAACGTCGTCAAAGGGACGAGGGTTACGTAATGACCAACAGTCTCGTAATAACCTAAAAACCTCATTTCTTACCCCAATTACCGACTCCGTCACTTGTGGGTACGTTTTGTTTAATAGTTGTAGCCCGATGTTCTTTTTCTCACTTTGGTGAGAAGCGAACATTACTAACCCGTAAGCATAGCATGCTTCTTTATGTTGCATGTTAGCTGCTTTTTCTAAATCATGAAGTCCTATATTCGAATACATTGAGTCAAAATAATTTCTTAACCCGTTGCGTAAAATAGCATTTGGGTTCCCCGCAATATATGCGTCAAAGTAAACACATCGTAACTTATGGGTTTCCCAATGTGATATCCCCCATCTTTCAAACGAAAGTCTCTTATAAACCAAGACATTCTTGGAACGTTCTTCGAATGTCTTACAAACTAATTTCGCCGTAAATAGTTGTGCCGAAGAATTCTGACCGACTCTAGACAAGATTTCATCAACCATGTCTCCGGGTAGGTCTCTTAAAATATTGGGTTGTCTATCCATTTTGTGTTTTTATACTGTAAAATAGACAAGAGTTAGATTCATAAAAAAAAAATACTTATTAATACAAGCAATTTTTACATATATCATAAAGCATAAGCACACTATATTACATATATTATACCACACGAATACAACTATCTTATTTCGACTCGCTCGTTTCTTCTTCTTTGGTTTTGGTTCGTTTTGCCAAGTTTCTAGGGATATATGATGTTCCCCTAATACGAGCTGTCGTTTTCCACAACGGTTTAGAAAAACCTGGTGGTTTAGAGGTTCCCGGGTCATTGTTACAACTTAAGGGCTTCGGGGGTTGACGATACATATAAAGTTCATCGGGGTTGGAATTAGATTTCTCTATTTTTATGCCCTTTCCCTTATTATTTTCTTTTGCCTTTTTAAATTCAGTTGGGGTAATTTCTATAACATCATCGGAATTCTCATCGGAATCCGATTCATCGGAGAATTGGTAATCCTCCCAATATTTTGCTTCCTTGGCGGAAACACCATTGACCATAATTAACCTTGGTCGGTTGGTTGAGGATTTTCTTTTACTTAACCGTTTTATTATTTCCCCCACCGGTTCTATTTCCTCTTCCGGTTCTTCCTCTTCCGGTTCTAATTCTTCTTCCGGTTCTGATTCTTCTTTCGGTTCTTCTTCGGGAACTTGTGAATCAGTCCAATATATATTCGACTCTTTGTTATTATTAGGTGAGTCAATGGGATTTGTGCTAGAGGTAGACATCTATCACACAATATCAAACATGTTAAGAGATTAATATATCACATAATATATACATGTTAATAATATATAGTTTCCAACAAAAATGTTAAGCAATCATTTTTAAAGAAAACACGGTCGAAGTCCAGACTCACTAATGCATCCTAACGAACTCGATAAGACACACTAATGCAAATTTTCTGGTTCTCTAAGACCAACGCTCGGATACCAACTGAAATGTCCCGTTCTTATTGATTAAAAACGTTCCATATTAATTGATTTCGTTGCGAGGTTTTGACCTCTATATGAGACGTTTTTCAAAGACTGCATTCATTTTTAAAACAAACCATAACCTTTATTTCATAAATAAAGGTTTAAAAAGCTTTACGTAGATTATCAAATAATGATAATCTAAAATATCCTGTTTACACACGACCATTACATAATGGTTTACAATACAAATATGTTACATCGAAATCAGTTTCTTGAATGCAGTTTTTACACAATATCATACAAACATGGACTCCAAATCTTGTCCTTATTTTAGTATGCAACAGCGGAAGCTCTTAGTATTCACGTGAGAATAAACATGCTTTAAACGTCAACAAAAATGTTAGTGAGTTATAGGTTTAACCTATATATATCAAATCGTAACAATAGACCACAAGATTTCATATTTCAATACACATCCCATACATAAAGATAAAAATCATTCATATGGTGAACACCTGGTAACCGACATTAACAAGATGCAAATATAAGAATATCCCCATCATTCCGGGACACCCTTCGGATATGATATAAATTTCGAAGTACTAAAGCATCCGGTACTTTGGATGGGGTTTGTTAGGCCTAATAGATCTATCTTTAGGATTCGCGTCAATTAGGGTGTCTGTTCCCTAATTCTTAGATTACCAGACTTAATAAAAAGGGGCATATTCGATTTCGATAATTCAACCATAGAATGTAGTTTCACGTACTTGTGTCTATTTTGTAAATCATTTATAAAACCTGCATGTATTCTCATCCCAAAAATATTAGATTTTAAAAGTGGGACTATAACTCACTTTCACAGATTTTTACTTCGTCGGGAAGTAAGACTTGGCCACTGGTTGATTCACGAACCTATAACAATATATACATATATATCAAAGTATGTTCAAAATATATTTACAACACTTTTAATATATTTTGATGTTTTAAGTTTATTAAGTGAGCTGTCCTCGTTAGTAACCTACAACTAGTTCTCCACAGTTAGATGTGTGATGACCCGTCCTAATCCATCCGGACGAAGTCCATATCGATTATAAATTATTCACAACAGTTGATTACATCGCGAGGTACTTGACCTCTATATGATACATTTTATAAACATTGCATTCGTTTTTGAAAAGACAATCTTTCATTACATCGAAAATTGACAACATGCATACCATTTCGTAATATATCTTACTATAATTGACTTAATAATAATCTTGATGAACTCAACGACTCGAATGCAGCGTCTTTTGAAATATGTCATGAATGACTCCAAGTAATATCTCTAAGATGAGCAAATGCACAGCGGAAGATTTCTTTCATACCTGAGAATAAACATGCTTTAAAGTGTCAACCAAAAGGTTGGTGAGTTCATTAGTTTAACATAAATAATCATTTCCATCATTTTAATAGACCACAAGATTTGCATTTCTCATAAATATACGTCCCATGCATAGAGACAAAAATAATCATTCATATGGATTGAACACCTGGTAATCGACATTAACAAGATGCATATAAGAATATCCCCATCATTCCGGGATCCTCCTTCGGACATGATATAAATTTCGAACTACTAAAGCATCCGGTACTTTGGATGGGGCTTGTTGGGCCCGATAGATCTATCTTTAGAGTTCGCGTCAATTAGGGTGTCTGTTCCCTAATTCTTAGATTACCAGACTTAATAAAAAGGGGCATATTCGATTTCGATCATTCAACCATAGAGTGTAGTTTCGATTACTTATGTCTATTTCGTAAAACAGTTATAAAAACATCGCATGTATTCTCAGTCCCAAAAATATATATTGCAAAAGCATTTAAAAAGGGATTAATGAAACTCACGCATATAAATATTGTAAAATAGTTAATAAAGCATTTGCATGTATTCTCAGCCCAAAAATGAATATAAAAAGGGAATAATGAAACTCACCTAATGTATTTTGTAGTAAAAATACATATGCCGACATTGAAAAACTGAACAATACAGGGTTGGCCTCGGATTCACGAACCTATATTATTTGTATATTTATTAACACATACACACGAAATCAACAAATTTATATATTATGTCTTGAGTTATATATCTTATATGTATATGTATTTAGTTTGTTTATATATTTAAAATGGTTAATATCTATATAGTTTTTCATACATATGATTATTATTATAATAAAAATTAATAATTTATTATTTGAAAGTAATAATAATAATAATAATAATAATAATAATAATAATAATAATAATAATAATAATAATAATAATAATAATAATAATAATAATAATAATAATAATAACAAATATAATAATAAGACTACCTTTCATAATAAGCTTTTCCTAAAAAGAATACCTCAGACCGGGTTCGAACCCGAGACCTCTCGCTCACCCCTAACAACTCTAACCCCTCATCCAATCTTGCTCTTCTGAAGTAGCTTGCAAACCCAATATATTTATCCCGTTTATTAGTCCTGTTCCAACCCAATAACATTCCATATTTCGGCCCAACAGAGAGGGCAGCCCATCAGTAAACTATCGACCCATCTAGCTAAATTTCGACCCAAGTATTAACATCATTAAGCCTAACAAGGTGTGGTCCATGAAATGACTTTGTGGTTTTTAATTTGGTTCCCATTTTGAACGTTCAGTAGGAAAAAAAAATGGCTATCACTTTCACCATTCCATCTTGTACATCACCATTAAAATAATCTCCACTACCAATTATATATCATTATCTTTGTTGTAAAATATATATATATATATATATATATATATATATATATATATATATATATATATATATATATATATATATATATATATATATATATATATATATGAATATATATAAGGAACTAGTAGCAGCGACTTTATTGATGGTGTGGTTTGAGGTTCAAAAAAAAAAAAAAAAATAACAGAAAGGAAGAAAAGAGAAATGCATCGGTAGGTCCGTAAATGGTGATCTTTGTGGTGGTTCATGGCAGTCCACGACAGCAGCAGTAGCGAACAAAGACGGTGTCTACAGCTTTTTTTTTTGGTTTTCAAATCAGAAAGGAAAGAGATATAGTGATAGAGAGATGATAAGGATGATGGATGTACGGCGATTAGTTATGGTGATCATGATGGTTCGAATGGAAAACTGATACATCTCGTTATGGGTTTGATAATGGTGGTTGACCGGTGGTGCAATGGTGATGAAGATTGCAGGTGATGGGAGGTGGGTTGATCCATTCACGATGGAAGAAGAAAAATTAAAAATAAAAATATGAAGGTGGTATTTTGGTTGTAGTTGTGGGTTTTTGGGTTAACCGGAATAGTAGCAGAAGCATCCGGTAGCGATAGCTTGGTACCACAACGATGGTTCATTAACTTCGTTATTGTTGTAGAGGAACCAAAAATGCAGTGATATCATAAACGGCAGTTTAGTAGTAGCCATGGATCAAGTGTTTGTTTGAAGGTGATGATTGCCGGTGGTGTGTTGATCGAGCTTGAAGATTATGGTTTTAAGGTGGTTCACAATTATGAGTGTAAAAGAGGGTGGAGGCTGTGAAGATGGCTTCATGGTGGCCGGTGTGGCAGATAGAGGTGGAGAAGAGGAGGAGAGTGATGGTTCAACGGTGATCGTTCATGATGGTTAACTGGGTGGTTCCCAGTGGTTCACAATAATTTAAGGGTGTAAGGTTTTCGTATGTACATATTTATAGAGGGAGGAAAAGATGATGAAGGTGATGGCGGTTGTTAAGTGGTGGTGGAAGATGATGGTTGAGGTTGTTCACCGGTGGTAATGATATTGGTTTGATGGAGATGGTGGAAGTTTGGTTTATGCTTCAGTTGATTGAGCATATGTGCAAGTATATAACATATATGTCTATGTTTATATATATATATATATATATATATATATATATATATATATATATATATATATATATATATATATATATATATATATATATATATATATATATATATATATATATATATATATATATATATAATAGTATAATAATTAAGATCATAAGCATTTATATCATTGAGTTTCATGTTTGCATCTGCCAAAGTTGTTGGTTTGCAAAAAGAAGAAAATAAAAAAAAAATTGAGAAATGAAATCATGGTTCACACGTAATTATGTATACAGATAAATGCAACTTGTGATAATAACAATAATATAAGGCAAACATCTCCCTAACTAGTGGCTAGTGGGACAAGACAACATCACTAATACAGTTGAAATCTCGTGAATGTTAATTGTTGGTATGCTACCGACAGTTTTCCCACGAAATGATATATCGTGTCCATTGCTAAACAGTTAATGTATAAAAGTGTCCCTAAAAATCCCAAATTTTTAGATTAAAAATATTTAATTATTTCACTCATTAACTGTTTGAAACCTGATCAAAAAGGTTCGATATTTGTTTATTTTCTATTCCAATTTATATGTACGGAGTACTAATATTTAAACTTAAAAATGTAAAAATATTTTTAACAAATCTAAAATCTTCGTAACGAATTTACAATTCAACTTTTATCTTAAACATTCATGAACGTGTATTATATCTATATTAAAACTAACGAAACGTCAGCCGAGTGTCACTGACGTTTACTAATTAGGCTCGAAATCAATTATTTTTAATATATTCTCTTTCTATGTGCAAACAGTTTTAAATAGCAAGTTTTAACTACTAAATATATTATATATTTTTAAACAATTAGATTTAATATAATTTTATACATTTACAAGAATTATTTATATATACATATATACACAATTCACATAACAAGTTTTGTCACGTAAACGTTTATTTATAATGAATAAGTATAACGTCATAAGTTTAATATTTTGCTAACTTTTACACGTCATAAAATAGATTTCCTAATATATTTACATGGAAATCAAACCGTTTAATGTTTTGTTAATATTTCTCAAATTAACAATCACACATATGTATGTATTCATACATATCTATTTACACATAATTGTTCGTGAGTTGTAAGGCATGGTTAAATGGTAATTGATTACATGAATATAGATTTCAAAACTTTTGATACTCAACATTACAGATTTTGCTTATCGTGTCGACAATATATAAAGATTAAGTTTAAATTTGGTCGGAAATTCCCGGGTCATCACAGTACCTACCCGTTAAAGAAATTTCGTCCCGAAATTTGAGTGAGGTGGTCATGGCTAACAATAAAATGTTGTCATGATGAATATGAGTTGATAAATTGAATTTTATCATCATTGACTAATATAGATAAAACGATTCGATTATATGAAGCGTACGAATGAAGTTGTCACAACTGATTGAGATAGAGATTTAACTTTTGACGTAGTCACGGTGGAGTTTAGAAAATAAGGTGCGTCTTAACCTTTGACGTAGAGGGTTGAATTCTGGAATTCAAGGGATTTAAAGAAAATCCTTGAAATCTTAAAAGATTTGATTCTTTAGCGAATAAGGAAATTAAGATCTCTCTAATTAGATACGGTGATTTTCTTTGATTACTCTGTCTGATATAACCAATATAAATTAAACTCTTTCATTCCATTATTCTCACCATTTTTCTACTTTCTTTCTTAGTTCTTACATCCAAAAGATTGTGAAAATGCTTAATCCAGTTCTAATCCTTGATATTTTCCTGATTATCATTTCTGTCATCCTTCTTTTCATTCTTCCACCAGAAAAATTTGTTTACTTCTACTATTACCTTGGAATGATACTATTCGTAATTATACCGTGTCTTTATATTGCTATTCGTATTAATATTCATGGTTTGTAACCTCCGTGTGGTTATTGGGCTTTATATTTTCTCTTATATTTTGGAGCTCTTTGCCTTTTTATTCTCCTCTCGACTCCTAGTAAAGCGAGCAACGGTCCAGAATTCATAGATATGAATTTTGAAATGAACATAGTTAATCTTCTAAGAAAGAAATGGTAATAGCACGATCTTGATTCGTCAAATTACCAGAATATCCGGGAAAGATAGAACTATCAAGAAAATATGTTCTTGATATGTTTATATATCATATAAAATGTAAGAGTCGTGTAACATGGCACATGATGACGTTATAATCTGTGAATCATCATGTCCCATTTAGAAACTCAGCATGACTTACTGTAATATAATCACGTTGATCAAATGTCATTATATTATACTAACTCATGCATCAGTTCCCAACATTACTTCAATATCATTCATATTTTAAGTTCGAGAGTTTACAGAATATAGAAACTACCAGTTTCTATATGATATAACACCGATAGCACTAAGAGATTAATGATTTTAGATAAGAATAGTTATGAAAATATCTTCAGAAATATGGAGGATATTTATAATGAAAGATACGATGATATCTTGGAATTTCTAATATCGAAGGATGGTGAAGAAAAATTTTCCGCAAGAGTTTGGAGTCAGAAGCAAGGTATTCGCTAAAGGTTTCATCAGAAATAGAATCATCAGGATTCTTAATGTACAAGTTTAGTCCTTGTGATTTGTTCAGAGACTCCTTCATAGTTTGCTCAATCAGTTTTTCAGTTTCAAACTTTTTCTGAGCTTTGCCAACATACAATTCTTTATCATCAACTTTTGGCTGTTGAGGTCGTTTACAGTTTTTGTTGCTTCATTCAACTTTTCAAAATTCAGAGCATTAATTCGCAGACTGGGTGCTTTTCAGAATTTCAGAATGAAAGATCATAATTCTAAGAGATAAAGGTTATATGTATATATATAACTGTTGATGTAAAAATGTTGCGAGATTCGAAATACTGATTGCTGATTCTCGGTCATTGGTATGGCAATTATCGTTACAGAACGCGGATGAGTATATGATAGGGTATTAATAAATAAATATAGTGACTTATCGAAGTGACTTTCGCCAAAGAGTAGTGAAGTTGCTGGTACGTTTACTGTTAATGTGGTGGGATTTAAACAGTTCCTCAGTAACGAAGGCAAAAAGACAACGTATATATCAAGGTTATAATAAGGTTGTTTCGAACGAAAAATCGAAGTTGACTTGCTGGAGCTGTGACAAAACTGACTATTGTGAAAAAGAGTTGCAAAGTTATTTTCGGTAATAATAACGCCAAAGAAGTTAGCACAAATACGTGTTAAACGCTTACTCAAGTTCTGAATGTTTTCAGGTGCATAACTATATGCATCGATCTTTTCTTCCGTAGATGAAGTGCGGTTGGTTCATCCTCTCGATTGAGGTGTTTTCAAGTGTCATGAAAGGTTTGAACGCAGATCGTAATCGTTAAGATACAAATGAAGTTTAAGATGAATTCAAGTGGTAAACTTGAAGAATTGTTTAGTTTCATATGTTATAATCAATATTTTAATTCATTTTAATTGTCCAATATTATTAGTCCACAGTCGATAGTCCACAGTTGACAGTCTAATAAATCATATATAGTTTAATATATAATATTCGAATTAATTAATACGTGTCGTGACCCGTATACGTCTCAGACTAGATCACAACTCAAAGTATATATATTATTATAGAATCAACCTCAACCCTGTATAGAGAACTCGATCATTACTGCATATAGAGTGTCTATGGTGATTCCAAATAGTATATATAGATGTGTCGATATGATATGTCAAAACTTGTATACGTGTCCCGATATTTAAAGTGCGTAAAATAAATAACAGAAATTAAATGACGATAAATAAAGTGCGTAAAGTAAATAACAGAAATTAAATGACAATAAATAAAATTGCGAGAATATAAAGTGCGATAAAATAAATTGCGATAATTAAATTGCGATAAATAAAATGTAATACGAAATTAACAGTTAGCTAGGAACAGTTAGCTAGGATTTTGTTAGCGTGGTTTCTTAATAAAATTTAATATTGTTAATTAGTCTGTTTCTAATCAATTTTTATTGTGTCCATTATTTCTTCATTATGCCACTTGTTGAATTCTGATAGGTCAAAATCCAAATATGAAATTGAATTTGAATGAAAATAGTTATTCTTTGGTGAACGGATACGTATTTCGGTGGTTGTAAATAGGATAGTGAATAACTGTTGAATCAGATTCGAAGAATATACGGTGTAACTTATTAATGTGAAATTTAAATATTCCTCGGGTATTACCTACCCGTTAAAATATTTTCATCATTAACAGTTAGTACAAAAGAATTTTTAATTACTACCTTTTTGAAAACATATATACATATATATTTTCTTCAGATGTAATCATGGTTTTAATGAGTCAATATGATATTAAACTCATTTGATTTATCGTTAGAACAAAAATATATAATCTCTAACATATTAGAGATCACATAATCACTATGTCGAACGAAGATAAATGATGTAGAACGATTCGTAGAACAATAATTATATTCGAGGTACAAAATGAGATGTTGAGGCATGGATTGTTTGATGGTACTGGTGTGGTTACTGATGGTTCTGTTGATGCCGGTGATGTTGCTGAAGCTGGTAAGTTTTGCACCATGTTTCTCCAAATTGATTACTCGAGCGCGAAGCTCGTTGACTTCTTCGATTACCCCTGGATGATTGTCAGTCGGAACGAGCGGATGAATAAGGTTTAGAATATGAGTTATGATATAGTCGTGGCGAGATATTTGGGAAATGAGGGTGAAATGGTGTTACGAACAGGTTCGCCGGTAAGTGCTTCAGGTTCTTCGCCAAAAGGTGAATTCGGTTAGTGGAAGGGATCGCCTTCTGTGCGTCTCCATTGATTAAGTCGACTACAAATCCATCAGATGAATTGGGGATGGATGATTGGTTGATTCATTCTGGTGAGGTTGCTTCCGGAGCTTAGATGACTATCCATTCGGAATAACTGTCGAGATAACTATCAGAATAGCTGTCGAAATCCGAGGGACTCGGACTAGTTGAAGGATTCATCTTGTACGATTAGGTGAAGGATTTTCGATAAGAAATAGATTATAGGATGTAGATTAGTATCCTGTAATACATAATTTACATATGCATATGTAATACTAAAATCTCATAAGTTACGGAGGAATCTACGGAAGCTGTCAGGTAAAGATAACAATAACAGATACGCTAAGATATGAATTAGCAGATACGCTAAGATATGAATTAGCAGATACGCTAAGATATGAATTTTGTCTATACACTATTCATGCAGTCAATGCAATAAGATGTGTCTAGACTAAGAATAATAAGCAGGTACTTTACTAAGGATGATAAATAAATGATTTCTGACAAAAATGATAAGCAAAACTTTTGACATGCAGACACGGTCGAAGTCCAGACTCACTAATGCATCCTAACGACTTATCAGTTAGACACACTAATGCAGACCCGGTTCACTAAGACCACCGCTCTGATACCAACTGTGATGACCCGTCCTAATCCATCCGGACGAAGTCCATATCGATTATAAATGATTCATAACAGTTGATTACATCGCGAGGTACTTGACCTCTATATGATACATTTTATAAACATTGCATTCATTTTTGAAAAGACAATCTTTCATTACATCGAAAATTGACAACATGCATACCATTTCGTAATATATCTTACTATAATTGACTTAATAATAATCTTGATGAACTCAACGACTCGAATGCAACGTCTTTTGAAATATGTCATGAATGACTCCAAGTAATATCTCTAAGATGAGCAAATGCACAGCGGAAGATTTCTTTCATACCTGAGAATAAACATGCTTTAAAGTGTCAACCAAAAGGTTGGTGAGTTCATTAGTTTAACATAAATAATCATTTCCATCATTTTAATAGACCACAAGATTTGCATTTCTCATAAATATACGTCCCATGCATAGAGACAAAAATAATCATTCATATGGATTGAACACCTGGTAATCGACATTAACAAGATGCATATAAGAATATCCCCTTCATTCCGGGATCCTCCTTCGGACATGATATAAATTTCGAAGTACTAAAGCATCCGGTACTTTGGATGGGGCTTGTTGGGCCCGATAGATCTATCTTTAGAGTTCGCGTCAATTAGGGTGTCTGTTCCCTAATTCTTAGATTACCAGACTTAATAAAAAGGGGCATATTCGATTTCGATCATTCAACCATAGAGTGTAGTTTCGATTACTTGTGTCTATTTCGTAAAACAGTTATAAAAACATCGCATGTATTCTCAGTCCCAAAAATATATATTGCAAAAGCATTTAAAAAGGGATTAATGAAACTCACGCATATAAATATTGTAAAATAGTTAATAAAGTATTTGCATGTATTCTCAGCCCAAAAATGTATATAAAAAGGGAATAATGAAACTCTCCTAATGTATTTTGTAGTAAAAATACATATGCCGACATTGAAAAACTGAACAATACAGGGTTGGCCTCGGATTCACGAACCTATATTATTTGTATATTTATTGACACATACACACGAAATCAACAAATTTATATATTATGTCTTGAGTTATATATCTTATATGTGTATGTATTTAGTTTGTTTATATATTTAAAATAGTTAATATTTATATAGTTTTTCATACATATGATTATTATTATAATAAAAATTAATAATTTATTATTTGAAAGTAATAATAATAATAATAATAATAATAATAATAATAATAATAATAATAATAATAACAAATATAATAATAAGACTACCTTTCATAATAAGCTTTTCCTAAAAAGAATACCTCAGACCGGGTTCGAACCCGAGACCTCTCGCTCACCCCTAACAACTCTAACCCCTCATCCAATCTTGCTCTTCTGAAGTAGCTTGCAAACCCAATATATTTATCCCGTTTATTAGTCCTGTTCCAACCCAATAACATTCCATATTTCGGCCCAACAGAGAGGGCAGCCCATCAGTAAACTATCGGCCCATCTAGCTAAATTTCGACCCAAGTATTAACATCATTAAGCCTAACAAGGTGTGGTCCATGAAATGACTTTGTGGTTTTTAATTTGGTTTCCATTCTGAACGTTCAGTAGGAAAAAAAAATGGCTATCACTTTCACCATTCCATCTTGTACATCACCATTAAAATAATCTCCACTACCAATTATATATCATTATCTTTGTTGTAAATATATATATATATATATATATATATATATATATATATATATATATATATATATATATATATATATATATATATATATATATATATATATATATATGAATATATATATAAGGAACTAGTAGCAGCGACTTTATTGATGGTGTGGTTTGAGGTTAAAAAAAAAATAACAGAAAGGAAGAAAAGAGAAATGCATCGGTAGGTCCGTAAATGGTGATCTTTGTGGTGGTTCATGGCAGTCCACGACAGCAGCAGTAGCGAACAAAGACGGTGTCTACAGCTTTTTTTTTTTTTGGTTTTCAAATCAGAAAGGAAAGAGATATAGTGATAGAGAGATGATAAGGATGATGGATGTACGGCGATTAGTTATGGTGATCATGATCGTTCGAATGGAAAACTGATACATCTCGTTATGGGTTTGATAATGGTGGTTGACCGGTGGTGCAATGGTGATGAAGATTGTAGGTGATGGGAGGTGGGTTGATCCATTCACGATGGAAGAAGAAAAATTAAAAATAAAAATATGAAGGTGGTATTTTGGTTGTAGTTGTGGGTTTATGGGTTAACCGGAATAGTAGCAGAAGCATCCGGTAGCGATAGCTTGGTACCACAACGATGGTTCATTAACTTCGTTATTGTTGTAGAGGAACCAAAAATGCAGTAATATCATAAACGGCAGTTTAGTAGTAGCCATGGATCAAGTGTTTGTTTGAAGGTGATGATTGCCGGTGGTGTGTTGATCGAGCTTGAAGATTATGGTTTTAAGGTGGTTCACAATTATGAGTGTAAAAGAGGGTAGAGGCTGTGAAGATGGCTTCATGGTGGCCGGTGTGGCAGATAGAGGTGGAGAAGAGGAGGAGAGTGATGGTTCAACGGTGATCGTTCATGATGGTTAACTGGGTGGTTCCCGGTGGTTCACAATAATTTAAGGGTGTAAGGTTTTCGTATGTACATATTTATAGAGGGAGGAAAAGATGATGAAGGTGATGGCGGTTGTTAAGTGGTGGTGGAAGATGATGGTTGAGGTTGTTCACCGGTGGTAATGATATTGGTTTGATGGAGATGGTGGAAGTTTGGTTTATGCTTCAGTTGATCGAGCATATGTGCAAGTATATAACATATATGTCTATGTTATATATATATATATATATATATATATATATATATATATATATATATATATATATATATATATATATATATAAGTATTAATATAATAGTATAATAATTAAGATCATAAGCATTTATATCATTGAGTTTCATGTTTGCATATGCCAAAGTTGTTGGTTTGCAAAAAGAAGAAAATAAAAAAAAATTGAGAAATGAAATCATGGTTCACACGTAATTATGTATACATATAAATGCAACTTGTGATAATAACAATAATATAAGGCAACCATCTCCCTAACTAGTGGCTAGTGGGACAAGACAACATCACTAATACAGTTGAAATCTCGTGAATGTTAATTGTTGGTATGCTACCGACAGTTTTCCCACGAAGTGCTATATCGTGTCCATTGCTAAACAGTTAATGTATAAAAGTGTCCCTAAAAATCCCAAATTTTTAGATTAAAAATATTTAATTATTTCACTCATTAACTGTTTGAAACCTGATCAAAAAGGTTCGATATTTGTTTATTTTCTATTCCAATTTATATGTACGGAGTACTAATATTTAAACTTAAAAATGTAAAAATATTTTTAACAAATCTAAAATCTTCGTAACGAATTTACAATTCAACTTTTATCTTAATCATTCATGAACGTGTATTATATCTATATTAAAACTAACGAAACGTCAACCGAGTGTCACTGACGTTTACTAATTAGGCTCGAAATCAATTATTTTTAATATATTCTCTTTCTATGTGCAAACAGTTTTAAATAGCAAGTTTTAACTACTAAATATATTATATATTTTTAAACAATTAGATTTAATATAATTTTATACATTTACAAGAATTATTTATATATACATATATACACAATTCACATAACACGTTTTGTCACGTAAACGTTTATTTATAACGAATAAGTATAACGTCATAAGTTTAATATTTTGCTAACTTTTACAAGTCATAAAATAGATTTCCTAATATATTTACATGGAAATCAAACCGTTTAATGTTTTATTAATATTTCTCAAATTAACAATCACACATATGTATGTATTCATACATATCTATTTACACATAATTGTTCGTGAGTTGTCAGGCATGGTCAAATGGTAATTGATTACATGAATATAGATTTCAAAACTTTTGAGACTCAACATTACAGATTTTGCTTATCGTGTCGACAATATATAAAGATTAAGTTTAAATTTGGTCGGAAATTCCCGGGTCATCACAAGATGTACAGAAATAAATCGATAAATATTATCTTGAATCAATCCACGACCCAGTGTATACATATCTCAGTATTGATCACAACTCAAACTATATATATTTTGGAATCAACCTCAACCCTGTATAGCTAACTCCAACATTCACATATAGAGTGTCTATGGTTGTTCCGAAATATATATAGATGTGTCGACATGATAGGTCGAAACATTGTATACGTGTCTATGGTATCTCAAGATTACATGATATACAATACAAGTTAATTAAGTTATGGTTGGAATAGATTTGTTACCAGTTTTCACGTAGCTAAAATGAGAAAAATTATCCAATCTTGTTTTACCCATAACTTCTTCATTTTAAATCCGTTTTGAGTGAATCAAATTGCTATGGTTTCATATTGAACTCTATTTTATGAATCTAAACAGAAAAAGTATAGGTTTATAGTCGGAAAAATAAGTTACAAGTCATTTTTGTAAAGGTAGTCATTTCAGTCGAAAGAACGACGTCTAGATGACCATTTTAGAAAACATACTTCCACTTTGAGTTTAACCATAATTTTTGGATATAGTTTCATGTTCATAATAAAAAACATTTTCCCAGAATAACAACTTTTAAATCAAAGTTTATCATAGTTTTTAATTAACTAACCCAAAACAGCCCGCGGTGTTACTACGACGGCGTAAATCCGATTTTACGGTGTTTTTCCTGTTTCCAGGTTTTAAATCATTAAGTTAGCATATCATATAGATATAGAACATGTGTTTAGTTGATTTTAAAAGTCAAGTTAGAAGGATTAACTTTTATTTGCGAACAAGTTTAGAATTAACTAAACTATGTTCTAGTGATTACAAGTTTAAACCTTCGAATAAGATAGCTTTATATGTATGAATCGAATGATGTTATGAACATCATTACTACCTCAAGTTCCTTGGATAAACCTACTGGAAATGATAAAAATAGATCTAGCTTCAAAGGATCCTTGGATGGCTTGAAAGTTCTTCAAGCAGAATCATGACACGAAAACAATTTCAAGTAAGATTTCCACTCGAAATAAGATTGTTATAGTTACAGAAATTGAATTAAAGTTTGAATATGATTATTACCTTGTATTAGAAAGATAACCTACTGTAAGTAACAAAGGTTTCTTGATCTTGGATGATTACTTGGAATGGATTTAGAAAACCTGGAAGTAAACTTGCAATCTTGGAAGTATTCTTGATTTTATGAAACTAGAACTTTTGGAATTTATGAAGAACACTTAGAACTTGAAGATATAACTTGAGAGAGATCAATTAGATGAATAAAATTGAAGAATGAAAGTGTTTGTAGGTGTTTTTGGTCGTTGGTGTATGGATTAGATATAAAGGATATGTAATTTTGTTTTCATGTAAACAAGTCATGAATGATTACTCATATTTTTGTAATTTTATGATATATTTCTTGCTAGTTTCCAAATGATGGTTTCCACATGTGTTAGGTGACTCACATGGGCTGCTAAGAGCTGATCATTGGAGTGTATATACCAATAGTACATACATCTAAAAGCTGTGTATTGTACGAGTACGAATACTGGTGCATACGAGTAGAATTGTTGATGAAACTGAACGAGGATGTAATTGTAAGCATTTTTGTTAAGTAGAAGTATTTTGATAAGTGTCTTAAAGTCTTTCAAAAGTGTATGAATACATATTAAAACACTACATGTATATACATTTTAACTGAGTTGTTAAGTCATCGTTAGTCGTTACATGTAAATGTTGTTTTGAAAACTTTAGGTTAACGATCTTGTTGAATGTTGTTAACCCATTGTTTATTATAACAAATGAGATGTTAAATTGTTATATTATCATTATTTTATGATATATAATATATCTTAGTATGATATATATACAGTTAAATGTCGTTACAATGATAATCGTTACATATATGTCTCGTTTCGAAATCATTAAGTTAGTAGTCTTATTTTTACATATGTATTTCATTGTTAATACACTTAATAATATATTTACTTATCATTTAACATAATTAACCAAGTGTATCAATATCTTAATATGATTCATATATACCTATTAAGACGTTGTTATAACGATAATCGTTATATATATCGTTTTCGAGTTTCTTAAATTAATAGTCTCATTTTTATGTATATAACTCATTGTTAAAATACCTAATGAGATACATACTTATAATAAAATCATGTTAACTATATATATAACCATATATATGTCATCGTATAGTTTTTACAAGTTTTAACGTTCGTGAATCACCGGTCAACTTGGGTGGTCAATTGTCGATATGAAACCTATTTCAATTAATCAAGTCTTAACAAGTTTGATTGCTTAACATGTTGGAAATACTTAATCATGTAAATAACAATTTCATTTAATATATATATAAACATGGAAAAGTTCGGGTCACTACATGCTGCCTAGCTAACGGTCACAATGGTTATCTGCCACATAACCAAGGATGGGAAATAATATTAGTACAACCAGAATGCATGACTTGTTTCTGGACTTATGAATTACGTGTTTTTATTACCTTTGCTGAACGACTTGCGTATTAACTAGGATTGTTGTCACAACTGTTTTGTATCAAAGTTATTGTGTGCTATATCTTATGCTATATGTAAAATAGCGGTATTGTAAATTTATAAAATATTGTATAAAAGTTTGAACGTGAAATTTTTTGTAATCAATTTTTCATATAGAATTGTAGTAGTTGAATTGTATGTTAGCTACTAAGTATGAACTTAACGGGTAGGTACTACCCGAATTAAAACTTATAAAATGCTAATATGAAGAAAAAGCTTTTATAAATAAGTTCATATTATGCTACGAAATACTATTGACTACTCTTAATATTCTATATGATTAACTTAATTCTGTTGGCTATTTTTGAAGGAAATGGCACCAACAACTCGTCAGAACTTGAACATGAGCGAGGAAGACTTCCGTGTTTTCCTTGCTGCGAACATAGCCGCAGTGCAGGCCACAGTGCCAAATAACAACAATAACTCTGGTTCTAGCAGTGGAACTAATTCCACAAGAAATCATGTAGGATGCTCCTACAAAGAATTCACTGCCTGCAAACCTTTGGAATTTGGTGGAACCGAGGGTCCAATCGGATTGAAACGGTGGACCGAGAAGGTTGAATCGGTGTTTTCCATAAGTAAATGTACTGAAAAAGACAAAGTAAAGTACGCTACGCATACCTTCACAGGTATTGCGTTAACATGGTGCAATACCTATCTCGAGAAGGAAGGACAAGATGCTGCTTACGCACTACCGTGGTCAGCATTCAAGCACTTGATGTGAAATGTCCCGTTCATATTGATTATATACGTTCCATATTAATTGATTTCGTTGCGAGGTTTTGACCTCTATAAGAGACGTTTTTCAAAGACTGCATTCATTTTTAAAACAACCATAACCTTTATTTTATCAATCAAGGTTTCAAAAGCATTACGTAGATTATCAAATAATGATAATCTAAAATATACTGTTTACACACGACCATTACATAATGGTTTACAATAGAAATATATTACATCGACATATGTTTCTTGAATGCAGTTTTTACATAATATCATACAAACATGGACTCCAAATCTTGTCCTTATTTTAGTATGCAACAGCGGAAGCTTTTAATATTCACCTGAGAATAAACATGCTTTAAACATCAATAAAAATGTTGGTGAGTTATAGGTTTAACCTATATATATATATATATCAAATCTTAACAATAGACCACAAGATTTCATATTTCAATACACATCCCATACATAGAGATAAAAATCATTCATATGGTGAACACCTGGCAACCGACATTAACAAGATGCATATATAAGAATATCCCCATCATTCCGGGACACCCTTCGGATATGATATAAATTTCGAAGTAGTAAAGCATCCGGTACTTTGGATGGGGTTTGTTAGGCCCAATAGATCTATCTTTAGGATTCACGTCAATTAGGGTGTCTGTTCCCTAATTCTTAGATTACCAAACTTAATAAAAAGGGGCATATTCGATTTCGATAATTCAACCATAGAATGTAGTTTCACGTACTTGTGTCTATTTTGTAAATCATTTATAAAACCTGCATGTATTCTCATCCCAAAAATATTAGATTTTAAAAGTGGGACTATAACTCACATTCACAGATTTTTACTTCGTCGGGAAGTAAGACTTGGCCACTGGTCGATTCACGAACCTATAAAAAATATGTACATATATATCAAAGTATATTCAAAATATATTTACAACACTTTTAATACATTTTGATGTTTTAAGTTTATTAAGTCAGCTGTCCTTGTTAGTAACCTACAACTTGTTATCCAACGTTAGATGTACAGAAAAAAATTGATATATATTATCTTGAATCAATCCACGACCCAGTGTATACACGTCTCAGGCTAGATCACAACTCAAAGTATATATATTTTTGGAATCAACCTCAACCCTGTATAGCTAACTCCCACATTACTGCATATAGAGTGTCTATGGTTGTTCCAAATAATATATACACATGGGTCGATATGATATGTCAAAACATTTGCATACGTGTCTATGGTATCCCAAGATTACATAATATATTAGAATACATGTATAATACAATATAAGTTAGCTAGGATATGATTAATATAGATTTGTTACCAATTTTCACGTTGCTACAACAAGAAAAATTATCCAATCTTGTTTTACCCATAACTTCTTCATTTTAAATCCGTTTTGAGTGAATCAAATTGCTATGGTTTCAAATTGAACTCTATTTTATGAATCTAAACATAAAAAGTATAGGTTTATAGTTGGAAATATAAGTTGCAAGTCGTTTTTGTAAAGGTAGTCATTTCAGTCGAAAGAATGACGTCTAGATGACCATTTTAGAAAACATACTTCCACTTTGAGTTTAACCATGATTTTTGGATATAGTTTCATGTTCATAAGAAAAATAATTTTCCCAGAAGAAAAACTTTTAAATCAAAGTTTATCATAGTTTTTAATTAACTAACCCAAAACAGCCCGCGGTGTTACTACGACGGCGTATGTCCGGTTTTACAGTGTTCTTCGTGTTTCCAGGTTTTAAATCATTAAGTTAGCATATCATATAGATATAGAACATGTATTTAGTTTATTTTAAAAGTCAAGTTAGAAGGATTAACTTTTGTTTGCGAACAAGTTTAGAATTAACTAAAGTATGTTCTAGTGATTACAAGTTTAAACCTTCGAATAAGATAGCTTTATATGTATGAATCGAATGATGTTATGAACATCATTACTACCTCAAGTTTTCTGGATAAAGCTACTGGAAACGAGAAAAATAGATCTAGCTTCAAAGGATCCTTGAATGGCTTGAAAGTTCTTGAAGCAGAATCATGACACGAAAACAAGTTCAAGTAAGATTTCCACTCGAAATAAGATTGTTATAGTTATAGAAATTGAATCAAAGTTTGAATATGAGTATTACCTTGTATTAGAAATATATCTTACTGTAAATAATAAAGATTTCTTGAGGTTGGATGATCACTCTACAAGATTAGAAGTAAGCTAGCAAACTTGGAAGTATTCTTGATTTTATGAAACTAGAACTTGTAGAATTTATGAAGAACACTTAGAACTTGAAGATAGAACTTGAGAGAGATTAATTAGATGAAGAAAATTGAAGAATGAAAGTGTTTATAGGTGTTTTTGGTCGTTGGTATATGGATTAGATATAAAAGATGTGTAATTTTATTTACATGTAAATAAGTCATGAATGATTACTCATATTTTTGTAATTTTATGAGATATTTCATGCTAGTTGCCAAATTATGGTTCCCACATGTGTTAGGTGACTCACATGAGCTGCTAAGAGCTAATCATTGGAGTGTATATACCAATAGTACATACATCTAAAAGCTATGTATTGTACGAGTACAAATACGGGTGCATACGAGTAGAATTGTTGATGAAACTGAATGAGGATGTAATTGTAAGAATTTTTGTTAAGTAGAAGTATTTTGATAAGTGTCTTGAAGTCTTTCAAAAGTGTATGAATACATATTAAAACACTACATGTATATACATTTTAACTGAGTCGTTAAGGCATCGTTAGTCTTTACATGTAAGTGTTGTTTTGAAACCTTTAGGTTAACGATCTTGTTAAATGTTGTTAACCCATTGTTTATTAAATCAAATGAGCTGTTAAATTATTACATTATCATGATATCATGATGTATTAATATATCTTAATATGATTTATATACATTAAATGTCGTTACAACGATAATCGTTACATATATGTCTCGTTTCAAAATCATTAAGTTAGTAGTCTTGTTTTTACATATGTAGTTCATTGTTAATATACTTAATGATATGTTTACTTATCATAATATCATGTTAACTATATATATATCCATATATATGTCATCATATAGTTTTTACAAGTTTTAACGTTCGTGAATCGCCGGTCAACTTGGGTGGTCAATTGTCTATATGAAACCTATTTCAATTAATCAAGTCTTAACAAGTTTGATTGCTTAACATGTTAGAAACATTTAATCATGTAAATATCAATTTTATTTAATATATAAAAACATGGAAAAGTTCGGGTCACTACAGTACCTACCCGTTAAATAAATTTCGTCCCGAAATTTTAAGCTGTTGAAAGTGTTGACGAATTTTCTGAAAATAGATGCGGGTATTTCTTCTTCATCTGATCTTCATGCTCCCAGGTGAACTCGGGTCCTCTACGAGCATTCCATCGAACCTTAACAATCGGTATCTTGTTTTGTTTAAGTCTCTTAACCTCATGATCCATTATTTCGTCGGGTTCTTCAATGAATTGAAGTTTTTCATTGATTTGGATTTCGTCCAACGGAATAGTGAGATCTTCTTTAGCAAAATATTTCTTTAAATTTGAGACGTGGAAAGTGTTATGTACATTCGCAAGTTGTTGAGGTAACTCAAGTCGGTAAGCTACTGGTCCGACACGATCAATAATCTTGAATGGTCCAATATACCTTGGATTTAATTTCCCCCGTTTACCAAATCGAACAACACCTTTCCAAGGTGCAACCTTAAGCATGACCATTTCTCCAATTTCAAATTCTATGTCTTTTCTTTTAATATCGGCGTAGCTCTTTTGTCGACTTTGGGCGGTTTTCAACCGTTGTTGAATTTGAATGATCTTCTCGGTAGTTTCTTGTATTATCTCCGGACCCGTAATCTGTCTATCCCCCACTTCACTCCAAAAAATCGGAGACCTGCACTTTCTACCATAAAGTGCTTCAAACCGGCGCCATCTCAATGCTTGAATGATAGCTGTTGTTGTAGGAAAATTCTGCTAACGGTAGATGTCGATCCCAACTGTTTCCGAAATCAATAACACATGCTCGTAGCATGTCTTCAAGCGTTTGTATGTCCTTTCGCTTTGCCCGTCAGTTTGTGGATGATAGGCAGTACTCATGTCTAGACGAGTTCCTAATGCTTGCAGTAATGTCTGCCAGAATCTTGAAATAAATCTGCCATCCCTATCAGAGATAATAGAGATTGGTATTCCATGTCTGGAGACGACTTCCTTCAAATACAGTCGTGCTAACTTCTCCATCTTGTCATCTTCTCTTATTGGCAGGAAGTGTGCTGATTTGGTGAGACGATCAACTATTACCCAAATAGTATCAAAACCACTTGCAGTCCTTGGCAATTTAGTGATGAAATCCATGGTAATGTTTTCCCATTTCCATTCTGGGATTTCAAGTTGTTGTAGTAGACCTGATGGTTTCTAATGTTCAACTTTGACCTTAGAACACGTCAAACATTCTCCTACATATTTAGCAATACTGGCTTTCATACCTGGCCACCAAAAATGTTTTTTAAGATCCTTGTACATCTTCCCCATTCCAGGATGTATTGAGAATCTGGTTTTATGAGCTTCTCTAAGTACCATTTCTCTCATATCTCCAAATTTTGGTACCCAAATTTTTTCAGCCCTATACCGGGTTCCGTCTTCCCGAATATTAAGATGCTTCTCCGATCCTTTGGGAATTTCATCCTTTAAATTTTCCTCTTTTAAAACTCCTTGTTGCGCCTCCTTTATTTGAGTAGTAAGGTTAGTGTGAATCATTATATTCATAGATTTTACTCGAATGGGTTCTCTGTCCTTTCTGCTCAAGGCGTCGGCTACCACATTTGCCTTCCCCGGGTGGTAACGAATCTCAAAGTCATAATCATTCAACAATTCAATCCACCTACGCTTCCTCATATTCAGTTGTTTCTGATTAAATATGTGTTGAAGACTTTTGTGGTCGGTATATATAATACTTTTGACCCCATATAAGTAGTGCCTCCAAGTCTTTAATGCAAAAACAACTGCGCCTAATTCCAAATCATGCGTCGTATAATTTTGCTCGTGAATCTTCAATTGTCTAGACGCATGAGCAATCACCTTCGTCCGTTACATTAATACACAACCGAGACCTTGCTTTGATGCATCACAATAAATCACAAAATCATCATTCCCTTCAGGCAATGACAATATAGGTGCCATAGTTAGCTTTTTCTTCAATAATTGAAACGCCTTCTCTTGTTCATCCTTCCATTCAAATTTCTTCCCTTTATGCGTTAATGCAGTCAAGGGTTTTTCTATTTTGTAGAAATCTTGGATGAATCTTCTGTAGTAACCAGCTAATCCTAAAAATTGACGTATATCCTTCGGAGTTTTTGGGGTTTCCCACTTTTCAACGGTTTCGATCTTTGCCGGGTCCACCTGGATACCTTCTTTGTTCACTATGTGACCGAGGAATTGAACTTCTTCCAACCAAAATGCACACTTTGAAAACTTAGCGTACAGTTTTTCTTTCCTCAATACTTCTAACACTTTTCTCAAATGTTCTTCGTGCTCTTGATCATTCTTTGAGTAAATAAGTATGTCATCAATGAAAACAATGACAAACTTTTCAAGATATGACCCACACACTCGGTTCATAAGGTCCATGAACACAGCTGGTGCGTTAGTCAATCCAAACGGCATAACCATAAACTCGTATTGACCATAACGCGTCCTAAAAGCAGTTTTTGGAATATCATCCTCCTTTACTCGCATTTGATGATATCCAGAATGTAAATCGATCTTCGAATAAACCGACGAGCCTTGTAGTTGATCAAATAAGTCGTCAATTCTTGGCAGTGGATAACGGTTTTTGATGGTAAGTTTGTTCAACTCTCCGTAGTCAATACACAACCTAAATGTACCATCCTTCTTCTTGACAAATAAAATAGGAGCTCCCCATGGTGATGTGCTTGGTCGAATGAAACCACGTTCTAATAGTTCTTACAGTTGGCTTTGCAGTTCTTTCATCTCGCTGGGTGCGAGTCTATAAGGAGCACGAGCTATTGGTGCAGCTCCTGGTACAAGATCTATTTGAAATTCAACAGATCGATGTGGAGGTAGTCCCGGTAATTCTTTCGAAAATACATCGGGAAATTCTTTAGCGACAAGAACATCATTGATGCTCTTTTCTTCAGTTTGTACTTTCTCGACGTGTGGTAGAACAGCATAGCAAACTTTTCTTATCAGTTTTTGTGCCTTCAAATTACTAATAAGATGTAGCTTCGTGTTGCCCTTTTCTCCGTACACCATTAAGGGTTCTCCTTCTTCTCGTAAAATGCAAATTGCATTTTTATAACATACGATCTCTGCTTTCACCTTCTTCAGCCAGTCCATGCTAACTATTACATCAAAACTCCCTAACTCTACTGGTATCAAATCAATCTTAAATATTTCGCTACCCAGTTTAATTTCTCGATTTTGGCATATATAATCTGCTGAAATTAATTTACCGTTTGCTAATTCGAGTAAAAATTTACTATCCAACGGCGTCAATGGACAACTTAATTTAGCACAAAAATCTCTACTCATATAGCTTATATCCGCACCCGAATCAAATAAAACGTAAGCAGATTTATTGTCAATAAAAAAGTACCCGTAACAAGCTCCGGGTCTTCCTGTGCCTCTACCGCATTAATATTGAAAACTCTTCCGCGGCCTTGTCCAATCGTGTTCTCCTGGTTCGGGAAATTTCTTATAATGTGGCCCGGTTTTCCACATTTATAACAAACTACATTGGCATAACTTGCTCCGACACTAATTGCTCGGCCATTACTCGTTCCGACACCATTTGTTCCTTTCGTTCTGTTAACCCCTGGTCCGTAGACCTCACACTTCGCCTCGCTATGACCATTTCTTTTACACTTGTTGCAAAATTTGGTGTAGAACCCCGAGTGATACTTTTCACACCTTTGGCATCGATGCTTCTGATTGTTGTTGTTATTGTTGCGGTTGTTATTGTTGTTGGGATGATTGTTGTAGTTGTTGTTGTTGTTGTTGTTGGGCTGTTTGTTGTAGTTGCGATTGATGTTGTGATTGTTGGGATAGTTGTTGCGATTATTGTTGTAATTGCTGTTGTTGTTGTATTGGTGATTCTTATCACTGTTTTCCTCCCACTTTCTTTTGACTTGCTTCACATTGGCCTCTTCAGCCGCCTGTTCTTTAATTCTTTCCTCAATCTGGTTCACTAGTTTGTGAGTCATTCTACATGCCTGTTGTATGGAGGCGGGCTCGTGTGAACTTATATCTTCTTGGATTCTTTCCGATAATCCTTTCACAAATGCGTCGATCTTCTCTTCCTCATCTTCGAACGCTCTCGGACACAATAGGCACAATTCTGTGAATCGTATTTTGTACGTGGTAATATCAAATCCTTGGGTTCGTAACCCTCTAAGTTCTATCTTGAGCTTATTGACCTCGGTTCTGGGACGGTACTTCTCATTCAAGTGCTTGAATGCTGACCACGGTAGTGTGTAAGCATCATCTTGTCCCACTTGCTCTAGATAGGTATTCCACCATGTTAACACAGTACCTGTGAAGGTATGCGTAGCGTACTTCACTTTGTCCTCTTCAGTACACTTACTTATAGCAAACACCAATTCGACCTTCCCGGTCCACCGTTTCAATCCGATCGGTCCTTCGGTTCCATCAAATTCCAAAGGTTTGCAGGCAGTGAATTCTTTGTAGGTGCATCCTACACGATTTCTTATGCCGTTAGCTGCATTGCTAGATTCAGAGTTATTGTTGGTATGTAGTGCAGCCTGTACTGTGGCTATATTTGCAGCAAGAAAGGTACGAAATTCCTCTTCGCTCATATTCATGGTTTGTCAAGTAGTCGGTGCCATTTCCTTCAAATAGTCAAATGAAACAAGTTAATCATACAGAATATTAAGAGTAGTCAATCGTATCTCGTAGCATAATATGAACTCATTTATAAAAGCTTTTTCTTCATATTAGCGTTTTATAAGTTTAAATTCGGGTAGTACCTACCCGTTAAGTTCATACTTAGTAGCTAATATACAATTCAACTACTACAATTCTATATGAAAAACTGATTATAATAATATTTCACCTTCAAACTTTTACACAATATTTTACAAACTTACAATACCGCTTATTTTACATATAGCATGAAATATAGCACATAATAATTTTGATACAAGATAGTTGTGAAGATAATTCTAGCTAGTACACAAGTCGTTCAGTAAAGGCAATAAAGACACGTAATTCATACGTCAAGAAACAAGTCATGCATTCTGGTTTTACTGGGACTACTTCCCATCCTTGGTCTTGTGGAACATAACCGTTATGGCGGTTGATAAGACAGCGTGTTGTAACGTCGTCAAAGGGACGAGGGTTACGTAATGTCCAACAGTCCCGTAACAATCTAAAAACCTCATTTCTTACCCCAATTACCGACTCCGTCACTTGTGGGAACGTTTTGTTTAATAGTTGTAGCCCGATGTTCTTGTTCTCACTTTGGTGAGAATCGAACATTACTAACCCGTAAGCATAACATGCTTCTTTATGTTGCATGTTAGCCGCTTTTTCTAAATTACGAAGTCCTATATTCGGATATATTGAGTCAAAATAATTTCTTAACCCGTTGCGTAAAATAGCATTTGGGTTCTCCGCAATATATGCGTCAAAGTAAACACATCGTAACTTATGGATTTCCCAATGTGATATCCCCCATCTTTCGAATGAAAGCCTTTTATAAACCAAGGCATTCTTGGAACGTTCTTCGAATGTCTTACAAACTGATCTCGCCTTAAATAGTTGTGCCGAGGAATTCTGACCGACTCTAGACAAGATTTCATCAATCATGTCTCCGGGTAGGTCTCTTAAAATATTGTGTTCTCTATCCATTTTGTGTTTTTAAACTGTAAAATAGACAAGAGTTAGATTCATAAAAAAATTACTTATTAAAACAAGCAATTTTTACATATATCATAAAGCATAAGCACACTATATTACATATATTATACCACACGAATACAACTATCTTATTCCGACTCGCTCGTTTATTCTTCTTCGGTTTTGGTTCGTTTTGCCAAGTTTCTAGGGATATATGATGTTCTAATACGAGCCGTCGTTTTCCACATTGGTTTAGAAAAACCTGGTGGTTTAGAGGTTCCCGGGTAATTGTCACAACTTAAGAAATACGGGTGTTGACGATACATATAAAGTTCATCGGGTTTTGAATCAAATTTCTCTATTTTTATGCCCTTTCCCTTATTGTTCTCTTTTGCCTTATTAAATTGTGTTGGGGTAATTTCTATAACATCATCGGAATACTTTTCGGGATCCGATTCATCGGAGAATTGGTAATCCTCCCAATACTTTGCTTCCTTGGCGGAAACACCATTGACCATAATTAATTTTGGTCAGTTGGTTGAGGATTTTCTTCTACTTAACCGTTTTATTATTTCCCCCACTGGTTCTATTTCTTCTTCCGGTTCCGATTCTTCTTCCGGTTCCGATTCTTCTTCCGGTTCCGACTCTTCTTTCGGTTCCTCTTCGGGAACTTGTGAATCAGTCCACGAATCATTCCAATTTAAATTTGACTCTTCATTATTATTAGGTGAGTCAATGGGACTTGTTCTAGAGGTAGACATCTATCACATAATATCAAACACGTTAAGAGATTAAAATATCACATAATATTCACATGTTAAAAATATATAGTTTCCAACAAAAATATTAAGCAATCATTTTTAAAGAAAACACGGTTGAAGTCCAGACTCCCTAATGCATCCTAACAAACTCGATAAGACACACTAATGCAAATTTTCTGGTTCTCTAAGACCAGCGCTCGGATACCAACTGAAATGTCCCGTTCATATTGATTATAAACGTTCCATATTAATTGATTTCGTTGCGAGGTTTTGACCTCTATATGAGACGTTTTTCAAAGACTGCATTCATTTTTAAAACAACCATAACCTTTATTTTATAAATAAAGGTTTCAAAAGCATTACGTAGATTAACAAATAATGATAATCTAAAATATACTGTTTACACACGACCATTACATAATGGTTTACAATAGAAATATATTACATCGACATATATTTCTTGAATGCAGTTTTTACAAAATATCATCCAAACATGGACTCCAAATCTTGTCCTTATTTTAGTATGCAACAGCGGAAGCTTTTAATATTCACCTGAGAATAAACATGCTTTAAACGTCAACAAAAATGTTGGTGAGTTATAGGTTTAACCTATATATATATATATCAAATCGTAACAATAGACCACAAGATTTCATATTTCAATAAACATTCCATACATAGAGATAAAAATCATTCATATTGTTTACCTGGTAACTGCCATTAACAAGATGCATATATAAGAATATCCCCATCATTCCGGGACACCCTTCGGATATGATATAAATTTCGAAGTACTAAAGCATCCGGTACTTTGGATGGGGTTTGTTAGGCCCAATAGATCTATCTTTAGGATTCGCGTCAATTAGGGTGTCTGTTCCCTAATTTTTAGATTACCAGACTTAATAAAAAGAGGCATATTCGATTTCGATAATTCAACCATAGAATGTAGTTTCACGTACTTGTGTCTATTTTGTAAATCATTTATAAAACCTGCATGTATTCTCATCCCAAAAATATTAGATTTTAAAAGTGGGACTATAACTCACATTCACAGATTTTTACTTCGTCGGGAAGTAAGACTTGGCCACTGGTCGATTCACGAACCTATAACAAATATGTACATATATATCAAAGTATATTCAAAATATATTTACAACACTTTTAATACATTTTGATATTTTAAGTTTATTTAGTCAGCTGTCCTCGTTAGTAACCTACAACTAGTTGTCCAACGTTAAATGTACAGAAAAAAATTGATATATATTATCTTGAATCAATCCACGACCCAGTGTATACACATGTCAGGCTAGATCACAACTCAAAGTATATATATATTTGGAATCAACCTCAACCCTGTATAGCTAACTCCCACATTATTGCATATAGAGTGTCTATGGTTGTTCCAAATAATATATACACATGGGTCGATATGATATGTCAAAACATTTGCATACGTGTCTATGGTATCCCAAGATTATATAATATATTAGAATACATGTATAATACAATATAAGTTAGCTAGGATATGATTAATATAGATTTGTTACCAATTTTCACGTTGCTACAACAAGAAAAATTATCCAATCTTGTTTTACCCATAACTTCCTCATTTTAAATCCGTTTTGAGTGAATCAAATTGCTATGGTTTCATATTGAACTATATTTTATGAATCTAAATATAAAAAGTAAAGGTAGTCATTTCAGTCGAAAGAACGACGTCTAGATGACCATTTTAGAAGGCATACTTCCACTTTGAGTTTAACCATGATTTTTGGATATAGTTTCATGTTCATAAGAAAAATCATTTTCCCAGAAGAACAACTTTTAAATCAAAGTTTATCATAGTTTTTAATTAACTAACCCAAAACAGCCCGCGGTGTTACTACGACGGCGTATGTCCGGTTTTACAGTGTTCTTCGTGTTTCCAGGTTTTAAATCATTAAGTTAGCATATCATATAGATATAGAATATGTGTTTAGTTGATTTTAAAAGTCAAGTTAGAAGGATTAACTTTTGTTTGCGAACAAGTTTAGAATTAACTAAACTATGTTCTAGTGATTACAAGTTTAAACCTTCGAATAAGATAGCTTTATATGTATGAATCGAATGATGTTATGAACATCATTACTACCTCAAGTTTTCTGGATAAAGCTACTGGAAATGAGAAAAATGGATCTAACTTTCAAGCCATCCAAGGATCCTTTGAAGCTAGATCCATTTTTCTCATTTCCAGTAGCTTTATCCAGAAAACTTGAGGTAGTAATGATGTTCATAACATCATTCGATTCATATATATAAAACTATCTTATTCGAAGATTTGAACATGTAATCACTAGAACATAGTTTAGTTAATTGTAAACTTGTTCGCAAACAAAGTTAATTCTTCTAACTTGACTTTTAAAATCAACTAAACACATGTTCTATATCTATATGATATGCTAACTTAATGATTTAAAACCCGGAAACACGAAAACACCGTAAAACCGGACATACACCGTCGTAGTGAAACCGGGGGCTGTTTTGGGTTAGAAAAAATAAAAACTATCTTAATCTTTGAATTGGAAGTTTGTTTTCTGGAAAAATTATATTACATATGAATATGATACTATATCCAAAAATCTTGGTTAAACACAAAGTTAAAGTATGTTTTTCAATATGGTCATCCAGATGTCATTTTTTCGACGGAAATGACTACCTCTTAAAAATAATGACTTGTAACATGTATTTTCGACTATAAACTTATACTTTTTTTGTTTAGTTTCATAAATTTCAGTTCATTATGAAACCATAGCAACTTGAATCACTTAAAACGAATTTGAAACGAAGAAATGACGGGTAAAACAAAATTTGATAAATTTGCTAGTTTTAGCTACGAAAATTTTGTAACAAATCTAGACTAACCATAACTTAACTAACTTATATTGTATTATACATGTATTCTAACATATATTATGTAATCTTGGGATATCATAGACACGAATACAATGTTTTGACATATCATATTCTAATGACTCGTCCTAAACCATCTGAACGAATACATTACATTTGGTTACATCGCGAGGTACTTGACCTCTATATGATACATTTTACAAACATTGCATTCGTTTTTAAAAGACAAACTTTTATTACATCGAAAGTTGACGGCATGCATACCATTTCATAATATATCCAACTATAGTTAACTTAATAATAATCTTGTTGAACTCAATGACTCGAATGCAATGTCTTTTGAAATATGCCATGAATGACTCCAAGTAATATCTCTAAAATGAGCAAATGCACAGCGGAAGATTTCTTTCATACCTGAGAATAAACATGTTTTAAAGTGGCAATCAAAAGGTTGGTAAGTTCATTAGTTTATCATAATCGATCATTTGCATCATTTTAATAGACCACAAGATTTTCATTTCCATTTATCATAAATATACATCCCATGCATAGAGACAAAAATCATTCATATGGATTGAACACCTGGTAACCGACAATAATAAGATGCATATAAGAATATCCCCTATCATTCCGGGACATCCATCGGACATGATAAAACAACATCGAAGTACTAACAACATCAAAGTACCCGCTACAACGGATGGGGTTTGTTAGGCCCAATAGATCTATCTTTAGGATTCGCGTCAATTAGTAGATCAGTTTACTAATTCTTAGGCTACCAAGCAAAAGGGGCATATTCGGCTTCGATCATTCAACCATATAATATAGTTTCGATTACTTGTGTCTATTTCGTAAAACATTTATAAAAGCGCATGTATTCTCAGTCCCAAAAATATATATTGCAAAAGCATTTAAAAAGGGAGTAATGAAACTCACAATACGCTATTTTGTAGTAAAAATATGCATACGATGGCACTGAACAAGTGCAGGGTTGGCCTCGAATTCACGAACCTATATTCAATTATGTATATTAACACATGTAATGATAATTGAACAAATATATATATATATATATATATATATATATATATATATATATATATATATATATATATATATATATATATATATATATATATATATATATATATATATATATATATATATATTATTAGTGATTTTTATTGTTATTTTATATCATGTGTTTTATTAATAACTTAATTAGATATATTTATTTTTATATAGATAATTAACATTTATTACTAAAGTATTAATATAGTTAGGTTTTTTGTCCTAAATATATTTTTACATAGACAATCTTTATTTGATATATAAATAATACTAATGATAAAAATAATACTACTTATGATAAAAATTATGATAATTCTAATAATAATAAAAGTGATAATTTTAATAATAAAAATGATAGTTTAATTAAAAGGTTAATTTCAATAATAATGATAAAAAATACTTTTAGTAATAGGGATCATAATAATAATAATGATGATAATAATAACTATAATAATAATTTTTCTAGTAATGTTAATAATGATAATACTATTAATAATTTTATTAGTGATAATAATAATAACAAAATAATGGTTTTACTCATAATGATACTACTAATAATATCCTTAATACTAATAATAATACTTATAATGATGATAATGATAATAATAATAATAATAATAATAATAATAATAATAATAATGATAATAATAATAATAATAATAATAATAATAATAATAATAATAATAATAATAATAATAATAATAATAATAATAATAATAATAATAATAATAATAAAATTAATAATAGAAACTACCTTAAAGAATAAGCCTAAAAAAAATATAGAGAACCACCTCCGCCCGGGCTCGAACCCAAGATCTCTCGTTTAACACAAACACACACCCAAACCATTGAACCGTTAGTGTATTTCTTGCAATAACTCGATCAATTTATTATTTATTATGTTCGAATCGTTTTCTTTTCTTCTTAAACTAAAAACCAAATCCCTCATCTATCATAACCACCTATGATCATCATTATTTCTATCATCATCTTTGATCATCATCGTCCTTATCATCATCATAATAATATACATCATCACCGTATTAACCATCATCATCTCATACGTAATTTTCAACATTTTTTGATGTTTTAATTCTAACAACAATTAGCTATCGATTTTCTTATGATGTTTGAGATAATCATGGCCCAACAATCATAAGTATCGTAGCCTAATCAGAAAAAGGGAGTCTGGGTCCAATAGAAAGGAAATTTCGGCCCAAATGCAGCTTGGATCTCGGCCCAACTGGATAAAAGGATTTCGGCCTAAATCAATACACAGCCCGGTTTTTAAAAAATGGGTAATAACATAATAAGTGGTAGGTTATCAAGTGGCTAGGAATGGTACAGCAAGTGAATAAAATAAATCTTGTGAGTTATCCATTGATTAGTTGTCGGCCATCAATAAAGAAGCACGATCCAGAATTTTTTATTTGATAAAGTTATTTGGTGAATTGCAAATTCACATATAAAGTGACATGTTGTGCGAGGGTTTCATAAGTACATCGATTTTTATTGTAAAGGGTTTGATGGTTTTTCAAATTCAAAACAAAAGCAAAAGCTCATAAACATGGTGGTTTGCGATGGGTTTATCAGAATGGTTAATCGGTGGTTTGCAGAGAGATAAAGAAGAGAGTAGTGGTGGTTTAGTTGGTTGAAGATGTTAGTGAGGTGGTGTCCTTAACAGCGAGAAAGAAAAAGAAAAGAAAAAAAAATATACGTTTGATTTTTGGTTTACGGTTTAGAAGATGAGAGGGAGAGAGGAAATTAATGGTGGTGTTGAGATGTGGGGGTCACGGTAGTTTTATGGAGGTTGTCGTTGTAATGATAGAAGGTGATGGATCTCGAATGGAGTAGCAAGCAGAAGGGTTTTGGGTCTTGGTCGAAATTAAAACAGAAACAAACAGTATGATGGACTTGCAAGTGGTATTCTTACTATGGTTCGGGTGGTGGATATGTGATGTTTTGTTACAACCGATCAACAAGTTCTATAAGCAGTCATAGCAGCATCAAATATGAGAGGTTTGGTTTAGTTGTAGGTTGAAACGAACATAGTAGCAGCAAGTCACAAAGAGTTATGGTTTTTATGTTGGTAACCATAAATAGGAACAAAGATAAAGTGGTTCGATTTGTGGTTTGTGAGCCGGAGGTGATGGTAAAATAGATATATTTCATGGTTTGATTATGATAGTAATCGACTAATGACTTCAATAGGTGTGGTGATGGTTGGAGGATCTTGGTAGTACCGATGGTTCAATGAATATATACGCGAAAGAGATGTTGGATTCATTATGGTGTTAGTTCTCTATATAAATATATATAATAGAAATATCTTGAATGAGGAAAACAAAAACGTGCAGTGGAGATTAACCTTTATTAAATAGTGAAGCCATCACTTGTATTCATATGCTGACACTTATTATGGGTACTATATCGTGCCCCGTTGTTCACTCATTGACGAATAAAAAGTCTTCAGAAAAATCCTAAATTTTTAGATTAACTATATTTATTTATTTTGGACATTATGGTATATTCAATCCTTAATTTGTTAAATAAAAATTACATCAACTGTGCCTCTCAAATCTGAGTAAAATATAAAAAGTGTTAAAACTTAACAAATAGTTTCTAAATATAATTTTAATAAGCCAAAAATTTATAGAACTCATTTTCGTATCACCGTTTATTTTAAAATTATATAAGTTCAAATTTAACTTGCTTAATATCAATCGGAACATCAACGAGTATTACAATCATTTAATATTTATTTTTATTATACTTTATTTATATATATAGATATATTTTAAATAATAACTATTATAATATTCTCTTTTTTATTTTATTAATTTTAATAACAATAACATATAATACTCACATTATATTTCAAATTATTATATATATATATATATATATATATATATATATATATATATATATATGTATATATATATATATATATATATATATATACACACACACATATCTATTTACAATTAATTGTTCGTGAATCGTCGAGAACAGTCAAAGGGTAATTGAATATAAGAAAACAGTTCAAAAATTTTGAGATTCAACATTACAGACTTTGCTTATCGTATCAAAATCAAATAAGATTAAGTTTAAATTTGGTCGAAAATTTCCGGGTCGTCACAGTACCTACCCGTTAAAGAAATTTTGTCTCGAAATTTGATTGGGATGGTCATGGCTGACAATAGGTATGCTTCCATGACGCATATGATTTGATAAATAGAGTTTTATCATTATTGACTAATATAGATAAAACAATTAGATTATATGAAGTGTACGAGTGAAGCTGTCAAAACAGATTGAGATAGAGATTTAACTCTTTGATGTAGTCACGGCGGATTTCTGGAATTCAAGGGATTTAAAGAAATCTTTGAAATCTGAATAAAATCTGATTCTTCGGGATTTAAGAAAATTAGGATTCTCTTTGATTAAATGCGGTAATCTGTCTCGATTGTTCTGTCTGATATTTCTATATAAATCTACCTGCTTCATTTCCTTTATATTTTGGAGTTCCATCCTTTTGTTTTCTCTTCCCGACTTTAAGTCAAGTGAATAATGGTCCCGAATTCGTAAGTATGAAGTTTCGAATGAACATGACTAACGTTCTAAGATAGAAATTGCAATAGCACGATAATTACCAGAATTCAAGCGAAAAGATAGAACTATCAGGAAATTATGTTCTTGATATGTTTAGAGATTAAGTAGAATGTAAGAGTCATGTAACATGGCACCCGATGATGTTATGGTCTGTGAATCATCAAGTTTCATTAAAAACTCAGCATGACTTACTGTAATATAATCAAGTTGATCAAGTGTCATTATATTATACTAACTCATGCATCAATTCCCAACACTACTTCAAAAACATTCATAGTTTAAACTCGAAAGTTTACAGAATACAGAAACTAACAGTTTCTTATATGATGTAACACTGGTAGCATGAAGAGATAAATGATTTTAGATAAGATTAGTTATGAAAATATCTTCAGAAATATCGAGGATATTTATAATGAAAGATATGATAATATCTTAGAATGTCTAAGATCAGGGATGATGAAGAATATTGTCCGCAAGGGTTTAGAGTAAGGAGCAAGATATTTGATAAAGACTTCAGCAGATACTGAATCATTTGAATTTTTTTTTTTTTTTTGAGGGTAGATTTTGTGACGACCCGGGAATTTCCGACCAAATTTAAACTTAATCTTTATTTGTTTCCAAGACTATAAGCAAAGTCTGTAATGTTGAAGTCTCAAAAATGTGAAACTGTGTTCAGGTATACATTTGACCTTTGACTATTCTCGACGATTCACGAACAACTTTGTATAAATAAAGATGTATATATATATATATATATATATATATATATAATAGATACACTTTAACTAATTAAGAATAAAAAATGTAAAATAAACAGAATAATTACATATTATCTAAATGAATCAAAGTATATGTGATTCTTATTATTAATTATGATTATATGGTAATATATATAAAATGTATAAATAATTAATATCAGTATTAGTTATACTATTATAGAGAATATATAGATATGAAATTTAATGCATTTAATTTTATTATCTTTTCTAACAATATTATTACTTCCACTACTATTATTAGGATATGTATTTAATATTAATAACAATGTTATTATTAATATATTGTATAAATATGAAAATTTATATAATTGGTTTGTTATATAACTACTATTATTATTAGTATTATTAGTATTGTTGTTATCATTATTCATATCGTAATTAGTAGTAAAATTACAATTTTAGTTACTATTAATGATTATGTATTATTATTATTATCATCTTTATCAAGATTATTATTATTAATATCATTATTGTTATAGTATTTATAAATAAAAATTAATATAATCTATTATTATTATCAATAATAAAATAATTAGTATTTGTATTATTTATTATTATTATTAATATAATTGCTATTATTAATAATACATTTATTAATTACTAGTATTAATATATTTTATAAATTATAAAGCAATGAGTCTAGTACGAAATCTGTTTCCCATATCAAACCCACTGTAAACGAATCTGCCTCTTTATCTCTAATCTGGTATAATTAAATTCAATCAGATATAAACTCTTAGCTATCCCTATCAGATTTATATTTCTTTTATTTCCTCCTGTCTTCTAGTTCTTGGCCGAGAATTTGGTGTCGACCACCATCGATAAACAACAAGTAAAAACACTGCTCCAATGATTCGAAGATTAAGATTTTATTTATCATTTATATACTGCTGAGATTGACTGTTAATCGAAGACAACAACAGAAACAAGAACACATTTTTTTTCTTTTTCTTTCTTATCTCTGCTCGCAACAACTTTCCATTCATAACTCAAATTTGAACCAATCTTCAAAAAGTAATAATGCAAAGTTGTTAGGAATCGCTCACTTATACTAACTGTGAAACCTCAACTTCCAATTCCTTTTATTGATCTCAAATTTCAGAGTCAAAGTTTCAAAACAAAAAGTCAAACGGTTTTTTTTTCATGAAATTCGAATTTGTTTTACAGTTTTTGGATCAATTGATGATTTAGATGAATTCTAGGAGTGGGTTTAAACTTAAATTGTGTTGTAACTTTAGTCTAAATCATTCACAAAATAATGAATCAAAATTTTCTTTTTAAAAATAGCGACAACAGCTATTTGCTGTTCTTCCTTTTCATTTTTTTTTATGTTTCCAAATCACACTTTATGATGTTGTTAACGTTTACAAGTCTTAACTGAATCCATAAAATTAGATAATTTGGGTTTTGAAACATCTCTGGTCGACTAGTGTTTGTGAAGAAGAAGAAATAGAAAGAAAGAAATTACGGGAAGAAATTACGGGTTATACAATTATAAGTAGAGTAACATAACAGAAAGACAATAACTAAGCAATGGTTCAAGGTGTATACGGGTAGCGAGTGGTCGTGGGTTCGATCCCCAGCTGAGTCGTTAATTTAAAGAGCCTATTTTGAGGTAGTTCCATGTTCTATTATTATTATTATTATTATTATTATTATTATTATTATTATTATTATTATTATTATTATTATTATTATTGTTATTATTATTATTATTATTATTATTATTATTATTATTATTATTATTATAATTATTATTATTATTATTGTTATTATTATTATTATTATTATTATTATTATTATTATTATTATTAGTGTTAATACTATGATTAATGTTATTGTTATTATTATTATTATTATTATTATTATTATTATTATTATTATTATTATTATTATTATTATTATTATTATTATTATAAGTATTATAATAATTTTTATTATTATCATGATAAGTGATATAGCAATTATTATTATTATCACTATAAGTATTATTAATGTTATTCTTATTATTAAACTAACATTTTAGTACTACTAATATTATTATAATTATCAATAAGATTATTATTATTATTATTATTATTATTATTATTGTTATTATAAAAATAATACAAGTTATTATTATTTTCACTGATATTGATATTAATATCATTTTGTAATTATTAATATTACAATTATTATTATTAACATAAGTATCATTTTTAACAATATCGTCATTATAATCAGTATTATCATTATCAAGAAGGTTATTATTATTAATAAATCATTAAGATCATAACTATCATAAACAGAAAAATTAATATTTTTACAAGTATTATTATTAATATCATTGTTAATATCACTAATAGAATTATCATTAACATAAGTATATTATTAATGTTATTATCATTATTTTTACTAATAATAACTTAGTATAATTAGAACTACAGTTTCGATAAACAAATGAAATATGTACATAAATATATAAATTTAACACATTTAACATAACAAAATTTAATATTTTTATATACAAAATGAATATATAAAACATATATAATAATAACATAAAAATGATATAACTAATACATTTATATATATATATATATATATATATATATATATATATATATATATATATATATATATATATATATATATATATATATATGTGTGTGTGTGTGTGTGTGTGTTCAATTACAACTATGAATATTAATAAATATACAAATGATATAGGTTCGTGAATCCGAGGCCAACCCTGCATTGTTCAGTATCGTCATATGTATTTTTACTAAAAAATACTATATAGTGAGTTTCATTACTCCCTTTTTAAATGCTTTTGCAATATATATTTTTGGGACTGAGAATACATGCGCTACTTTTATAAATTTTTGACAAAATAGACACAAATAATCAAAACTACATTCTATGATAGAATTATTTGGATTCAGAAGTTTGATTTAGTAGTTAACGGAGAAATGATTTTGCATTGCGTACGCATTAGCTCCCGTTTTAACTACCATCAGCGGGATGATTTTGCATTGCACGCACGCACAAGCCCCCGATGTATTGTATTGTATTATAGTCGACTTTATAGTTGGTAACGGAGGGATGATTTTGCATTGCGTACGCATTAGCCCCCGTTTCAGCTACCATCGGGAGATGATTTTGCATTGCGTACGCATTAGCTCCCGTTGTATAAATTATATTGTATTAACTACCACGATGAGATGATTTTGTCATTGCACTATGCATTAGCTACCGTTGGTGAGTTGTTTGAAAGGTTCCAGTGTTCTTCATATGAATGATTTTCCAGCAGTGAGCAGACCTGCACAGATTGTTTTCGAAATATGAGTATCTTGTGGTCTATTATACTATCTAAAATGATTATTTATTATAAACTAATGAACTCACCAACCTTTAGGTTGACACTTGAAAGCATGTTTATTCTCAGGTATGAAGGAAACCTTCCGCTGTGCAATTGCTCATATTAGAGATATTACTTGGAGTCATTCATGACATATTTCAAAAGACGTTGCATTCGAGTCATCGAGTTCATCAAGATTATTACTAAGTCAATTATAGTTGGATATATTATGAAATGGTATGCATGCCGTCAACTGTCGATGTAATAAAAGTTTGTCTTTTAAAAACGAATGCAATGTTTGTAAAATGTATCATATAGAGGTCAAGTTCCTCACGATGTAACCAAATGTAATGTATTCGTCCAGATGGATTAGGACGGGTCATGAAAGTTGGTATCAGAGCGGTGGTCTTAGAGAACCAGGTCTTGTATTAGTGTGTCTAACTGATAGTTGTTTAGATGCATTAGTGAGTCTGGACTTCGACTGTGTCTGCATGTCAAAAGTTTTGCTTATCATTTCTAGTCAGAAATCATCTACTTATCATCTGTAGGAAATTACCTACTTATCATTCTTAGTCTAGACATGTCTTACTACCTCTATTGCATAGACAGTGTATAGATAAATTCATATCTTAGTGTATCTTTTATTGTTACCTTTGCCTGATAGCTTCCGTAGATTCCTCCGTAACTTATGGAAATTTAGTATTATATATGCATATGTAAATTATGTATTTCAGGGTACTAATTTACATCCTATAATCTAATTCTTATCGAAAATCCTTCATATGATCGTACGAGATGAATCTCTCAACCAGTTTGAATTCCTCGGATTCCGACAGCTATTCTGATATGGAGTTTCACCTAAGCACCGAAAGCAGTGTCACCAGAATGAATCAACCAATTCATCTGATGGGTTCGTAGCCTACTTAATTATTGGGGACAAAAAGAAGGTGATTCTTTCCATCAACCAAATTCACCTCTTGGCGAAGAACTTAAAGCACTTACCGGTGAACCAGTCCGAAATACCATTTTCACCCTCATTTCCCGAATATCTCGTCATGATTACATACTATCTCAAATTCAAAACCTTATTCATCCACTCATTCCGACCAACAATCATCCCGGAATAATGGAAGAAGTCAACGAGCTTCGCGCTCGAGTAATCAAATTGGAAAACGTGGTGCAAAACCTACCAGCTTCAGCAACATCACCAGTGTCAACAGTACCATCAACATCAACACCAGTACCACTAACAACCCAAGTCTCAACATCACATATCTCAACATCTCATTCTGTACCTCGAGTATAATCATCGTTCTACATGACGTTCTACATCATTTATCTTCATTCGACATGATGATTATGTAATCTCTAATGTTTTAGAGATTATGTACTCTAGTTTTAACTAAAAAGCAAATGAGATTAATATCATATTGACTCATTAAATCCATGATTACATCTGAAGAAAATATATATGTATATATATTTTCATAAATATTGTAATTAAAAATTCTTTCGTACAAACTGTTAATGGTGAAAATATTTTAACGGGTAGGTAATACTCGAGGAATATTTAGATTTCACATTAATAAGTACACTGTACATTCTTTCAAATCTAATTCAACAGTCATTTACTATCCTATTTACAACCACCGATATACACATCCGTTCACCGCAAAATAACCATTTTTATTCAATTTCATATTTGGATTTTGATCTAACAAAATCCAACAAGTGGCATAAAGAAGAAAATATTGGACAAAATAAAATTTGTTAGAAACAAACAAATTAACTATGAGAAAAATTTTGTTAAGAATTCACGCTAACTGTTTCCAGCTAACTGTTCCTAGCTAAATGATTACATTTATTTATCACAATTTTAATTCTCGCAATTTTATTTATTGTCATTTAATTTCTGTTATTTATTTTACGCACTTTAAATATCGAGACATGTATACAAGGTTTTGACATATCATATCGACGCATCTATATATATTATTTGGAATAACCATAGACACTCTATATGCAGTAATGACCGAGTTAGCTATACAGGGTTGAGGTTGATTCTACAATAATATATATACTTTGAGTTGTGATCGAGTCTGAGACATGTATATAACGGGTCACGATACGTATTAATTAATTCGAATATTATATATTAAACTATATATGAATTATTGAATTACTAATTGTGGACTGTTAACTGTGAACTACCAACATTGGACAATTAAAATGAATTAAAATATTGATTATAACATATGAAACTAAACACTTCTTCAAGTTTGCCACTTGATTTCATCTTAAACCTCATTTGTATCTTGATGATTACAATCTACGTCAAGCCTTTCATGATTCTTGAAAACACTTCAATCGATAGGATGAACCAACCGCACTTCATCTACGGAAGAAAAGATTGATGCATATAGCTATGCACCTGAAAACACTTGGAACCTGATTAAACGTTTAACACGTATCTGTGTTAGCTCCTTTGGCATTGTTATTACCAAAAAATAGCCGTACAATCCCTTCCCAAATTAGCCAATTTTGTCATAGCTCCAGCAAGACAATTTCGACTTTCATTTGGATTAGCCTTATTTTAACCGTGATATATAAGTTGCCTTTCGTTATCGTTATCGGGGAATCTTTTATATTCCGCTACATTAGCAGTAAACTTACCAACAACTTCGTTGATCTTTGACTTTTCGGAAAATCATTATATTTATCGAAACCCTATCATATACTCATCCGCATCTTATAACGAGAATTGTCATACCAATTACAGGAAATTTAGCAATCAGTATTTTGAATCTCATGGCGTGTCTAAGTCAGCAGTTATATGTATACATATAACATCTATCTCCTAGAATTATGATCTTCCATTCTGAAATTCTGAAAAGCACCCAGTCTACAAATCAATACTTCAAATTCTAAAAAAAGCTGAATACAGTAGTAAAAACTGTACACGACCTTAACAGTCAAAGGTATAAAGATAAATAATAAGTGTGTTGGCTGTGATGACCCGGGAATTTTCGATCAAATTTAAACTTAATCTTTATATGATTTAATGTTTCCGACATGATAAGCAAAGTCTATTAAATTGAATTTCAAAATCTTTGAACTATGTTAGGAAATCATTTGACCTTCGACTGCTCTCGACGATTCACGAACAATCATTTGAAAATAAATATAGTTGTATAAATAAATGTATGTATGTATATATATATATATATATATATATATATATATATATATATATATATGAAATTAGATAAGTATAAATGGTTATATTATTATTGTTAATATTATTATTATCAGTAAAATTAATGTTATTATAACTAATAATATTATTAGTATCAATAGTAATAAAAATATTTTTATTATCATTATTAAAGTCGAATGATAGATATATTATTAATACCAATAGATAACAAATAAATATGAAAATGGATATATATAATTTCGAGCGTAATCAATCAACGGTGGTAAAACTTCATTTTATGTAAATGATTTTGTATTAATATTAAGTTTTTATATTAATGTTATAATTATTAATAAATATTATTATTATTATCACTATTATTATGAATACCATATTTAGTAATATTATTATAGTTAGTAATATTATTATAGTTAGTAGCAAAGCTATAATTGTAGTTATTATCAGAATTATTAGTATTGTCATTGCTAATATTATTATTATCATTAGTATTATTGTAATTGGTATTATTATTGTTATATCAGTATTATTAAAAGTATAAATTGTATTTTTATTTGAATTATATAATTTATTATATTTAGTATTATAAGTAAGAATATTATTATTAGTATATTTATATTACAACTACTATTATCTCTATTTTTATTAGTAATTTTGGTATCCTTATTATTATAAATGTTAACAATATTATTATTATTATTTATTAATTATTAATATGAATTAAATATAAAATATAAACTCTAATAAAGGTGTGAAATCTGTTATATATCTCGACATCCACTGTATTTATTTTATATTTTTTTTCCCTTCTGTTCTTCTTCCGTGATATGCTGTCGAGCCACTTTCTACATAAAAAAGAAATTATCACATGTTATTAAAGAATTCAAACGACTACCCATTATTATTATCGATTACAAATACTGCTAAATGATTAGTTTAACAGGAAAGTAAAAAAAAAACGCAACCTATTATCTCTATTTTTACGTCAGGATGAAATCAAAAGCCCAATACTGAATCAATCATCAAAATTCAAAAATACAGATAGGTTAGTAATCATATATCTGAACTATCTGTACGTTTACAGCCTTCGATTTCTTTATTTAGATACAAAATTTTGGAGTCAAACCTATAATTTAAAAAGTCAAACAATTTTGTTCATTCCAAATTTCATAATCGTTTTAGTGTTTACGTTTAAATTAACGAACCCTGAAGTTTCTAGGAAGGATTCCCAATCTATTTCATGTAGTGAATTTCTTTTAAAAAGGTCTTAATTTCAAAATCATGATCCGATTTCATCATTGTTTTCTGAAACACAACTACTGCTATTGTCTTTCTTTTTCTTTTGATTTAATGCACCAAAACGATTGTATCTGTTTGTATGTTAATACCTAAACCCGTTATATAAACCACAAGAATGATCATTATGGTCCCTGATCAAATTGGAGTTTGAAAGAAGAAGATGAAGAAGAACAGTGAGAAATACGAAGTAAATAAATTCGGTTGGGAGTATTAATCAGATAAACGAGTATGGAGGAGTGGTTGTGAGGGTGTTCGGATTAACGAAAGGTCGAAGGTTCGAGCCTCGTAGTGGGCATTTTTTTTACACCTAGCTTTTACAAGGGTATATATCTCTATTTTAATTTCTATTATTATTATTAGCATTATTATTAGTTATTATGATTATTATTATGGTTATAATTATTGTTTTTATAGTTATCATTGTTATTATCATTATTATTGAAAATGTTAATGATAATAATATGATATACAAATAAATATGAAATAAGTATGATAAGTAGTACTAACTTGTAATAAAAAGAATTTATAATATGAATATGAATGAAAATAAAAGATAAGTAGAATTGTTTGCGAAAATATATGTGTATATATGATAAGTAATATGATTATGGTATAAAGTTTACAAAATAATACGAAATACTATGATAAGTTAGCTTGAGGATTAGAATTTACGATGATTAAAAATGTATAGCCATACGTAACATATATATATATATATATATATATATATATATATATATATATATATATATATATATATATATATATATATAGATAAAAAAATCATAAAAGTTTAAACTTTAAAATGAGTATTACTATGAACCTACTTTTGATATATAGCGACTATTATTAATTTAAGTTGTAAATATGAATCATATATAAATTATGCATATATTAAAGTAAAAAATATATTACAACCATAAATGAGAATTTTGTATAAAATAAATATATAGCTTAATATAGATTAATGAAACATTAGTAATATTACATATAAGTTTTAATAATCATATTAACATCTTATATATAAATATTCATATATAACAACTTAAGTATTTTAATATAATACAAAACAAAAATATATTAATTTAACTATATAGATATTAATTATTTGAAATATATACACAAATTAAATATATAATATATAAATCAGGATATAATGAATAAATTTATTTGATTACAAGTATATGTTTTAATATATATACAAATGATATAGGTTCATGAATCTGAGGCCAACCCTGCATTGGTCAATATTGCCATATGTATTTTTACTACAAAATACAATATTGTGAGTTCATTTGCTCCCTTTTTACTCATTACATTTTGGGCTGAGAATACATGCAAATGCTTTATTAATTGTTTTACAATATTTATATGCGTGAGTTCATTTGATTCCCTTTTACTCTTTACATTTTTAGGACTGAGAAGACATGCGCTACTTTCACAACTGCTTTATTAAATACTTTTGAAATATATTTTGAACTGCGAATACATGAAATGCTTTTATAAATGTTTGATGAGATAGACACAAGCAAAACATTCCTCGAATAAATTATTATGCAGACAGAAGTTCTGTGGATTATTATTGAATTATGTGGACATGATAATTTCCACCATTGAATTATGTGGACATGATAATTGCCGCCATTGAAATATGTGGACATGATAATTGCCACCATTAAATTATGTGGACATGATAATTGCCACCAATTGATATGAATGTTATGTATCGAGAGAATGATTTTATACACAGGTTATGTGTATGTTATTTTTGTGCACAAGATATGTGTACGGTTACTAAGATTTATGAAAGATGATTTTGTACACGAGAAAGGTGTACTGTATTTAAAAGATATCGCATGTACATTACAGGTGGATATAGGATTCGGGCCCATTTGTACCATGCAGGATTTAAATCTTGTGGTCTATCAAAATGTTGAATTTTATTGTTTTATGATAAACTTATGAACTCACCAACCTTTTGGTTGACACTTTAAAGCATGTTTATTCTCAGGTATGAAAGAAATCTTCCGCTGTGCATTTGTTCATATTAGAGATATTACTTGGAGTCATTCATGACATATTTCAAAAGATGTTGCATTTGAGTCGTCAAGTTCATCAAGATTTTTATTAAGTCAATTATAGTTGGATATATTCTGAAATGGTATGCATGCCGTCAACTTTTGATGTAAAACAAGTGTGTCTTTTAAAAACGAATGCAATATTTGTAAAATGTATCATATAGAGGTCAAGTACCTCGCGATGTAATCAACTATTGAGAATCGTTTGTAATCGATATGGACTTCGTCCAGATGGATTAGGACGGGTCTTCACAGTTGGTATCAGAGCGGTGGTCTTAGCGAACCAGGTCTTGCATTAGTGTGTCTAACTGATAGTCGTTAGAATGCCTTAGTGAGTCTGGACTTCGACCGTGTCTGTATATCAAAAGTTTTGCTTATCATTTCTAGTCGGAAATCATCTGCTTATCATTCTTAGTCTAGACACATCTTACTGCATTGATTGCATGAATAGTGTATAGACAAAATTCATATCTTAGCATATCTACTAATCCATATCTTAGCGTATCTGTCACTGTAGACTTTATCTAACATGTTTCCTTAATTTTCTCCGTAATTCACGAGATCTTTGGAAGTATGTATAGATATTCTATATATAATTGGAATATCATTCGATATCATTTCATATCAAAACCCTTTAACCGATCGTGAGAGATGGTGTGATGACCCGGGAATTTCCGACCAAATTTAAACTTTAATCTTAATCTATAATTGACACGATAAGCAAAGTCTGTAATGTGAAGTCTCAAAGACTTTGAACTGTGTTCATGTAATCATTTGACCTTAGACTGTTCTCGACGATTCACGAACAAATTGTGTAAATAAATATGTAAATATATATATATATATATGTATATATATATATATATATATATATATATATATATATATATATAACTAAATATAAATATATGTGTATCCATAATAATGTGAAATAATAAAATATAAATTAATCAATAGAATTAAATAGGTAAAATGAAATATATATAAATATGATATTATTATGAATCTACATTTGTACATATAGAAGTCTTATTAATAATTGTTATTACATTATAATATATACATGAAATATATATAAGCATTTAATAATCAATGAATGTTATCAAATGATATATAATACAAGTATTAAATATTACATAATTAATAAATTGTCATATTAGAATATTAATAGTAATTATAAGTTAAAATTTTAGTTGTTATACTAATTACTTTCATTATTATTATCAATATTAATATTAATATTAAAATCAGTATTGTTAATAATATTAGTTTAAATATATGATTTATAGATACGAATTTAAGGCATACATAAATTATTGTAGTAGTATTACTAATATTATTATTATCAATAATAATATTTAAATAGTAGTATTATTATTAATAATATTGTTGTTATAAATTTTATAATTATTATTAACATAATTATTAATAATAATATTAATATGATTACTAGTATTATATCATAAATTTTTATTATAATTATTAAGAATAAGAATATCATTATCATAGTTATATTATTAATATTAATTAATAAAGTTAATCACAATATGTAAATACAGGTATGGATATATAAACACAAATATTTATACAGATACATAAAATCAGATTCAGATATATATATATATATATATATATATATATATATATATATATATATATATATATATATATATATATATATACGCTGCTACACATATACAGATTTATAAAATAAAAAAAAATAAAAACGATTAATGATATAAGAAAATACAGAAATTACGAATTCTGTTTCCAATCACTTTCAAGCTTTAAAGTAATTTTGTTTCTATCTCTAATTCAGTACAAAGGACGATTGAAATTGCAGATAGAATCCAAAACCCGTTAGCTATCCTTTTCTGCTTTATAATTTTTTTTATTTAATTGTGTACCTGAGTACTAGCTTCTGTCGACGAGACTTGATACAAAACAAACAACCGAACTATGTTATAAAGAAACTCACGCATTCTTACACTCTGAATATCAATTACAGTATTTTTTGTATGATTTAAACTGAAATAGAAGGGGGAAAACAGTCGGTCCCCTGTTCTTTGTATTTTCAAATCAAAAACTTGGATTTTAAAATAATTTTACAAATGTAATAATGCGAAGTAATTAGGAATCATCTACTTAAACTAGTTGCAATGTTTGAGCTTCCAATTCCTCTTATTGATCTTTAATTGCTGAGTCAAAGTTGAAAAATTAAAAAGTCAACAAATGTTCTTCATTCAAATTCGACTATTCTATTTTGATTTGAATTAAATTGATTGTTCCTATAGTTTCTAAGAGGGATTTTAAATATGTTTCATGTTTTGATAACAACCTAAAAGTGTCTGAATTTTCGAAACTGATTTTGAGTTTGTTCATGATCTTCGCGAACTGTGTTTTTCAAGTTTTAATTTTTTTCTATTTTTTCTTTTCTGATTAATTTTAAACCATCTGTACAAGTCGCTTCTGTTACAATTGAGAAGTCTAAATCAATTTTTGTTGAGCTGTTATGATATTGGTTGAGTTTCCCAGTCGATTAGCAGAAGAAGAAAAAGGTATAATTTATCATACAGGTTAAATATTTACAAATACGGTATAAATCAGAAAACGGGCATTAGCCCAGACGGTTAATGGAGTGATTGGGTGTCCGGGAGGTCGCGGGTTCAAGTCCTGGCTTGGACAGTTTCTTATTTTTTTAAAGAAACTTATAAGGTAGTTTTATATTTCTATCTATCATTTTTATTATATTTATTACTATTATTGTTATGTTATTATTATTACTTATTAGAATTATGGTATTACTAAATATTATCATTATTATTAATAACATGGTTATTAAAATTATTACCATTAATATGGTTTATGTTATTAACATTATTATTATTAGTATTATTATTATTGTTATTGTTAGTATTATTATTATTGGGTATCATGATTACTATTATTATTATTATCACTAATAGTTATATTATTACTATTACTATGATTAGGATTATTAATATTATTATTAGGAGTATCATTATTATTAACATTATATGTATTATTAAAATTATCATTTCTTGTATTATTATTAGCATTAAATCCAATGGTATTATTACCAGTATCTTAGTATTATCAATAATTTAACAAACAAATAATATTTATATAAAAGTATACTTAATACACATAATTAGACTATAATAATAGCTTATTTATCAAAATATATAGAATAAATATATTTAATTAAATAATGAAATATATAGGTTATTAGTATAAAAACTATATCACTAGTATTAATATATGAAATTGTTCGATTACGAGTATATGTTTTAATATATATACAAATGATATAGGTTCATGAATCCGAGGCCAACCCTGCATCGTTCAGTTGTTCAATGTCGTCATATGTATTTTTACTACAAAATACAGTATTGTGAGTTTTTATTTGCCTTTTTTACCCTTTATATTTTTGGGCTGAGAATATATGCACAATTTTTATAAATGTTTTAAAAAATAGACACAAGTAATCGAAACTACATTATATGGTTGAATTATCGAAATCGAATATTCCCGTTTTTATTAAGTCTGGTAATCTAAGAATTAGGGAACAGACACTTTAATTGACGCGAACTCTAAAGATAGATCTATCGGGCCCAACAAGCCCCATCCAAAGTACCGGATGCTTTAGTACTTCGAAATTTATATCATGTCCGAAGGAGGATCCCGGAATGATGGGGATATTCTTATATGCATATTGTGAATGTCGATTACTAGGTGTTCAATCCATATGAATGATTATTTTTGTCTCTATGCATGGGGCGTATATTTATGAGAACTGAAAATGAAATCTTGTGGTCTATTAAAATGATGGAAATGATTATTTATGTTAAACTAATGAACTCACCAACCTTTTGGTTGACACTTTTAAGCATGTTTATTCTCAAGTATGAAAGAAATCTTCCGCTGTGCATTTGCTCATCTTAGAGATATTACTTGGAGTCATTCATGACATATTTTGAAAGACGTTGCATTCGAGTAATCGAGTTCATCAAGATTATTATTAAGTACATTATAGATGGATACACTACGAAAGAGTATGCATGCCGTCAAATTTCAATGTAAATGAAAGTTTACCTTTTAAAAACGAATGCAATGTTTGTAAAATGTATCATATAGAGGTCAAGTACCTCGCGATGTAATCAACTGTTGTGAATCGTTTATAATCGATATGGACTTCGTCCGGATGGATTAGGACGGGTCCTTTCAGTTGGTATGAGAGCGGTGGTCTTAGCGAACCAGGTCTTGCATTAGTGTGTCTAACTAGTAGTCGTTAGGATGCATTAGTGAGTCTGGACTTCGACCTGGTCTGCATGTCAAAAAAGTTTTTCTTATCATTTTGTGTCGAAAATTATCTGCTTATCATTCTTAGTCTAGACACGTCTTGCTGCATTGATTGCATGAATAGTGTATAGATAAGTTTCATATCCTAGCGTATCTGTTACTGTAAACCTTACCTGGCGTATCTCGTAAATTCCTCCGTAATCTACGAAACCTTTTGTTCTATATATATGGATATTCTATGTAATTAAGAATACCATCCATTAGCCATAAAATCATTTCATATCTAAAAATTCTTTATTCAATCGTACGAAATAGAATTCGTCATTAGTTCAAGTCACTCGGATTCCGAAATGGAATCCCACTCAAGCTCCGAAAGCAGTGTGACCAGAATGGATCAACCAATCAGTCATCATCTATTCTAGATGAATTGGGGATGAGTTCATAGCCTCCTCAATCATTGGAGACAAGAAGAAGGTGATCCTTTCCATCCGCCACATTGCCCTATTGGCGAAGAACCTGAAGCACTTACCGGTGAACCTGTTCGAAACACAATCTATTCTCTCATTTCCAGAGTATCTCACCACGATTATATACTATGCCAAATTCTAGATTATATTTATCCGCTAGTCCGAACCGAAAATCATCCCGGTGTAATAGAAGAAGTCAACGAGCTTCGCGCTCGGGTAGTGGCTTTAGAGAATATGGTGCGAAGGTTACAAACACCAGCAGCAGCACCAGCAGCATAACCAGTACCACCACCAACGCCAACAGTACCATTACCACCACCAAAAATAACCGCATCGCAAACCTCAACTTCACAATCTGTCACGCGAACATCAACGTCATACGCACCATGGATACCAAGGAGTACCAACAAAAATGAACGATGATGTATTAATTCATAACTTCATTGAAGAAATATTATGCGAAGAATATGTGGTTTCTAAAAGTTTTAGAGATTATTTATGTTAGCTCAAACCGAAAATTTAATAAGTTTAATATCATATTGACTCATTAAATCCATAATTACATCTGAAGAAAATATATATGTATGTATATTTTCATAAAGATTGTAATTAAAAATTCTTTCCTACAAACTGTTAATGATGAAAATATTTTAACGGGTAGGTAATACTCGAGGAATATTTAGATTTCACATTAATAAGTTATAATGTACATTCTTTCAAATCTAATTCAACAGTCATTTACTGTCCTACTTACATCCACAGATATACGTATCCGTTCACTGCAGAATAACTATTTTTATTCAATTTCACATTCGGATTTTGACCTATCAGAATCCAACAAGTGGCATAATGAAGAAAACATATGACAAAATAAAATTTGTTAGAAACAGACTAATTAACTATTAGAAATTGTGTTAAGAATCCACGCTAACTGTTCCTAGCTAACTGTTCCTAGCTAACTGATTACATTTTATTTATCGCAGTTTATTTATTGCAATTTAATTATCGCAATTTAATTTATCGTCATTTAATTTCTGTTATTTATTTTACGCACTTTAAATATCGGGACACGTATACAAGGTTTTGACATATCATATCGACGGATCTATATATATTATTTAGAATCACCATAGACACTCTATATGCAGTAATGATCGAGTTCTCTATATAGGGTTGAGGTTGATTCTCAAATAATATATATACTTTGAGTTGTGATCGAGTCTGAGAAATGTACACGGGTTACGATATGTATTAATTAATTCGAATATTATATATTAAACTATATATAAATTATTGGATTGTCAACTGTGGACTATCGACTGAGGACTAATAACATTGGACAATTAAAATGAATTAAAATACTGATTATAACATATGAAACTAAATAATTCTTCAAGTTTGCCACTTGATTTCATCTTAAACCTCATTTGTATCTTAACGATTACTATCTGCGTTCAAACCTTTCATAATTCTTGAAAACACCTCAATCGAGAGGATGAACCAACAGTACTTCATCTACGTAACAAGAGATTGATGCATATAGTTATGCACTTGAAAACTCTCGGAACCTGAGTAAACGTTTAAAAAGTATCTGTGCTAGCTCCTTTGGCATTGTTATTACCGAAAATAACTTTACAATCCCTCTTCAAAGTAGCCAATTTTGTCACAGCTTCAGCAAATTAACTTCAACTTTTATTCGAATTTGTCTTATTATAACCTCGATATATAAGTTGCCTTTCGTCATCGTTATCGGGGAACCGTTTATATTCCACCACCTTAAAAGTAAACTTATCAGCAACTTCATTAATCATTGGCTTTAGTCTCCGAGAATAACCATTATATTTGTTCATTAAAACCTTATCATATATTCATCCGCATCTTATAACAAGAATTGCCATACCAATTATCAGAAATCAGCAATCAGTATTTCAAATCTCGCAATGTTTCCACATCAACAGTTATATGTATCCATATAACATTTATCTCTTAGAACTATGATCTTCCATTCTGAAATTCTGAAAAGCACCCAGTCTGCGAATTAATACTCTGAATTTTGAAAAGTTGAATGAAGCAACAAAAAAACTGTAAACGACCTTAATCGTCGGAAGTTAATGATAAAGTATTGTGGGTTGGCAAAGCTCAGAAAAAGTTTGAAACTAAAAAACTGATTGAGCAAACTATGAAGGAAGCCGTGGACAAATCACAAAGAATAAGTTTGACTTCAAAGAATCCAAATGATTCAATGTCTGCTAAAGTCTTTAGTGAATATCTTACTCCTTACTCTAAACTCTTGCGGACAATAGTTTTTATCATCCTCTAATCTTAGATATTCCGAGATATTATCTTATCATTCATTATAAATATCCTCGATATTTCTGAATAAATTTTCATGACTAATCTTATCTGAAATCATTAATCTCATCGTGCTATCAGTATTACATCATATAGAAACTGTTAGTTTCTATATTCTGTAAACTTTCGAGCTTAAAATATGAATGTTCTTGAAGTAATGTTGGGAACTGATGCATGAGTTAGTATAATATAATAACACTTGATCAACGTGATTATATTACATTAAGTCATGCTGAGTTTCTAAATGGAACATGATGATTCACAGAATATAACGTCATTATGTGTCATATTACACGACTCTTACATTTTATCTGATATATAAACATATCAAGAACATATTTTCTTGATAGTTCTATCTTTCCCGGATATTCTGATAATTTGACGGATCAAGATCGTGCTATTAACATTTCTTTCTTAGAACATTAACTATGTTCATTTCAAAATTCATATCTATGAATTCTGGACCATTATCTGCTTGACTTAAAGTCGGGAAGATGCACAAAAACATGAAGCCCTGGAATATAAGGGAAGATATAAACCCCGACAACAACACCTAAATTACAAACCGTGTATATCAATACGTATCGCAACGTAAAGACACGGGAGAATTAAAAACACTATAACCCAAGGTAATGGTAGAAGAAAATAAAATCCTCTGGTGGTAAATGAAAAAGAAGAATGACGGACATGAAAGTTAGGAGTATATCAAGAATCAGTACTGAATGGAGCATATTGAAGAATGCTTCAAAGTCTGAGTTGAGGGAGAAAGAATAGAAGGTGTGAGTTGTAAGGAAACGAAGGGGGTGGATTTATAGTAAAATATCTGACAGATCCATCGAAACAGATTATTGTATTTAATCAAAGAAGATCTTGATTTCCTTAATCGCCGAATAACCAAATCTTATTACAAAAATTTTCTTTAAATCTCATGAATTCCAGAAATCAATCATAACTACGTCATCGATTAAAATGATTCTACATTTACTCATTTCACTCTCTTGTGATAGCTTCATTCGTACTCTTCGAATAATCGAATTGTTTTATCCATATTATTCGTTGATGATAAAACTCTATTTATCAATTCATATTCGTCTTGAAAGCATTTTTATTGTTAGTCAGGACGACCTAACTCAAATTTCGGGACGAAATTTCTTTAACGGGTAGGTACTGTGATGACCCGGGAATTTTCGACCAAATGTAAACTTTAATCTTAATCTATAATCGACACGATAAGCAATGTCTGTAATGTGAAGTCTCAAAGACTTTGAACTGTGTTCATGTAATCATTTGACCTTAGACTGTTCTCGACGATTCACGAACAAATTGTGTAAATATATATATATATATATATATATATATATATATATATATATATATATATATATATATATATATATATATATATATATATATATATATATATATATATATATATATATATATATATATATATATATATATATATATATATATATATATATATATATATATATATATATATATATATATAACTAAATATAAATATATGTGTATCTATAATAATGTGAAATAATAAAATATAAATTAATCAATAGAATTAAATAGGTAAAATGAAATATATATAAATATGATATTATTATGAATCTACATTTGTAGATATAGAGGTCTTATTAATAATTGTTATTACATTGTAATATATACATGAAATATATATAAGCATTTAATAATCAATGAATGTTATCAAATGATATATAATACAAGTATTAAATATTACATAATTAATAAATTGTCATATTAGAATATTAATAGTAATTATAAGTTAAAATTTTAGTTGTTATACTAATTACTTTCATTATTATTATCAATATTAATATTAATATTAAAATCAGTATTGTTAATAATATTAGTTTAAATATATGATTTATAGATACGAATTTAAGGCATACATAAATTATTGTAGTAGTATTACTAATATTATTATTATCAATAATAATATTTAAATAGTAGTATTATTATTAATAATATTGTTGTTATAAATTTTATAATTATTATTAACATATTTATTAATAATAATATTAATATGATTACTAGTATTCTATCATAAATTTCTATTATAATTATTAAGAATAAGAATATCATTATCATAGTTATATTATTAATATTAATTAATAAAGTTAATCACAATATGTAAATACAGGTATGGATATATAAACACAAATATTTATACAGATAGATAAAATTAGATTCAGATATATATATATATATATATATATATATATATATATATATATATATATATATATATATATATATATATATATATATATATATATATATATATATATATATATACGCTGCTACACATATACAGATTTATAAAATAAAAAAAAATAAAAACGATTAATGATATAAGAAAATACAGAAATTACGAATTCTGTTTCCAATCACTTTCAAGCTTTAAAGTAATTTTGTTTCTGTCTCTAATTCAGTACATAGGACGATTGAAATCGCAGATAGAATCCAAAACCCGTTAGCTATCCTTTTCTGCTTTATAATTTTTTTTATTTAATTGTGTACCTGAGTACTTGCTTCTGTCGACGAGACTTGATACAAAACAAACAACCGAACTATGTTATAAAGAAACTCACCCAGTCTTACACTCTGAATATCAATTACAGTATTTTTTTTTATGATTTAAACTGAAATAGAAGGGGGAAAACAGTCGGTCCCCTGTTCTTTGTATTTTCAAATCAAAAACTTGGATTTTAAAATAATTTTACAAATGTAATAATGCGAAGTAATTAGGAATCATCTACTTAAACTAGTTGCAATGTTTGAGCTTCCAATTCCTCTTATTGATCTTTAATTGCTGAGTCAAAGTTGAAAAATTAAAAAGTCAACAAATGTTCTTCATTCAAATTCGACTATTCTATTTTGATTTGAATTAAATTGATTGTTCCTATAGTTTCTAGGAGGGACTTTAAATATGTTTCATGTTTTGATAACAACCTAAAGTGTCTGAATTTTCGAAACTGATTTTGAGTTTGTTCATGATCTTCGCGAACTGTGTTTTTCAAGTTTTAATTTTTTTCTATTTTTTCTTTTCTGATTAATTTTAAACCATCTGTACAAGTCGCTTCTGTTACAATTGAGAAGTCTAAATCAATTTTTGTTGAGCTGTTATGATATTGGTTGAGTTTCCCAGTCGATTAGCAGAAGAAGAAAAAGGTATAATTTATCATACAGGTTAAATATTTACAAATACGGTATAAATCAGAAAACGGGCATTAGTCCAGACGGTTAATGGAGTGATTGGGTGTCCGGGAGGTCGCGGGTTCAAGTCCTGGCTTGGACAGTTTCTTATTTTTTTTAAAGAAACTTAGAAGGTAGTTTTATATTTCTATCTATCATTATTATTATATTTATTACTATTATTGTTATGTTATTATTATTACTTATTAGAATTATGGTATTACTAAATATTATCATTATTATTAATAACATGGTTATTAAAATTATTACCATTAATATGGTTTATGTTATTAACATTATTATTATTAGTATTATTATTATTATTATTATTGTTAGTATTATTATTATTATTGGGTATCATGATTACTATTATTATTATTATCACTAATAGTTATATTATTACTATTACTATGATTAGGATTATTAATATTATTATTAGGAGTATCATTATTATTAACATTATATGTATTATTAAAATTATCATTTCTTGTATTATTATTAGCATTAAATCCAATGCTATTATTACCAGTATCTTAGTATTATCAATAATTTAACAAACAAATAATATTTATATAAAAGTATACTTAATACACATAATTAGACTATAATAATAGCTTATTTATCAAAATATATAAAATAAATATATTTAATTAAATAATGAAATATATAGGTTATTAGTATAAAAACTATATCACTAGTATTAATATATGAAATTGTTCGATTACGAGTATATGTTTTAATATATATACAAATGATATAGGTTCATGAATCCGAGGCCAACCCTGCATCGTTCAGTTGTTCAATGTCGTCATATGTATTTTTACTACAAAATACAGTATTGTGAGTTTTCATTTGCCTTTTTTACCCTTTATATTTTTGGGCTGAGAATATATGCACAATTTTTATAAATGTTTTACGAAATAGACACAAGTAATCGAAACTACATTATATGGTTAAATTATCGAAATCAAATATTCCCCTTTTTATTAAGTCTGGTAATCTAAGAATTAGGAAACAGACACCCTAATTGACGCGAACTCTAAAGATAGATCTATCGGGCCCAACAAGCCCCATCCAAAGTACCGGATGCTTTAGTACTTTGAAATTTATATCATGTCCGAAGGAGGATCCTGGAATGATGGGGATATTCTTATATGCATATTGTGAATGTCGATTACCAGGTGTTCAATCCATATGAATGATTATTTTTGTCTCTATGCATGGGACGTATATTTATGAGAACTGAAAATGAAATCTTGTGGTCTATTAAAATGATGGAAATGATTATTTATGTTAAACTAATGAACTCACTATCCTTTTGGTTGACACTTTTAAGCATGTTTATTCTCTGGTATGAAAGAAATCTTCCACTGTGCATTTGCTCATCTTAGAGATATTACTTGGAGTCATTCATGACATATTTTGAAAGACGTTGCATTCGAGTCGTCGAGTTCATCAAGATTATTATTAAGTACATTATAGATGGATACACTACGAAAGAGTATGCATGCCGTCAAATTTCAATGTAAATGAAAGTTTGTCTTTTAAAAACGAATGCAATGTTTGTAAAATGTATCATATAGAGGTCAAGTACCTCGCGATGTAATCAACTGTTGTGAATCGTTTATAATCGATATGGACTTCGTCCGGATGGATTAGGACGGGTCCTTTCAGATGGATCCTACACCTAGCTTGGATTCCATTAGTTCTGGAAGTGATTTCGAGATGTATATTGAAGCAGACTCCGAAGTCAATGATGAAATATCCCGTTCTTATTGATTAAAAATGTTCCATATTAATTGATTTCGTTGCGAGGTTTTAACCTCTATATGAGACGTTTTTCAAATACAGCATTCTTTTTAAAACAAACCATAACCTTTATTTCATCAATAAAGGTTTAAAAAGCTTTACGTAGATTATCAAATAATGATAATCTAAAATATCCTGTTTACACACGACTATTACATAATGGTTTATAATACAAATATGTTACAACGAAATAAGTTTCTTGAATGCAGTTTTTACACAATATCATACAAGCATGGACTCCAAATCTTGTCCTTATTTAAGTATGCGACAGCGGAAGCTCTTAATAATCACCTCAGAATAAACATGCTTAAAACGTCAACAAAAATGTTGGTGAGTTATAGGTTTAACCTATATATATCAAATCGTAACAATAGACCACAAGATTTCATATTTCAATATACATTCCATACATAGAGATAAAAATCATTCATATGGTGAGCACCTGGTAACCGACATTAACAAGATGCATATATAAGAATATCCCCATCATTCCGGGACACCCTTCGGATATGATATAAATTTCAATGTACTAAAGCATCCGGTACTTTGGATGGGGTTTGTTAGGCCCAATAGATTTATCTTTAGGATTCGCGTCAATTAGGGTGTCTGTTCCCTAATTCTTAGATTACCAGACTTATTAAAAAGGGGCATATTCGATTTCGATAATTCAACCATAGAATGTAGTTTCACGTACTTGTGTCTATTTTGTAAATCATTTATAAAACCTACATGTATTCTCATCCCAAAAATATTAGATTTCAAAAGTGGGACTATAACTCACTTTCACAGATTTTTTACTTCGTCGAGAAGTAAGACTTGGCCACTGGTCGATTCACGAACCTATAACAAATATGTACATATATATCAAAGTATGTTCAAAATATATTTACAACACTTTTAATACATTTTGATGTTTTAAGTTTATTAAGTCAGTTGTCCTCGTTAGTAACCTACAACTAGTTGTCCACAGTTAGATGTACAGAAATAAATCGATATATATTATCTTGAATCAATCCACGACCCAGTGTATACACGTCTCAGGCTAGATCACAACTCAAAGTATATATATTTTTAGAATCAACCTCAACCCTGTATAGCTAACTCCAACATTACTGCATATAGAGTGTCTATGGTTATTCCAAATAATATATATACATGGGTCGATATGATATGTCAAAACATTTGCATACGTGTCTATGGTATCCCAAGATTACATAATATATTAGAATACTTCTTCATTTTAAATCCGTTTTGAGTGAATCAAATTGCTATGGTTTCATATTGAACTCTATTTTTTGAATCTAAAAAAAAAGTATAGGTTTATAGTCGGAAATATAAGTTAAAAGTCGTTTTTGTAAGAGGTAGTCATTTCAGTCGAAAGAACGACGTCTTGATGACCATTTTGAAAAACATACTTCCACTTTGAGTTTAACCATGATTTTTGGATATAGTTTCATGTTCATAAGAAAAATCATTTTCCCAGAAGAACAACTTTTAAATCAAAGTTTATCATAGTTTTTAATTATCAAACCCAAAACAGCCCGCGGTGTTACTACGACGGCGTATGTCCAGTTTTACAGTGTTTTTCGTGTTTCCAGGTTTTAAATCATTAAGTTAGCATATCATATAGATATAGAACATGCGTTTAGTTGATTTTAAAAGTCAAGTTAGAAGGATTAACTTTTGTTTGCGAACAAGTTTAGAATTAACTAAACTATGTTCTAGTGATTTCAAGTTTAAACCTTCGAATAAGATAACTTTATATGTATGAATCGAATGATGTTATGAACATCATTACTATCTCAAGTTTTGTGGATAAACCTACTGGAAAAGAGACAAATGGATCTAGCTTCATAGGATCTTGGAAGGCTTGAAAGTTCTTGAAGTAGAATCATCACAAGAAAACAAGTTCAAGTAAGATTTCCACTCGAAATAAGATTGTTATAGTTATAGAAATTGAATCAAAGTTTGAATATGAGTATTACCTTATATTAGAAAGATTTCTTACTATAAATAGGAAAGATTTCTTGAGGTTGGATGATCACTCTACAAGATTGGAAGTAAGCTAGCAAACTTGGAAGTATTCTTGATTTTATGAAACTAGAACTTGTAGAATTTATGAAGAACACTTAAAACTTGAAGATAGAACTTGAGAGAGATCAATTAGATGAATAAAATTGAAGAATGAAAGTATTTGTAGGTGTTTTTGGTCGTTGGTGTATGGATTAGATATAAAGGATATGTAATTTTATTTTCATGTAAATAAGTCATGAATGATTACTCATATTTTTGTAATTTTATGAGATATTTCATGCTAGTTGCCAAATGATGGTTCCCACATGTGTTGGTGACTCACATGGGCTGCTAAGAGCTGATAATTGGAGTGTATATACCAAGAGTACATACATCTAAAATCTGTGTATTGTACGAGTACGAATACGGGTGCATACGAGTAGAATTGTTGATGAAACTGAACGAGGATGTAATTGTAAGCATTTTTGTTAAGTAGAAGTATTTTGATAAGTGTCTTGAAGACTTTAAAAAGTGTATGCATACATATTAAAGCACTACATGTATATACATTTTAACTGAGTCGTTAAGTCATCGTTAGTCGTTAAATGTAAGTGTTGTTTTGAAACCTTTAGGTTAACGATCTTGTTAAATGTTGTTAACCCAATGTTTATAATATCAAATGAGATTTTAAATTATTATATTATCATGATATTATGATGTACGAATATCTCTTAATATGATATATATACATTAAATGTCGTTACAACGATAATCGTTACATATATGTCTCGTTTCAAAATCATTAAGTTAGTAGTCTTGTTTTTACAAATGAAGTTCATTGTTAATATACTTAATGATATGTTTACTTATCATAATATCATGTTAACTATATATATAACCATATATATGTCATCATATAGTTTTTACAAGTTTTAACGTTCGTGAATCACCGGTCAACTTGGGTAGTCAATTGTCTATATGAAACCTATTTCAATTAATCAAGTCTTAACAAGTTTGATTGCTTAACATGTTGAAAACAATTAATCATGTAAATAACAATTTTATTTAATATATATATAAACATGGAAAAGTTCGGGTCACTACCGTACCTACCCGTTAAATAAATTTCGTCCCGAAATTTTAAGCAGTTGGAGGTGTTGACGTATCTTCTAGAAATAAATGCGGGTATTTCTTCTTCATATGATCTTCATGTTTCTAGTTGAACTCAGGTCCTCTACGAGCATTCCAATGAACCTTAACAATTGGTATCTTGTTTTGCTTAAGTCTTTTAACCTCACGATCCATTATTTCGACGGAATCTTCGATGAATTGAAGTTTTTCGTTGATTTGGATTTCATCTAATGGAATAGTGAGATATTCTTTAGCAAAATATTTCTTCAAATTCGAGACGTGGAAAGTGTTATGTACAGCCGCGAGTTGTTGAGGTAACTCAAGTCGGTAAGCTACTGGTCCGACACGATCAATAATATTGAATGGTCCGATATACCTTGGATTTAATTTCCCTCGTTTACCAAATCGAACAACGCCTTTCCAAGGTGCAACTTTAAGCATGACCATCTCTCTAATTTCAAATTCTATATCTTTTTTTTAATGTCAGCGTAGCTCTTTTGTCGACTTTGGGTGGTTTTCAACCGTTGTTGAATTTGGATGATCTTCTCGGTAGTTTCTTGTATTATCTCCGGACCCGTAATCTGTCCATCCCCCACTTCACTCCAACAAATCGGAGACCTGCACTTTCTACCATAAAGTGCTTCAAACGGCGCCATCTCAATGCTTGAATGGTAGCTGTTGTTGTAGAAAAATTCTGCTAACGGTAGATGTCGATCCCAACTGTTTCCGAAATCAATAACACATGCTCGTAGCATGTCTTCAAGTGTTTGTATAGTCCTTTCGCTCTGCCCATTAGTTTGTAGATGATAGGCAGTGCTCATGTCTAGACGAGTTCCTAATGCTTGCTGTAATGTCTGCCAGAATCTTGAAATAAATCTGCCATCCCTATCAGAGATAATAGAGATTAGTATTCCATGTCTGGAGACAACTTCCTTCAAAAACAGTCGTGCTAACTTCTCCATCTTGTCATCTTCTCTTATTGGCAGGAAGTGTGCTGATTTGGTGAGACGATCAACTATTACCCAAATAGTATCAAAACCACTTGCAATCCTTGGCAATTTAGTGATGAAATCCATGGTAATGTTTTCACATTTCCATTCCGGGATTTTGGGTTGTTGAAGTAGACGTGATGGTTTCTGATGCTCAGCTTTGACCTTAGAACACGTCAAATATTCTCCTACGTATTTAGCAACATCGGCTTTCATACCCGGCCACCAAAAATGTTTCTTGAGATCCTTGTACATCTTCCCCGTTCCAGGATGTATTGAGTATCAGGTTTTATGAGCTTCTCTAAGTACCATTTCTCTCATATCTCCAAATTTTGGTACCCAAATCCTTTTAGCCCTATACCGGGTTCCGTCTTCCCGAATATTAAGATGCTTCTCCGATCCTTTGAGTATTTCATCCTTTAAATTTCCCTCTTTTAAAACTCCTTGTTGCGCCTCCTTTATTTGAGTAGTAAGGTTATTGTGAATCATTATATTCATAGATTTTACTCGAATGAGTTCTCTGTCCTTCCTGCTCAAGGCGTCAGCTACCACATTTGCCTTCCCCGGGTGGTAACGAATCTCAAAGTCGTAATCATTCAATAATTCAATCCACCTACGCTGCCTCATATTCAGTTGTTTCTGATTAAATATGTGTTGAATACTTTTGTGGTCGGTATATATAATACTTTTGACCCCATATAAGTAGTGCCTCCAAGTCTTTAATGCAAAAACAACCGCGCCTAATTCCAAATCATGCGTCGTATAATTTTGTTCGTGAATCTTCAATTGTTTAGACACATAAGCAATCACCTTCGTTCGTTGCATTAATACACAACCGAGACCTTGCTTTGATGCATCACAATAAATCACAAAATCATCATTCCCTTCAGGCAATGACAATATAGATGCCGTAGTTAGCTTTTTCTTCAATAACTGAAACGCTTTCTCTGGCTCATCCTTCCATTCAAATTTCTTCCCTTTATGTGTTAATGCAGTCAAGGGTTTTGCTATTCTGGAAAAGTCTTGGTTGAACCTTCTGTAGTAACCAGCTAGTCCTAAAAACTGGCGTATGTGTTTCGGAGTTTTCGGGGTTTCCCACTTTTCAACAGTTTCTATCTTTGCCGGATCCACCTTAATACCTTCTTTGTTCACTATGTGACCGAGGAATTGAACTTCTTCCAACCAAAATGCACACTTTGAAAACTTAGCGTACAATTCTTCCTTCCTCGATACTTCTAACACCTTTCTCAAATGTTCACCGTGTTCTTGGTCATTCTTTGAGTAAATAAGTATGTCATCAATGAAAACAATGACAAACTTGTCAAGGTATGGTCCACACACTCGGTTCATAAGGTCCATGAACACAGCTGGTGCATTAGTTAAACCAAATGGCATGACCATAAACTCGTATTGACTGTAACGTGTTCTGAAAGCAGTCTTTGGAATATCATCTTCTTTCACCCGCATTTGATGATACCCGGAACGTAAGTCAATTTGAATAAACAGACGAGCCTTGTAGTTGATCAAATATGTCGTCGATTCTTGGTAGTGGGTAGCGGTTCTTGATGGTAAGTTTGTTCAACTCTCGGTAGTCGATACACAACCTAAATGTACCATATTTCTTCTTGACAAACAAAACAGGAGCTCCCCACGGTGATGTGCTTGGTCGAATGAAACCACGCTCTAAAAGTTCTTGTAATTGGCTTTGGAGTTCTTTCATCTCACTGGGTGCGAGTCTGTAAGGAGCACGAGCTATTGGAGCAGCTCCTGGTACAAGATCTATTTGAAATTCAACGGATCGATGTGGGGGTAATCCCGGTAATTCTTTCAGAAATACATCGGGAAATTCTTTTGTGACGGGAACATCATTGATGCTCTTTTCTTCAGTTTGTACTTTCTCGACGTGTGCTAGAACAGCATAGCAATCTTTTCTAATTAGTTTTTGTGCCTTCAAATTACTAATAAGAGGTAGCTTCGTGTTGCCCTTTTCTCCGTACACCATTAAGGGTTTTCCTTTTTCTCGTATAATGTGAATTGAATTTTTGTAACAAACGATCTCTGCTTTCACTTCTTTCAACCAGTCCATACTGATTATCACATCAAAACTCCCTAACTCTACTAGTATCAAGTCAATCTTAAATGTTTCGCTAACCAGTTTAATTTCTCAATTCCGACATATATTATCTGCTGAAATTAATTTACCATTTGCTAATTCGAGTAAAAATTTACTATCCAAAGGCGTCAATGGACAACTTAATTTAGCCCAAAAATCTCTAACCGAATCAAATAAAACGTAAGCAGATTTATTGTCAATAAGAAACGTACTCGTAACAAGCTCCGGATCTTCCTGTGCCTCTGCCGCATTAATATTGGAAACTCTTCCGCGGCCTTGTCCATTTGTGTTCTCCTGGTTCGGGCATTTTCTAATAATGTGGCCCGGTTTTCCACATTTATAACAAACTACATTGGCATAACTTGCTCCGACACTACTTGCTCCGCTATTACTCGTTCCGACACCATTTGTTCCTTTCGTTCTGTTAACCCCTGGTCCGTACACCTCACACTTCACCGCGCTATGACCATTTCTTTTACACTTGTTGCAAAATTTGGTGCAGAACCCCGAGTGATACTTTTCACACCTTTGGCATAGCTGCTTCTAATTGTTGTTGTTGTTGCGGTTGTTATTGTTGTTGGAATGATTGTTGTAATTGTTGTTATTGTTGTTGTTTTGCCGTTTGTTGTAGTTGCGATTGATGTTGCGATTGTTGGCATAGTTGTTGTTGTTTTGGTGACTCTTATCACCGTTTTTCTCCCACTTTCTTTTAACTAGCTTCATGTTGACCTCTTCGGCCGCATGTTCTTTAATTCTTCCCTTAATCTGGTTCACTAGTTTGTGAGCCATTCTACATGCCTTTTGTATGGAGGCAGGCTCGTGTGAACTTATATCTTCTTGGATTCTCTCCGGTAACCCTTTCACAAATGCGTCGATCTTCTCTTCCTCATCTTCGAACGCTCTCGGACACAATAGGCACAATTCTGTGAATCGTCTTTCGTACGAAGTAATATCGAATCCCTGTGTTCGTAACCCTCTAAGTTCTGACTTGAGCTTATTGACCTCGGTTCTAGGACGGTACTTCTCGTTCATCAAGTGCTTGAATGCTGACCACGGTAGCGCGTAAGCAGCATCTTGTCCCACTTGCTCTAGATAGGTATTCCACCATGTTAACGCAATACCTGTGAAGGTATGCGTAGCGTACTTCACTTTGTCTCCTTCAGCACACTTACTTATGGCAAAGACCGATTCAACTTTCTTGGTCCACCGTTTCAATCCGATTGGTCCTTCGGTCCCATCAAATTCTGAAGGTTTGTAGGTAGTGAATTCCTTGTAGGAGCATCCTACACGATTTCTTGCGTCGTTAGCTGTATTGCTAGATTCAGAGTTATTGTTGGTATGTAGCGCGGCCTTTACTGCGGCTATGTTTGAAGCAAGAAAGGCACAAAGTTCCTCTTCGCTCATATTCAAGGTGCGTCGAGTAGTTGGTGCCATTTCCTTCAAAATAGTCAAATGAAACGAGTTAATCATATAGAATATCAAGAGTAGTCAATAGTATTTCGTAGCGTAATATGAACTTATTTATAAAAGCTCTTTCTTCATATTAGCATTTTATACTCTTTAATTCGGGTAGTACCTACCCATTAAGTTCATACTTAGTAGCTAACATACCATTTCAACTACTACAATTCTATATGAAAAACTAATCACAACAAAATATATATATATATATATATATATATATATATATATATATATATATATATATATATATATATATATATATATATATATATATATATATATATATATATATATCATATTCAAACCTTTATACAATAACTTGCAAACTTACAATACCGCTATTTTATATATAGCATGAAATATAGCACATAAAACTTGGATACAAAGTAGTTGCGAAGATAATTCTAGTTAATAAATAAGGCGTTCAGCAAAGGCAATAAAGACACGTAATTCATACGTCCAGAAACAAGTCATGCATTCTGGGTTTACTAATACCACTTCCCATCCTTGGTTTTGTGGAACATAACCATTGTGACCGATAGTAAGACAATGTGTTGTAACGTCGTCAAAAGGATGAAGGTTACGTAATGACCGACATTCTCGTAATAACCTAAAAACCTCATTTCTTACCCCAATTAACGACTCCGTCACTTGTGGGAACGTTTTGTTTAATAGTTGTAGCCCGATGTTCTTGTTCTCACTTTGGTGAGAAGCGAACATTACTAACCCGTAAGCATAGCATGCTTCTTTATGTTGCATGTTAGCCGCTTTTTCTAAATCACGAAGTCCTATATTCGGATATATTGAGTCAAAATAATTTCTTAACCCGTTGCGTAAAATAGCATTTGGGTTCCCCGCAATATATGCGTCAAAGTAAACACATCGTAACTTATGGATTTCCCAATGTGATATCCCCCATCTTTCGAACGAAAGCCTTTTATAAACCAAGGCATTCTTGGAACGTTCTTCGAATGTCTTACAAACTGATCTCGCCTTAAATAGTTGTGCCGAGGAATTCTGACCGACTCTAGACAAGATTTCATCAATCATGTCTCCGGATAGGTCTCTTAAAATATTGGGTTGTCTATCCATTTTGTGTTTTTATACTGTAAAATAGACAAGAGTTAGATTCATAAAAAAAATACTTATTAATACAAGCAATTTTTACATATATCATAAAGCATAAGCACACTATATTACATATATTACACCACACGAATACAACTATCTTATTCTGACTCGCTCGTTTCATCTTCTTCGGTTTTGGTTCGTTTTGCCAAGTTTCTAGGGATATATGATGTTCCCCTAATACGAGCCGTTGTTTTCCACATTGGTTTAGAAAAACCTGGTGGTTTAGAGGTTCCCGGGTTATTGTCACAACTTAAGAAATACGGGTGTTGACGATACATATAAAGTTCATCGGGTTTCAAATCAAATTTCTCTATTTTTATGCCCTTTCCCTTATTGTTCTCTTTTGCCTTATTAAATTGTGTTGGGGTAATTTCTATAACATCATCGGAATCCTTGTCGGGATCAGATTCATCGGAGAATTGGTAATCCTCCCAATACTTTGCTTCCTTGGCGGAAACACCATTGACCATAATTAACTTTGATCGGTTGGTTGAGGAATTTTTTCTACTTAACCGTTTTATTATTTCCCCCACTGGTTCTATTTCTTCTTCCGGTTCTGATTCTTCTTCCGGTTCCGATTCTTCTTCCGGTTCCGACTCTTCTTCCGGTTCCTCTTCGGGAACTTGTGAATCAGTCCACGAATCATTCCAATTTACATTTGACTCTTCATTATTATTAGGTGAGTCAATGGGACTTGTTCTAGAGGTAGACATCTATCACATAATATCAAACACGTTAAGAGATTAATATATCACATAATATTCACATGTTAAAAATATATAGTTTCCAACAAAATTTGTTAAGCAATCATTTTTCAAGTAAACACGGTCGAAGTCCAGACTCACTAATGCATCCTAACAAACTCGATAAGATACACTAATGCAAAATTCTGGTTCTCTAAGACCAACGCTCGAATACCAACCGAAATGTCCCGTTCTTATTGTTTAAAAACGTTCCATATTAATTGATTTCGTTGCGAGGTTTTGACCTCTATATGAGACGTTTTTCAAAGACTGCATTCATTTTAAAACAAACCATAACCTTTATTTCATCAATAAAGGTTTAAAAAGCTTTACGTAGATTATCAAATAATGATAATCTAAAATATCCTGGTTACACACGACTATTACATAATGGTTTACAATACAAATATGTGACAACGAAATAAGTTTCTTGAATGCAGTTTTTACACAATATCATACAAGCATGGACTCCAAATCTTGTCCTTATTTAAGTATGTGACAACGGAAGCTCTTAATAATCACCTGAGAATAAACATGCTTAAAACGTCAACAAAAATGTTGGTGAGTTATAGGTTTAACCTATATATATCAAATCGTAACAATAGACCACAAGATTTCATATTTCAATATACATCCCATACATAGAGATAAAAATCATTCATATGGTGAACACCTGGTAACCGACATTAACAAGATGCATATATAAGAATATCCCCATCATTCCGGGACACCCTTCGGATATGATATAAATTTCGAAGTACTAAAGCATCCGGTACTTTAGATGGGGTTTGTTAGGCCCAATAGATCTATCTTTAGGATTTGCGTCAATTAGGGTGTTTGTTCCCTAATTCTTAGATTACCAGACTTAATAAAAAGGGGCATATTCGATTTCGATAATTCAACCATAGAATATAGTTTCACGTACTTGTGTCTATTTTGTAAATCATTTATAAAACCTGCATGTATTCTCATCCCAAAAATATTAGATTTTAAAAGTGGGACTATAACTCACTTTCACAGATTTTTTACTTCTTCGGGAAGTAAGACTTGGCCACTGGTCGATTCACGAACCTATAACAAATATGTACATATATATATCAAAGTATGTTCAAAATATATTTAAAACACTTTTAATACATTTTGATGTTTTAAGTTTATTAAGTCAGTTGTCCTCGTTAGTAACCTACAACTAGTTGTCCACAGTTAGATGTACAGAAATAAATCAATATATATATTATCTTGAATCAATCCACGACCCACAGTATACACGTCTCAGGCTAGATCACAACTCAAAGTATATATATTTTTGGAATCAACCTCAACACTGTATAGCTAACTCCAACATTACTGCATATAGAGTGTCTATGGTTGTTCCAAATAATATATATACATGGGTCGATATGATATGTCAAAACATTTGCATACGTGTCTATGGTATCCCAAGATTACATAATATATTAGAATACTTCTTGATTTTAAATCCGTTTTGAGTGAATCAAATTGCTATGGTTTCATGTTGAACTCTATTTTTTCAATCTAAACATAAAAAGTATAGATTTATAGTCGGAAATATAAGTTACAAGTCATTTTTGTAAGAGGTAGTCATTTCAGTCGAAAGAACGACGTCTTGATGACCATTTTGAAAAACATTCTTCCACTTTGAGTTTAACCATGATTTTTGGATATAGTTTCATGTTCATAAGAAAAATCATTTTCCCAGAAGAACAATTTTTAAATCAAAGTTTATCATAGTTTTTCATTATCAAACCCAAAACAGCCCGCGGTGTTACTACGACGGCGTATGTCCAATTTTACGGTGTTTTTCGTGTTTCCAGGTTTTAAATAATTAAGTTAGCATATCATATAGATATAGAACATGTGTTTAGTTGATTTTAAAAGTCAAGTTAGAAGGATTTGTTGGGATTTAACAAGTTCATAATATACTTAAACCATTTTAAGAATTGAGAAAGCGGAAGCATGTTAATTACCAATTTGATACTTGTTATTCTTTAACCAATTAAAGTTAAATCCCAATTAGGATCAAGTTGTGAAACATACTTACAAACTATAAGCAAGAAAAGAGATTATACCTACTCCAAGCTTGTTGATAAGTGATGAAGATGATGATGATGAATGGAGCCTCAAAACTATGAAACCTCAAGTAGTTATACCCCAAGCTTATCACCAACACCTTGTACTTTGGTTAGGATTTGTTGATACTTGAATTTGGATTCCAAAAACCAAATTATGAAACCCTTTTGTGCACAAAAAGGCCACGGCCAGAACAGCTCTTGGAGAGAGCTTTGTGCAGTTTTTTTTTTAATGTATTTTTGCAAGTGTTACCTTCCACAAAGTGTCAAAGTGCATGTATATGGAAAAGGGAAAGTATGGTCAAGTTTTGGGAATCATTAGCATGCTTTCTCCCAACTCCAAGGCCACTTCCATATTAGTTTAAATAAAATAGTTTTAAATAAGTTGAACTTTTATAAAACTATTATATATAAACTTCCATATAATTTATAATGCACATTTTATAAACTTGCATTTTAATTATGTACATTTTATATAAAACCAATTATATAAAAAAATGTAACATAACATTATTAATTATTTAACCTATAAATAATTAAATCCATATTATATAAATTATTCCATAATTTATATATGTACACATCAAGTAGTATTTCAGAAAACCATTTTTCTTAAAGTTCAAGTGTCGCGTATTTGATCAATGATCCAATCGTTAACATCAAATACGAATATCGTTAACATCAAATACGAATAAGGTGTCGGTAAGCTTGTTATTGGGTATGACCCGACTTGGATCATAACATGTTAGCCACATTAATTTAATATGTCTCTCGGGCATACGAAATACCTTCAATATCCCACTTGCACGAGAAACATAAGAAATTAATGCAAGTGATGGATACAGCCTAACACACCGTCCATCACCGCTAATATGTTATGACTTTGTGCCATTCAATAACATCATCCCTTTCGAGTTCCCATTTCGAATATGATTAGGTGAATCTTTCATTATTTCCTTTCGTCCTAGATGTCATGTTAAATCCAAGAGATACAGAGTGATCACTCTCTTATAGATTTAACTTTTCAGGCCTTAGACATCTGACTCTCAACGAATAAGAGGGACAAATTCCATCTTGACTACATACGTCCTAGATATACACTTTGTAATATACCTGAGTTCTTCCTTATGTACTACCATGTTTCAGAATAGCGAAGGAAAGAATCAAGGCATAATACTCGGTGAATGTCAGAACCCAATATGTATCTCAGGTCAGAGGATACAATGATATTCTCCTTTACTCAAGATTACATGTGATCAACCACAAAAGTTCTATACAGTAATTCTTGAGAGCGGGTCTTCCAATATTTGTTTCCCACAAATATCTATGAACCTTGGTTACAACCTTGCCCCACATTCAACCTATGAATGTATACCAATCCGAGTTCATAATAGTCTAAACCTCACACTTGTTCCCACAAATGTGATCAACTACGGAATTTAGAATAATAGTTTATTCATGGATGAAATATGCTAAATTGGAACATGACTCATAATTAAATTAATACCATAATTATATTAATGAGTTTGAACTAATTCGTTCCATTACAATACATAAAGTAGATCAATTCCAATCACTAGAATATCGAAGCCCTAACGCACAAACATGTCCCTCATGTTTTGGCCCATGTAAAAGCTTCGTGAGTGGATCCGCAACATTATGATCTGTGTGAACTTTGTGAATACATATCTTTCCCTTTTCAACCTCATCCCTGATGTAGTTGAATCTCCGCTCAATGTGACGAGTCTTTTGATGAGCACGAGGTTCCTTGATTTGAGCAATCGCACCCTCGTTGTCACAAAAGATCTCAAGAGGATCCTGAATGGAAGGGACCACTCCTAAGTCGTCGATGAATTTCTTCATCCATGCAGCTTCCTGAGCTGCCAGTGAGGCGGCAATGTACTCCGACTCTGTAGTGGATAACGCAACAACCTCCTGTTTCGAACTCTTCCAAGAGATCGCACCACCATTTAACATGAAGACATAACCGGATTGTGATCGAGAGTCATCTTGATCAGTTTGGAAACTCGCGTCCACGTAACCTTTTACGGCGAGTTCCTCCTCACCAGACCCATATATTAGAAACATATCCTTAGTTCTCCTAAGGTATTTCAATATACTTTTAACAGCAATCCAATGACTGTTTCCTGGGTTATTCTGGTATCTACTTGTCAAGCTTAGAGCGCATGACACATCCGGTCTAGTACATATCATCGCATACATGATAGACCCAATAGCAGATGCGTATGGGAATTTCTTCATTCTCTCTTGTTCATCTTTCGTGGTAGGACACTGAGATGAATTGAGAACGGTTCCTCTTTGAATAGGTACCAAACCTTTCTTAGAGTTTTCCATCTTGAACCTTTTCAAGATTTTATCAATGTATGTACTTTGACTTAAACCTATCAATCTCTTGGATCTATTCCTATAGATCCCTATCCCCAATATGTATTGTGCGTCTCCAAGATCCTTAATGGAGAAGCAACTCTTTAGCCAAGTTTTGACTCCTTGCATTGTGGTAATATCATTCCCAAATAATAATATATCATCCACATATAGCACAAGGAACATTGTAGAGCTCCCACTAGCCTTCTTGTACACACAAGCTTCATCACCATTTTTAATGAAGCCAAATTTCTTTGCCTCTTCATTAAAGCGATGATTCCACATTCTAGATGCTTGTTTCAATCCGTAGATTGATTTCTTCAACTTGCATACCTTTTTAGGATTTTTCGGATCAACAAAACCTTCGGGCTGTACCATATAGACATCTTCCTCAAGATATCCATTTAGGAAAGCGGTTTTAACATCCATTTGCCATATTTCATAGTCATAGTGAGCAGCAATGGCAAATAATATCCTAATAGACTTTAGCATTGCTACTGGCGAGAAAGTTTCATCATAATCAACCCCTTGAGTTTGAGTGAAACCTTTTGCTACAAGTCTAGCTTTGTATGTATCCAAGTTTCCATGTATGTCGGTTTTCTTCTTGAAAAGCCATTTGCAATCAACTAGCTTGGAGCTAGGAGGTTGCACAACAAGTTCCCAAACTTGGTTTTCATACATGGATTGCATCTCGGCGTTCATGGCTTCCTGCCATTTATCTTTATCAATTCTTGATAAAGCATCTTTGTAGTTTGTCGGTTCATCCAAATCAACCGTATAGCAACCTTCCACGAGAAACCCATATCTCTCGGGAGGATTACTAATCCTACTAGATCTTCGAACGTCTTGTGTACCTTGATCATCCACTTGATCATTTTCAACATCCTCATGTTGAGTACTAGTGCCAACCAATTGTGTATCATCGGCTTGATCTTGTACCTCTACAAGATCTATCTTCCTTTCACCATCACCTTCCATAAGGAACTTGGTTTCAAGGAATTCCGCTTTCCGAGCAACAAATACGGTTTGCTCGGATGGATCATAGAAGTAATATCCCATGTCATCTTTGGGATATCCTATGAAGATACACTTTGTGGATCGAGCATGTAGCTTATTTGCTACATAACGCTTAGGATAAGCTTCACATCCCCATACTTTCAAGTATGAAAGAGAAGGAGGTTTTCCAAACCACATCTCATGAGGAGTTCGTTCCACCTTCTTGGTTGGGGCCATATTTAAAATACGAGCCGCGGAGCTTAGACAATAACCCCAAAATGATAGAGGCAACGAGCTTCTTGCCATCATAGATCGAACCATATCCATTAGGGTTCGGTTCCTCCTTTCGGAAACTCCATTAAGTTGGGGTGTTCCGGGTGGAGTAAGTTGTGAGATAATCCCACAACTCCTAAGATGATCTTGGAAGGCATCGCTTAGGTATTCACCTCCTCTATCGGTACGTAGTACCTTAATTGTCTTATTGAGTTGATTTTGTACTTCGTTTTGATATTCTTTGAATGCTTCAAACGTTTCGTCCTTGTGTCTTAATAAGTAGACATATCCGAAACGACTAAAGTCATCAATGAAAGTAACAAAGTATCTTTCACCTTTCCTAGTCATGGGTTTAAAGGGTCCACATACATCCGAATGTATTAATCCCAATAAATCTTTAGCCCTTTCATAGGTCCCTTTGAAAGGTGCTTTAGTCATCTTGCCTTGTAAACAAGATTCACATACTTCAAACGAATCCATTTCATTTGATTTCAAAAGTCCATTCTTTTGAAGTGTATGTATTCGGTTCTTGTTTATGTGACCAAGGCGACAATGCCATAAGTAGGAATCACTCAAATTCCTTTTGAGTTTCTTGGTGCTTGTATGGTACATTGAGCTACTAGATGATGTGTCATCATGAACCAATTCATAAATTCCATTTGAAGGCGAAGCCTTGAAATAGAATACATTATCTTTAGAAACATGAATATCATCATCAATAAAATTAACAACGTAACCACATTGTTTTAAGCGAGAAATAGAAATAATGTTTCTACACAAATCCGGAGCATACAAAACATTTTCTAAAATAAGTTCCAATCCGCTTGGAAGCTTCAAAATAAAATCTCCTTGAGCTTTAACATGCACCTTTGCACCATTGCCCATATAGAGACTTGATGTTCCCGCCTTATGATCACTTCTTTTGAACCCCTGCAAAGAATTGCAAATATGAGTTCCACATCCAGTGTCTAATACCCATGTATTAGAAGAAGTAATACTTAGCTCTATATATACCATATATATATTACCTGAGGTTTGCCCTGCATCCCTCTTGTCCTTCAACTCCTTAAGGTAGACCGGACAGTTTCGTTTCCAATGACCCATCTCACCGCAACCGAAACATGGGTCTTCCTTGGGGTTTGCCTTCTCGGTGACCTTTTGCTTCTTGGCCTTGTTGATGGTTGGGGTAACCATCTTCCCCTTCCCTTTGCCTTGATAGGCGGGTCCTTTTCTCTTAGCCACCTTTGGCTTAGAGGTGTTACCTTTGGACCCACCTTGATCGATTGCTAACACGGGTAAAGCCCTTTTACCCATGCTAGTTTCCGCCGTTCTAAGCATACCGTGAAGCTCACCTATGCTCTTATCCATCCCATTCATATTGTAATTAATTACAAATTGATCAAACCTTTTTGATAGGGAATTAAGGATAAGATCGGTGGCTAACTCATTTGATATGTTTAGGTTAAGACGGTTAGCACGATCAATAAGGCTCTTCATTTTGAGGACATAAGAGGAGACGGATTGGGTGTCATCCATACGACATGCATGTAGCGCTCGAACCGTTTCGAAGCGCTCGACACGTGCTTGTTGAAGGAACATCTCCTTCAATTGCGTAATCATGTCATATGCACTATGATGTTCGAAATCCTTTTGGAGTTCGGGTATCATAGTCCCAAGCATTAGACAAGCGACTTGCACCGAATCGGCGCAATACTTGTCATAATAAGCCATGCCCTCTATATCTTCCTCATCCGGTTGGTCAGGAATAGGGTCCTCCAACACATACGCTTTGTCCTCAATTTTGAGGACAATCCTAAGATTACGGAACCAATCCAGAAAGTTCGTATGGTTGAGTTTGTCTTTCTTGAGGAGAGACCTTAATGATAGGTTGTTTAGGTTAAGTGGTGCATTTTGCATGTTGTTGTTATTTGCGGCCATCTACAAAATTTAACAAAGTCCTTTTAAGTATCGATTTTAAATTTAATAAACAATACCCTTTTATTTTTAATTGTTTTATTAAATCTTAGAATCCAACGGTAAATCAAATTTCGGTTAGGTGACCTTTATCCCGTTATTTGATTTAGCTAGGTAGTCATTTATGTGACAATTGCAATCCTTTTGCAACTTCTAAGTTATGGGATCATGCAATCCTTTTGCATGGCATATTTATCCCATCAACGCCTATTTGTTCCTCATGCTTCGGTGACCCTAAGTTCATGATTCCTAAATCAAGTCGTCATACTTGTGTAAACATGTAGACTTAACATATAAGTGGTTAGGTGACCTTTATCCCACATGTATGCGAAGTGTACCTTATTCATATTAGTTCACTCATGACGGTTAGGTGACCTTTATCCCATCAAGAGATTCCTAATATGTCTAAGTGTTTCCACAAAAGGATGGCGTTTAACTTGTTTACCTTGTTTTAGTTAAGGGATTTTAAGTTTTCATAAATTCTAGTTTAAGAAAACATTTGCCATACACCAACATGCATTTGGTGTATAGTTCATTATGAAAAGCCAATTTCATGTCTATAAACCATTTTATATATATGATCCTAATCATGATCTTAATAACCGTTTATTAATGTCCTTTTAGCCATTTTTAATTCAACCAATTAAATTGTCGTTTTGCATGTCGTTAATTAATGTATAATTTAACCAATTAAATTTCCATTTTGCTTGTTGTTAACTTGTGTGATTAACTTGTAGCATACAAACATACAATCCATAATCATACAATACACAACCATGCATGCAAAACAAATATGTTCACAATCAAGCCATTTTGGTAGACATTTGTTTAGCCGAAAACAAATGCCACCGGATAAGGGGTAATTACACAAAGTAGGAGATTTCAAATTTCCCACTTAACCTTGCATCCAAATGCTTCTTCATGTGTTCTTCAAGTCTTCATCATTCTTCATCATTTTACAAAATATATCCTAATACATTTTGTCTAAAAAATGAAATTACAACCTAATCTATTTTACATACCAAATATAAAATAAATTACATAACCAAATGAATTATTACATGCTAAATGAATAAATATTATTACAAACCAATTGAATAAATATCAATCAACCATGCATGCAACCAAACACAAGGTCAAGGTTTAGATTGTGAACATCATCAACATAAGTGATAGGCAATACAGAATCACAAGTGATTGGAAACACAGAATCACAAGTGATCTGCAACACAGAATCACAAGTGATTGGCAATACAGAATCACAAGTGATCGGCAACACAGAATCACAAGTGATTGGTAGTACAGAATCACAAGTGATTGGCAGTACAGAATCACAAGTGATTGGCAGTACAGAATGCAGAATCACAAGTGATTTTGGCCAAAATGACAACCACCCAAAACCGAAAATTTTACATTCTACTTCATGCAGGTTCATAGAATGCAAAATTATAGTGGGTTTAATAACCATCTCGAAGCATATTTCAACAACTTCGGCTCTAGATACCATTGTTGGGATTTAACAAGTTCATAATATACTTAAACCATTTTAAGAATTAAGAAAGCGGAAGCATGTTAATTACCAATTTGATACTTGTTATTCTTTAACCAATTAAAGTTAAATCCCAATTAGGATCAAGTTATGAAACATACTTACAAACTATAAGCAAGAAAAGAGATTATACCTACTCCAAGCTTGTTGATAAGTGATGAAGATGATGATGATGAATGGAGCCTCAAAACTATGAAACCTCAAGTAGTTATACCCCAAGCTTATCACCAACACCTTGTACTTTGGTTAGGATTTGTTGACACTTGAATTTGGCTTCCAAAAACCAAATTATGAAACCCTTTTGTGCACAAAAAGGCCACGGCCAGAACAGCTCTTGGAGAGAGCTTTGTGCAGTTTTTTTTTATGTATTTTTGCAAGTGTTACCTTCCACAAAGTGTCAAAGTGCATGTATATGGAAAAGGTAAAGTATGGTCAAGTTTTGGGAATCATTAGCATGCTTTCTCCCAACTCCAAGGCCACTTCCATATTAGTTTAAATAAAATAGTTTTAAATAAGTTGAACTTTTATAAAACTATTATATATAAACTTCCATATAATTTATAATGCACATTTTATAAACTTGCATTTTAATTATGTACATTTTATATAAAACCAATTATATAAAAAAATGTAACATAACATTATTAATTATTTAACCTATAAATAATTAAATCCATATTATATAAATTATTCCATAATTTATATATGTACACATCAAGTAGTATTTCAGAAAACCATTTTTCTTAAAGTTCAAGTGTCGCGTATTTGATCAATGATCCAATCGTTAACATCAAATACGAATAAGGTGTCGGTAAGCTTGTTATTGGGTATGACCCGACTTGGATCATAACATGTTAGCCACATTAATTTAATATGTCTCTCGGGCATACGAAATACCTTCAGGATTAACTTTTGTTTGCGAATAAGTTTAGAATTAACTAAACTATGTTCTAGTGATTTCAAGTTTAAACCTTCGAATAAGATAGCTTTATATGTATGAATCGAATGATGTTATGAACATCATTACTACCTCAAGTTTTGTGGATAAACATACTGGAAAAGAGACAAATGGATCTAGCTTCAAAGGATCTTGGATGGCTTGAAAGTTCTTGAAGTAGAATCATGACACGAAAACAAGTTCAAGTAAGATTTTCACTCGAAATAAGATTGTTATATTTATAGAAATTGAATATGAGTATTACCTTATATTAGAAAGATATCTTACTGTAAATAAGAAAGATTTCTTGAGGTTGGATGATCACTCTACAAGATTGGAAGTAAGCTAGCAAACTTGGAAGTATTCTTGATTTTATGAAACTAAAACTTGTAGAATTTATGAAGAACACTTAGAACTTGAAGATAGAACTTGAGAGAGATCAATTAGATGAAGAAAATTGAAGAATGAAAGTATTTGTAGGTTTTTTTGGTCATTGGTGTATGGATTAGATATAAAGGATATGTAATTTTGTTTTCATGTAAATAAGTCATGAATGATTACTCATATTTTTGTAATTTTATGAGATATTTCATGCTAGTTGCCAAATGATGGTTCCTATATGTGTTAGGTGACTCACATGGGCTGCTAAGAGCTGATAATTGGAGTGTATATACCAAGATTACATACATCTAAAAGCTGTGTATTGTACGAGTACGAATACGGGTGCATACGAGTAGAATTGTTGATGAAACTGAACGAGGATGTAATCGTAAGCATTTTTGTTAAGTAGAAGTATTTTGATAAGTGTATTGAAGTCTTTCAAAAGTGTATGAATACATATTAAAATACTACATGTATATACATTTTAACTGAGTCGTTAAGTCATCGTTAGTCGTTACATGTAAGTGTTGTTTTGAAACCTTTAGGTTAACGATCTTGTTAAATGTTGTTAACCCAATGTTTATAATATCAAATGAGATTTTAAATTATTATATTATCATGATATTGTGATGTACGAATATCTCTTAATATGATATATATACATTAAATGTCGTTACAACGATAATCGTTACATATATGTCTCGTTTCAAAATCATTATGTTAGTAGTCTTGTTTTTACAAATGAAGTTCATTGTTAATATACTTAATGATATGTTTACTTATCATAATATCATGTTAACTATATATATAACCATATATATGTCATCATATAGTTTTTACAAGTTTTAACGTTCGTGAATCACTGGTCAACTTGGGTGGTCAATTGTCTATATGAAACCTATTTCAATTAATCAAGTATTAACAAGTTTGATTGCCTAACATGTTGGAAACACTTAATCATGTAAATAACAATTTCATTTAATATATATATATATAAACATGGAAAATTTCGGGTCACTACAGTTGAACCAGAAGTGCCTCAACCATTTAGTTATTTTTCTTTCTGGAGGAGATGAGGATGGGTCTGAGACTTACTCACTCGATGGAGAAATGAAGAAGGCGAGCCCTACCGTGAACCAAACTTACATCCTAACATCGAAGAAAATGATGTACTCACCGGTGAACCTATGCGCAACACTGTATTCACCCTTCTTGCTAAAGTTTTCCACCTCGAAGGTCGCATTACTGCAATCTCAGAAAATATTCAACCTCTACTTCCGAATACCACTCGAAGGAGAATATTAGAAGAAGTTAGGGAACTTCGAATTGATAATCAAGATCTATCGAATTAGATGAGTGGATGGATAGAAATGATAGAGGGTAGGATAGAAACCCTGACAAGAATGGTGCGTGATCTACAAGCTATACTTACTACACCAACATCATCACCAACCTCAGCACCAACAACACTTGTAGCACTGACAGCAACAGTACCACCATCAGCAGCACCAGCAGCCTAACCAGTACCAACAGCAATAATATCATCACACGTCTCAACCTCGTAATCTATACCTCAAGCATAATCATCGTTCTATGAATCGTTCTACATAAACTATCTCCGTCCTTCATGGCGATTATGTAATCTCTAATGTTTTAGAGATTATGTACTCTAGTTCTAGCCGTAAATCTGATGAGTTTAATATCACATTGACTCATTAAACCCATGATTTCGCCTGAAGAAAATATATATGTATATATGTTTTCATAAAGATTGTAATTAAAAGTTTTATTGTACAAACTGTTAATGGTGAAAATAGTTTAACGGGTAGGTAATACCCGAGGAATATTGTGATTTCACATTAATAAGTTACACTGTACATTCTTCGAATCTGATTTAACGGTCAATTACCATCCTACTTACATCCACAGATATACGAATCTGATTCACCACTGAATAACCATTTTCATTCAATTTCATATTTGGATTTTAATCTATTAGAATTCAACAAGTGGCATAATGAAGAACACATTTGACGAAATAAAAATTTGATAGAAATAAACAAATTAACTATGAGAAATTTTGTTAAGAATCCACGCTAACTGTTCCTAGCTAACTGTTAATTCCGTATTACCTTTTATTTATCGCGATTTATTTATCGCAATTTATTTATCGCATTTTATTTATCGCAATTTTAATTCTCGCAATTTTATTTATCGTCATTTAATTTCTGCTATTTATTTTGCGCACTTTAAATATCGAGACACGTATACAAGGTTTTGACATATCATATCGACGCCGCTATATATATTATTTGGAATCACCATAGACACTCTATATGCAGTAATGATCGAATTCTCTATACAGGGTTGAGGTTGATTCTACAATAATATATATAGTTTGAGTTGTGATCGAGTCTGAGACATGTACACGGGTCACTATACGTATTAATTAATTCAAATATTATATATTAAATTATATATGAATTATTGGACTGTCAACTGTGGACTATCAACTGTGGACTGCCGACATTGGACAATTAAAATGAATTAAAATAATGATTATAACATATGAAACTAAACAATTCTTCAAGTTTGCCACTGGATTTCATCTTAAACTTCATTTGTATCTTGACGATTACAATCTGCGTTCAAACCTTTCATGATTCTTGAAAACACCTCAATCGAGAGGATGAATCAACCGCACTTCAGCTACGGAAGGAAAGATTAGTGTATATAGTTATGCACCTGAAAACACTCGGAACCTGAGTAAATGTTTAACACGTATCTATGCTAGCTCCTTTGGCATTGTTATTACCAAAAATAACATTGCAATTCTTTTTCAAATTAGTCAATTTTGTCACAGCTCCAGCAAGTCAACTTCGATTTTCATTCGAATTAGCCTTATTATAACCTTGATATATATACGTGCTCTTTTATTGTTACCGGGAAACCATTTATATTCCACCATATTACCAGCAGATGTACCAGCAATCTCGTCACTCCTTAGTTTAAATCTCTCCGACAAATCACTATATTTATCTATTGAAGTCTCATCATGTACTTATCCGCATCTTGTAACGAGAACTGACATACCAATTACCGGGAATCAGCAATCAGTACTTTGAAAACTAACAGCATATCTACATCAACAGTTATATGTATAACATTCATCTCTTAGAATTATGATCTTTCATCTGAAATCCTGAAAAGCACTCAGTCTACAAATCAATACTCTGAATGTTGAAAAAGCTGAATGAAGCAGCAGAAACCGTAGACAACCGTAAACGACCTTAATCATCGGAAGTTGATGATAAAGAATAGCATGTTTGAAAAGCTCAGAAAAGTTGGACCTGGAAAACAGATTGAGCTAACCATGAAGGAGACTCTGAACAAATCACAAGGACTAAACTTGTACATAAAGAATCCTGATGATTCTGTATCTGATGAAATTTTTAGCGAACGCCTTGCTTCTGAATCTAAACCCTTATGGATAAATCTTCTCTATCATCCTTCGATATTAGAAATTCCAAGATATCATCGTATCTTTCATTATAAATATCCTCAATATTTCTGAAGATATCTTCGTAAATATTCTCGTCCGATTTTAATTATCTCTTCGTGCTATCAGTGTTACATCATATAGAAACTGTTAGTTTCTATATTCTATAAATTTTCGAGCTTAAAATATGAATGTTATTGAAGTAATGTTGGGAACTGATGCATGAGTTAGTATAATATAATGACACTTGATCAACGTGATTATATTACAGTAAGTCATGTTGAGTTTCTAAAATGGAAACGTGACGATTCACAGATCATAACGTCACCATGTGCCATGTACACGACTCTTACATTCTAACAGATTTCTATACATATCAAGAACATATTTTCTTGATAATTCTATCTTTTCTCTTAAATTCTGATAATTTAACCAATCAAGATCGTGCTACTACCTTTCCTTTCTACCTTGTATATTATGATAATTCGAAACTCCATACCTACGAATTCTGGACCATTACTTGCGAAAAGAAAAACAAAAGCATGAAGCTCCGAAATAGAAAGGGGGTATAAATCGCAGCAAATAAGAGAGAGCATTAACTGTGAATAACAATAATTATAGAAGATGGAGGCAGGGACTCCGAAATATAAGGGAGAATATAAAGCCCGATAACAACCCATAAATTACAAACCGTGTATGTGAATGTTTATCGCAACATAAAGACACGGGAGAATTAAAAACACTATAACCCCAAGAGCGAAGTAGAAGAAAACAGATTCCTCCGGTGGAAGTTGGAAAAAGAGAATGATTGTGGCGATAGTCATGATAAGGATAAGGATCAGAACTGGATTAAGCATTTTCCCAATCCTTTGGATGTAAGAATTAAGAAAGAAGGTATAGGAATGGTGAGGATAATGGAACGAAAAAAGTTTAATTTATAATGGAAATATCAGACAGAGTAAACGAGGCAGATCATCGTATTTCATTATAGAGATCTTAATTTCCTTATTCGCCGAAGAATCAAATCTTTTAGATTTCGAAGATTTTCTTTAATCCCTTGAATTCTGGAATTCAACCCTCTACGTCAAAAGTTAAGACGCACCTTATTTTCTAAATTCAACCAAGACAACGTCAAAAGTTAAGACGAAACTTTATTTATTCATTTCACTCTTTTGTGATAGCTTCATTCGTGCTCTTAGAATAATAGAATTATTTTATCTGTATTATTCAATAATGATAAAACTCTATTTATCAACTCATATTCGTCAGGAAAACATATTTATTGTTAGCCATGATGACCTCACTCAAATTTCGGGACGAAATTTCTTTAACGGGTAGGTACTGTGATGACCCGGGAATTTCCGATCAAATTTAAACTTAATCTTTATATGATTTAATGTTTCCGACATGATAAGCAAAGTCTATTAAATTGAATTTCAAAATCTTTGAACTATGTTAGGAAATCATTTGACCTTCGACTGCTCTTGACGATTCACGAACAATCATTTGAAAATAAATATAGTTGTATAAATAAATGTATGTGTGTGTGTGTGTGTGTGTATATATATATATATATATATATATATATATATATATATATATATATATATATATATATATATATGAAATTAGATAAGTATAAATGGTTATATTATTATTGTTAATATTATTATTATCAGTAAAATTAATGTTATTATAACTAATAATATTATTAGTATCAATAGTAATAAAAATATTTTTATTATCATTATTAAAGTCGAATGATAGATATATTATTAATACCAATAGATAACAAATAAATATGAAAATGGATATATATAATTTCGAGCGTAATCAATCAACGGTGGTAAAACTTCATTTTATGTAAATGATTTTGTATTAATATTAAGTTGTTATATTAATGTTATAATTATTAATAAATATTATTATTATTATCATTATTATTATGAATACCATATTTAGTAATATTATTATAGTTAGTAATATTATTATAGTTAGTAGAAAAGCTATAATTGTAGTTATTATCAGAATTATTAGTATTGTCATTGCTAATATTATTATTATCATTAGTATTATTGTAATTGGTATTATTATTGTTATATCAGTATTATTAAAAGTATAAATTGTATTTTTATTTGAATTATATAATTTATTATATTTAGTATTATAAGTAAGAATATTATTATTAGTATATTTATATTACAACTATTATTATCTCTATTTTTATTAGTAATTTTAGTATCCTTATTATTATAAATGTTAACAATATTATTATTATTATTATTATTATTTATTAATTAATAATATGAATTAAATATAAAATATAAACTCTGATAAAGGTGTGAAATCTGTTATATATCTCGACATCCACTGTATTTATTTTATATTTTTTTCCCCTTCAGTTCTTCTTCCGTGATATGCTGTCGAGCCACTTTCTATATAAAACAAGAAATTATCACATGTTGTTGAAGAATTCAAACGACTACCCATTATTATTATCGATTACAAATACTGCTAAATGATTAGTTTAACAGGAAAGTAAAAAAAAATGCAACCTATTATCTCTGTTTTTGCGTCAGGATGAAATCAAAAGCCCAATACTGAATCAATCATCAAAATTCAAAAATACAGATAGGTTAGTAATCATATATCTGAACTATCGGTACGTTTACAGCCTTCGATTTCTTTATTTAGATACAAAATTTTGGAGTCAAGCCTGTAATTTAAAAAGTCAAACAATTTTGTTCATTCCAAATTTCGTAATCGTTTTAGTGTTTACGTTTAAATTAACGAACCCTGAAGTTTCTAGGAAGGATTCCCAATCTATTTCATGTAGTGAATTTCTTTTAAAAAGGTCTTAATTTCAAAATCATGATCCGAGTTCATCATTGTTTTCTGAAACACAGCTACTGTTGTTGTCTTTCTTTTTCTTTTGATTTAATGCACCAAAATGATTGTATCTGTTTGTATGTTAATACCTAAACCCGTTATATAAACCACAAGAATGATCATTATGGTCCCTGATCAAATTGGAGTTTGGAAGAAAAAGATGAAGAAGAACAGTGAGAAATACGGAGTAAATAAATTCGGTTGGGAGTATTAATCAGATAAACGAGTATGGAGGAGTGGTTGTGAGGGTGTTCGGATTAACGAAAGGTCGGAGGTTCGAGCCTCGTAGTGGGCATTTTTTTTACACCGAGCTTTTACAAGGGTATATATCTCTATTTTAATTTCTATTATTATTATTAGCATTATTATTAGTTATTATGATTATTATTATGGTTATTATTATTGTCTTTATAGTTATCATTGTTATTATCATTATTATTGAAAATGTAAATGATAATAATATGATATACAAATAAATATGAAATAAGTATGATAAGTAGTACTAACTCGTAATATAAAGAATTTATAATATGAATATGAATGAAAATAAAAGATAAGTAGAATTGTTTGCGAAAATATATGTGTATATATGATAAGTAATATGATTATGGTATAAAGTTTACAAAATAATACGAAATACTATGATAAGTTAGCTTGAGGATTAGAATTTACGATGATTAAAAATGTATAGCCATACGCAACATATATATATATATATATATATATATATATATATATATATATATATATATATATATATATATATATATAATCATAAAATTTTAAACTTTAAAATGAGTATTACTATGAACCTACTTTTGATATATACCGACTATTATTAATTTAAGGTGTAAATATTAATTATATATAAATTATGCATATATTAAAGTAGAAAATATATTACAACCATAAATGAGAATTTTGTATAAAATAAATATATAGCTTAATATAGATTAATGAAACATTAGTAATATTACATATAAGTTTTAATAATTATATTAACATCTTATATATAAATATTCATATATAACAACTTAAGTATTTTAATATAATACAAACCAAAAATATATTAATATAGCTATATAGATATTAATTATTTGAAATATATACACAAATTAAATATATAATATATAAATCAGGATATAATAAATAAATTTATTCGATTACAAGTATATGTTTTAATATATATACAAATGATATAGGTTCGTGAATCCGAGGCCAACCCTACATTGTTCAATATTGCCATATGTATTTTTACTACAAAATACAATATTGTGAGTTCATTTGCTCCCTTTTTACTCATTACATTTTGGGCTGAGAATACATGCAAATGCTTTATTAATTGTTTTACAATATTTATATGCATGAGTTCATTTGATTTCCTTTTACTCTTTACATTTTTGGGACTGAGAATACATGCGCTACTTTTACAACTGCTTTATTAAATTCTTTTGAAATATATTTTGAACTGCGAATACATGAAATGCTTTTATAAATGTTTGACGAGATAGACACAAGCAAAACATTCCTTGAATGAATTATTATGCAGACAGAAGTTCTGCGGATTATTATTGAATTATGTGGACATGATAATTGCCACCATTGAATTATGTGGACATGATAATTGCCACCATTGAAATATGTGGACATGATAAATGCCACCATTGAATTATGTGGACATGATAATTGCCACCAATTGATATGAATGTTATGTATCGAGAGAATGATTTTATACACAGGTTATGTGTATGTTATTTTTGTGCACAAGATATGTATACGGTTACTAAGATTTATGAAAGATGATTTTGTACACGAGAAAGGTGTACTGTATTTAAAAGATATCGCATGTACATTACAGGTGGGTATAGGATTTGGGCCCATTTGTACCATGCATGATTTAAATCTTGTGGTCTATCAAAATGTTGAATTTTATTGTTTTATGATAAACTTATGAACTCACCAACCTTTTGGTTGACACTTTAAAGCATGTTTATTCTCAAGTATGAAAGAAATCTTCCGCTGTGCATTTGTTCATATTAGAGATATTACTTGGAGTCATTCATGACATATTTCAAAAGAAGTTGCATTCGAGTCGTCAAGTTCATTAAGATTTTTATTAAGTCAATTATAGTTGGATATATTCTGAAATGGTATGCATGCCGTCAACTTTTGATGTAAAACAAGTGTGTCTTTTAAAAACGAATGCAATGTTTGTAAAATGTATCATATAGAGGTCAAGTACCTCGCGATGTAATCAACTATTGAGAATCGTTTGTAATCGATATGGACTTCGTCCAGATGGATTAGGACGGGTCTTCACATTGGCAAAGCTCAGAAAAGTTGGAACTGGAAAACGGGTTAAGCAAACCATTAAGGAGGCTGTAGACAAATCATAAAGACAAAACATGCCCTCAAAGAATCTAAATGATTCAGTATCTGTTGAAGTCATTAACAAATACCTTGCTTCTGACTCTAAACTCTTGCTGACAAATTTTCTTCATCATCCATCGATATTAGAAATTCTAAGATATCATCGTGTCTTTCATTATAAATATCCTCGATATATCTGAAGATATTCTTATTTGAAATCGTTTATCTTTTCGCGTTATCTGCATTACATCATAAAGGAAACTATTTTAGTTTTTAAATTCTGAAAAATTTGAATTAAAAATATGAATGATTTTGAAGTAGTGTTGGAAATTAATGCATGAGTTAGTATAATATAATGACACTTGATCAACGTGATTATATTCACAGATCATAACGTCATCATATGCCATATTACACGACTCTTACATTCTAGCTAATCTATGAACATATCAAGAACATATTTTTTTGATAGTTGTATATTATCTCTTGAATTCTGGTAATTTAACCAATCAAGATCGTGCTATTACAATTTCTCTCTTAGAACATTAACCATGTTCAATCAAAACTCCATATCTATGAATTCTGGATCATTACTTGCTGTACCTAAAATCGAGGAAAGAAAAGTAAAGGAGTGATGAAAATAATGGAACGAAAGAAGTTCATTTATAGTAAAATATCAGACAAAACAATCGTGACAGATCACCTCATTTAATTAAAGAGATCCTAATTACTTTAAATCCCGAAGGATCAGATCTTATTCAGATTACAAAGATTTCTTTAAAATCTCTGGAATTCCGGAATTCAAATGTGACTATGTCAAAATGTTAATTCTCTATCTCAATCTTTTGTGATAACTTCATTCGTACTCTTTGAATAATCGAATTATTTTATCCATATTACTCAATGATGATACAACTCTAATTTATCAACTTATATTCGTCATGAAAACATTTTTATTGTTGATCATGACAACCTCACTCAAATTTCGGGACGAAATTTCTTTAACGGGTAGGTACTGTGACGACCCGGGAATTTCCGACCAAATTTAAGCTTAATCTTTATATGTTTCCAAGACTATAAGCAAAGTCTGTAATGTTGAAGTCTCAAAAATTTGAAACTGTGTTCAGGTATACATTTGACCTTTGACTATTCTCAACGATTCACGAACAACTTTGTATAAATAAAGACGTATATATGTATATATATATATATATATATATATATATATATATATATATATATATATATATATATATATATATATATATATATATATAAATATTTTAAATAAATAAAATAGATACACTTTAACTAATTAAGAATAAAAAATGTAAAATAAACAGAATAATTACATATTATCTAAATGAATTAAAGTATATGTGATTCTTATTACAATATTATTACTTCCACTACTATTATTAGGATATGTATTTAATATTAATAACAGTGTTATTATTAATATATTGTATAAATATGAAAATTTATATAATTGGTTTGTTATATAACTACTATTATTATTAGTATTATTAGTATTGTTGTTATCATTATTCATATCGTAATTAGTAGTAAAATTACAATTTTAGTTACTATTAATGATTATGTATTATGATTATCATCTTTATCAAGATTATTATTATTAATATCATTATTGTTATAGTATTTATAAATAAAATTAATATAACCTATTATTATTATCAATAATAAAATAATTATGAAAAGTTTTAGGATTATTAGTATTTATATTATTTACTATTATTATTAATATAATTGTTATTATTAATAATACATTTATTAATTACTAGTATTAATATATTTTATAAATTATAAAGCAATGAGTCTAGTACGAAATCTGTTTCCCATATCAAACCCACTGTAAACGAATCTGCCTCTTTATCTCTAATCTTGTATAATTGAATTCAATCAGATATAAACTGTTAGCTATCCCTATCAGATTTATATTTCTTTTATTTCCTCCTGTCTTCTAGTTCTTGGCCGAGAATTTGGTGTCGACTACCATCGATAAACAACAAGTAAAAACACTGCTCCAATGATTCGAAGATTAAGATTTTATTTATCATTTATATATGACTGAGATTGACTGTTAATCGAAGACAACAACAGAAACAAGAACACATTTTTTTTTTCTTTTTCTTTCTTATCTCTGCTCGCAACAACTTTTCATTCATAACTCAAATTTGAACCAATCTTCAAAAAGTAATAATGCAAAGTTGTTAGGAATCGATCACTTATACTATCTGTGAAACCTCAACTTCCAATTCCTTTTATTGATCTCAAATTTCGGAGTCAAAGTTTCAAAACAAAAAGTCAAACAATTTGTTTTTCATGAAATTCGAAATTTGTTTTAGAGTTTTTGTATCAATTGATGATTTAGATAAATTCTAGGAGTGGTTTTAAACTTAAATTGTGTTGTAACTTTAGTCCAAATCATTCCCAAAATAATGTATCAAAATTTTCTTTTTAAAAATAGCGACATCAGCTATTTGCTGTTCTTCCTTTTCATTTTTTTTATGTTTCCAAATCACACTTTATGATGTTGTTAACGTTTACAAGTATTAACTGAATCCATCAAATTAGATAATTTAGGTTTTGAAACATCTCTGGTCGACTAGTGTTTGTGAAGAAGAAGAAATAGGAAGAAAGAAATTACGGGTTATACAATTATAAGCAGAGTAACATAACAAAAAGACAATAACGGAGCAATGGTTCAAGGTGTATACGGGTAGCGAGTGGTCGTGGGTTCGATCCCCAGCTGAGTCGTTAATTTTTAAAAAAGCCTATTTTGAGGTAGTTCCATGTTCTATTATTATTATTATTATTATTATTATTATTATTATTATTATTATTATTATTATTATTATTATTATTATTATTATTATTATTATTATTATTATTATAATAATTATTATTAGTATCATGATAAGTGATATAGCAATTATTATTATTATCACTATAAGTATTATTATTGTTATTCTTATTATTAAACTATCATTTTAGTACTACTAATATTATTATAATTATGAATAGGATTATTATTATTGTTATTATAAAAATAATACAAGTTATTATTATTTTCACTGATATTGATATTAATATCATTTTGTAATTATTAATATTACTATTATTATTATTCACATAAGTATCATTTTTAACAATATCGTCATTATAATCAGTATTATCATTATCAAGAAGGTTATTATTATTAATAAATCATTAAGATCATAACTATCATAAACAGAAAAATTAATATTTTTACAAGTATTATTATTAATATCATTGTTAATATCACTAATAGAATTATCATTAACATAAGTATATTATTAATGTTATTATCATTATTTTTACTAATAATAACTTAGTATAATTAGAACTACAGTTTCGATAAACAAATGAAATACGTACATAAATATATAAATTTAACACATATAACATAACAAAATTTAATATTTTTATATACAAAATGAATATATAAAACATATATAATAATAACATAAAAATGATATAACTAATACATTTACATTTATATATATATATATATATATATATATATATATATATATATATATATATATATATATATATATATATATATATATATATATATATATATATATATATATATATATATGTGTGTGTGTGTGTGTGTGTGTGCTCAATTACAACTATGAATATTAATAAATATACAAATGATATAGGTTCGTGAATCCGAGGCCAACCCTGCATTGTTCAGTATCGTCATATGTATTTTTACTACAAAATACTATATAGTGAGTTTCATTACTCCCTTTTTAAATGCTTTTGCAATATATATTTTTGGGACTGAGAATACATGCGCTACTTTTATAAATGTTTGACGAAATAGACACAAATATTCAAAACTACATTCTATGATAGAATTATTTGGATTCAGAGGTTCGATTTAGTAGTTAGCGGAGAGATGATTTTGCATTCCGTACGCATTAGCTCCTGTGTTAACTACCATCGGCGGGATGATTTTGCATTACACGCACGCACTAGCCCCCGATGTATTGTATTGTATTATAGTCGACTTTGTAGTTGGTAACGGAGGGATGATTTTGCATTGCGTACGCATTAGCCCCCGTTTCAGCTACCCTCAGGAGATGATTTTGCATTGCGTACGCATTAGCTCCCGTTGTATAAATTATATTGTATTAACAACCACGGTGAGATGATTTTGTCATTGCACTACCCATTAGCTACCGTTGCTGAGTTGTTTGAAAGTTTTGGTGTTCTTCATATGAATGATTTTCCAGCAGTGAGCAGACCTGCACAGATTGTTTTCCAAATATGAGTATCTTTTGTTCTATTATACTATCTGGAATGATTATTTATGATAAACTAATGAACTCACCAACCTTTTGGTTTACACTTGAAAGCATGTTTATTCTCAGGTATGAAAGAAACCTTCCGCTGTGCAATTGCTCATATTAGAGATATTACTTGTAGTCATTCATGATATATTTCAAAAGACGTTGCATTCGAGTCGTCGAGTTCATCAAGATTATTACTAAGTCAATTATAGTTGGATATATTATGAAATGTTATGCATGCCGTCAACTGTCGATGTAATGAAAGTTTGTCTTTTAAAACGAATGCAATGTTTGTAAAATGTATCATATAGAGGTCAAGTACCTCGCGATGTAACTAAATGTAATGTATTCCTCCAGATGGATTAGGACGGGTCATGAAAGATTTAGTCCTTGTGATTTGTCCATAGCCTCCTTCATGGTTTGTTTAATCCGTTTTCCAGTTCCAACATTTATGAGCTTTGCCAACATACTATTCTTTATCACCAAACTTTCGACTTTTAAGGTCGTTTACAATTTTTACTGCTTCATTCAGCTTTTTCAACATTCCGAGTATTGATTCGCAGACTGGTTGCTTTTCAGAATTTAAGAATGGAATATCATATTTCTAAGGGATAAATGATATATGTATACCTTATAACTATTGATGTGGACATGCTGCGAGATTCAAAATACTGATTTGTTAATTCCCGGTAATTGGTATGGCAATTCTCGTTACAAGATCCGGATGAGGATATGATAAGGTTTCAATGAATATAATGATTTTTTGGAAAATCAAAGATCGGTGAAATTACTGGTAAGTTTACTGCTAATCTGGTGGAATATAAACAGTTTTTCGGTAATGATGATGAATGGCAAACTTATATATCGAGGTTATAATAAGGCTAATTCGAATGAAAAGTCAAAATTGATTTGCTGAGGCTGTGACAAAATTGACTACTTTGGAAAGGGATTGTAAAGTTATTTTCGGTAATAACAACGCTAAAGGAGCAAGCACAGATACGTGTTAAACGTTTACTCAGGTTCGGAGTATTTTTAGATGCATAACTATATGAATCAATCTTTTCTTCCATAGATGAAATGAAGTTGGTTCATCCTCTCGATTGATGGGTTTTCAAGAATCATGAAAGGTTTGAACGAAGATTGTAATCGTCAAGATACAAATGAGGTTTAAGATGAAATCAAGTGGTAACTTGAAGAAATGTTTAGTTTCATATGTTATAATCAATATTTTAATTCATTTTAATTGTCCAATGTTGGTAGTCCACAGTTGGTAGTCCGCAGTTAGTAATTCAACAATTCATATATAGTTTAATATATAATATTCGAATTAATTAATACGTATTCGTAACCCATTGTATACGTGTCTCAGACTCGATCACAACTCAAAGTATATATATTATTATAGAATCAACCTCAACCCTGTATAGCTAACTCAAGCATTATTGTATATAGAGTGTCTATGGTTATTCCAAAAAATATATATATAGATGCGTCGATATGATATGTCAAAACCTTGTATACATGTCCTGATATTTAAAATGCATAAATAACAGTATTTAAATGACGATAAATAAAGTGCGTAAAATAAATAACAGAAATTAAATGACGATAAATAAAATTGCGAGAATATAAATTGCGATAAATAAATTGCGATAAATAAAATGTAATCAATTAGCTAGGAACAGTTAGCTAGGAACAGTTAGCGTGGATTCTTAACAAAAATTTTCTCATAGTTAATTGGTTTGTTTCTAATAAATTTTATTTTGCCCAATATTTTCTTCATTATGCCACTTTTTGGATTCTGATTGGTCAAAATTCAAATATGAAATTGAATGAAAATTGAAATGTCCCGTTCTTATTGATTAAAAACGTTCCATATTAATTGATTTCGTTGCGAGGTTTTGACCTCTATATGAGACGTTTTTCAAAGACTGCATTCATTTTATAACAAACCATAACCTTTATTTCATCAATAAAGGTTTAAAAAGCTTTACGTAGATTATCAAATAATGATAATCTAAAATATCCTGTTTACACACGACCATTACATAATGGTTTACAATACAAATATGTTACAACAAAATAAGTTTCTTGAATGCAGTTTTTACACAATATCATATAAACATGGACTCCAAATCTCGTCCTTATTTAAGTATGCGACAGCGGAAGCTCTTAATAATCACCTGAGAATAAACATGCTTAAAACGTCAACAAAAATGTTGGTGAGTTATAGGTTTAACCTATATATATCAAATCATAATAATAGACCACAAGATTTCATATTTCAATACACCTCCCATACATAGAGATAAAAGTCATTCATATGGTGAACACCTGGTAACCGACATTAACAAGATGCATATATAAGAATATCCCCATCATTCCGGGACACCCTTCGGATATGATATAAATTTCGAAGTACTAAAGCATCTGGTACTTTGGATGGGGCTTGTTGGGCCCGATAGATCTATCTTTAGGATTCGCGTCAATTAGGGTGTCTGTTCCCTAATTCTTAGATTACCAGACTTAATAAAAAGGGGCATATTCGATTTCGATAATTCAACCATAGAATGTAGTTTCACGTACTTGTGTCTATTTTGTAAATCATTTATAAAACCTGCATGTATTCTCATCCCAAAAATATTAGATTTTAAAAGTGGGACTATAACTCACTTTCACAGATTTTTACTTCGTCGGGAAGTAAGACTTGGCCACTGGTTGATTCACGAACCTATAACAATATATACATATATATCAAAGTATGTTCAAAATATATTTACAACACTTTTAATATATTTTGATGTTTTAAGTTTATTAAGTCAGCTGTCCTCGTTAGTAACCTACAACTAGTTGTCCACAATTAGATGTACAGAAATAAATCGATAAATATTATCTTGAATCAATCCACGACCCAGTGTATACGTATCTCAGTATTGATCACAACTCAAACTATATATATTTTGGAATCAACCTCAACCCTGTATAGCTCCAACATTCACATATAGAGTGTCTATGGTTGTTCCGAAATATATATAGATGTGTCGACATGATAGGTCGAAACATTGTATACGTGTCTATGGTATCTCAAGATTACATAATATACAATACAAGTTGATTAAGTTATGGTTGGAATAGATTTGTTACCAATTTTCACGTAGCTAAAATGAGAAAAATTATCCAATCTTGTTTTACCCATAACTTCTTCATTTTAAATCCGTTTTGAGTGAATCAAATTGCTATGGTTTCATATTGAACTCTATTTTATGAATCTAAATAGAAAAGTATAGGTTTATAGTCGGAAAAATAAGTTACAAGTCGTTTTTGTAAAGGTAGTCATTTCAGTCGAAAGAACGACGTCTAGATGACCATTTTAGAAAACATACTTCCACTTTGAGTTTAACCATAATTTTTGGATATAGTTTCATGTTCATAATAAAAATCATTTTCTCAGAATAACAACTTTTAAATCAAAGTTTATCATAGTTTTTAATTAACTAACCCAAAACAGCCCACGGTGTTACTACGACGGCGTAAATCTGGTTTTACGGTGTTTTTCGTGTTTCCAGGTTTTAAATCATTAAGTTAGCATATCATATAGATATAGAACATGTGTTTAGTTGATTTTAAAAGTCAAGTTAGAAGGATTAACTTTTGTTTGCGAACAAGTTTAGGATTAACTAAACTATGTTCTAGTGATTACAAGTTTAAACCTTCCAATAAGATAGCTTTATATGTATGAATCGAATGATGTTATGAACATCATTACTACCTTAAGTTCCTTGGATAAACCTACTGGAAAAGAGAAAAATGGATCTAGCTTCAACGGATCCTTGGATGGCTTGAAGTTCTTGAAGCAGAATCATGACACGAAAACAAGTTCAAGTAAGATCATCACTTGAAATAAGATTGTTATAGTTATAGAAATTGAACCAAAGTTTGAATATGATTATTACCTTGTATTAGAATGATAACCTACTGTAAGAAACAAAGATTTCTTGAGGTTGGATGATCACCTTACAAGATTGGAAGTGAGCTAGCAAACTTGAAAGTATTCTTGATTTTATGTAACTAGAACTTGTAAAATATATGAAGAACACTTAGAACTTGAAGATAGAACTTGAGAGAGATCAATTAGATGAAGAAAATTGAAGAATGAAAGTGTTTGTAGGTGTTTTTGGTCGTTGGTGTATGGATTAGATATAAAGGATATGTAATTTTGTTTTCATGTAAATAAGTCATGAATGATTACTCATATTTTTGTAATTTTATGAGATATTTCATGCTAGTTGCCAAATGATGGTTCCCACATGTGTTAGGTGACTCACATGGGCTGCTAAAAGCTGATCATTGGAGTGTATATACCAATAGTACATACATCTAAAAGCTGTGTATTGTACGAGTACAAATACGGGTGCATACGAGTAGAATTGTTGATGAAACTGAACGAGGATGTAATTGTAAGCATTTTTGTTAAGTAGAAGTATTTTGATAAGTGTCTTGAAGTCTTTCAAAAGTGTATGAATACATATTAAAACACTACATGTTTATACATTTTAACTGAGTCGTTAAGTCATCGTTAGTCGTTACATGTAAATGTTGTTTTGAAACCTTTAGGTTAACGATCTTGTTGAATGTTGTTAACCCATTGTTTATTATAACAAATGAGATGTTAAATTATTATATTATCATGATATTATGATATATAATATATCTTAGTATGATGTATATACAGTTAAATGTTGTTACAACGATAATCGTTACATATATGTCTCGTTTCGAAATCATTAAGTTAGTAGTCTTATTTTTACATATGTATTTCATTGTTAATACACTTAATAATATATTTACTTATCATTTAACATAATTAAAAAAGTGTATCAATATCTTAATATGATTCATATGTACCTAGTAAGACGTTGTTATAACGATAATCGTTATATATATCGTTTTCGAGTTTCTTAAATTAATAGTCTCATTTTTATGTATATAACTCGTTGTTAAAATACCTAATGAGATACATACTTATAATAAAAACATGTTAACTATATATATAACCATATATATGTCATCGTATAGTTTTTACAAGTTTTAACGTTCGTGAATCACCAGTCAACTTGGGTGGTCAATTGTCTATATGAAACATATTTCAATTAATCAAGTCTTAACAAGTTTGATTGCTTAACGTGTTGGAAACATTTAATCATGTAAATATCAATCTCAATTAATATATATATAAACATGGAAAAGTTCGGGTCACTACAGTACCTACCCGTTAAATAAATTTCGTCCCGAAATTTTAAGCTGTTGAAGGTGTTGATGAATCTTCTGGAAATAGATGCGGGTATTTCTTCTTCATCTGATCTTCACGCTCCCAGGTGAACTTGGGTCCTCTACGAGCATTCCATCGAACCTTAACAATTGGTATCTTATTTTGCTTAAGTCTTTTAACCTCACGATCCATTATTTCGACGGGTTCTTCGATGAATTGAAGTTTTTCGTTGATTTGGATTTCATCTAACGGAATAGTGAGATCTTCTTTAGCAAAACATTTCTTCAAATTCGAGACGTGGAAAGTGTTATGTACAGCCGCGAGTTGTTGAGGTAAATCAAGTCAGTAAGCTACTGGTCCGACACGATCAATAATCTTGAATGGTCCAATATACCTTGGATTTAATTTCCCTCGTTTTCCAAATCGAACAACGCCTTTCCAAGGTGCAACTTTAAGCATGACCATCTCTCCAATTTCAAATTCTATATCTTTTCTTTTAATGTCAGCGTAGCTCTTTTGTCGACTTTGGGCGGTTTTCAACCGTTGTTGAATTTGGATGATCTTCTCGGTAGTTTCTTGTATAATCTCCGGACCCGTAATCTGTCTATCCCCCACTTCACTCCAACAAATTGGAGACCTGCACTTTCTACCATAAAGTGCTTCAAACGGCGCCATCTCAATGCTTGAATGGTAGCTGTTGTTGTAGGAAAATTCTGCTAACGGTAGATGTCGATCCCAACTGTTTCCGAAATCAATAACACATGCTCGTAGCATGTCTTCAAGCATTTGTATCGTCCTTTCGCTCTGCCCATCAGTTTGTGGATGATAGGCAGTACTCATGTCTAGACGAGTTCCTAATGCTTGCTGTAATGTCTGCCAGAATCTTGAAATAAATCTGCCATCCCTATCAGAGATAATAGAGATTGGTATTCCATGTCTGGAGACGACTTCCTTCAAATACAGTCGTGCTAACTTCTCCATCTTGTCATCTTCTCTTATTGGCAGGAAGTGTGCTGATTTGGTGAGACGATCAACTATTACCCAAATAGTATCAAAACTACTTGCAGTCCTTGGCAATTTAGTGATGAAATCCATGGTAATGTTTTCCCATGTCCATTCCGGGATTTCGGGTTGTTGAAGTAGACCTGATGGTTTCTGATGCTCAGCTTTGACCTTAGAACACGTCAAACATTCTCCTACGTATTTAGCAACATCGGCTTTCATACCCGGCCACCAAAAATGTTTCTTGAGATCCTTGTACATCTTCCCCGTTCCAGGATGTATTGAGTATCTGGTTTTATGAGCTTCTCTAAGTACCATTTCTCTCATATCTCCAAATTTTGGTACCCAAATCCTTTCAGCCCTATACCGGGTTCCGTCTTCCCGAATATTAAGATGCTTCTCCGATCATTTGGGTATTTCATCCTTCAAATTTCCCTCTTTTAAAACTCCTTGTTGTGTCTCCTTTATTTGAGTAGTAATGTTATTATGAATCATTATATTCATAGATTTTACTCGAATGGGTTCTCTGTCCTTCCTGCTCAAGGCATCGGCTACCACATTTGCCTTCCCCGGGTGGTAACGAATCTCAAAGTCGTAATCATTCAACAATTCAATCCACCTACGCTGCCTCATATTCAGTTGTTTCTGATTAAATATGTGTTGAAGACTTTTGTGGTCGGTATATATAATACTTTTGACCCCATATAAGTAGTGCCTCCAAGTCTTTAATGCAAAAACAACCGCTCCTAATTCCAAATCATGCGTCGTATAATTTTGTTCGTGAATCTTCAATTGTCTAGACGCATAAGCAATCACCTTCGTTCGTTGCATTAATACACAACCGAGACCTTGCTTTGATGCGTCACAATAAATCACAAAATCATCATTCCCTTCAGGCAATGACAATATAGGTGCCGTAGTTAGCTTTTTCTTCAATAACTGAAACGCTTTCTCTTGTTCATCATTCCATTCAAATTTCTTCCCTTTATGCGTTAATGAAGTCAAGGGTTTTGCTATTCTGGAAAAGTCTTGGATGAACCTTCTGTAGTAACCAGCTAGTCCTAAAAACTGGCGTATGTGTTTCGGAGTTTTCGGGGTTTCCCACTTTTCAACAGTTTCTATCTTTGCCGGATCCACCTTAATACCTTCTTTGTTCACTATGTGACCGAGAAATTGAACTTCTTCCAACCAAAATGCACACTTTGAAAACTTAGCGTACAATTCTTCCTTCCTCAATACTTCTAACACCTTTCTCAAATGTTCACCATGTTCTTGGTCATTCTTTGAGTAAATAAGTATGTCATCAATGAAAACAATGACAAACTTGTCAAGGTATGGTCCACACACTCGGTTCATAAGGTCCATGAACACAGCTGGTGCATTAGTTAAACCAAACGGCATGACCATAAACTCGTAATGACCGTAACGTGTTCTGAAAGCAGTCTTTGGAATATCATCTTCTTTCACCCGCATTTGATGATACCCGGAACGTAAGTCAATCTTTGAATAAACAGACGAGCCTTGTAGTTGATCAAATAAGTCGTCGATTCTCGGTAGTGGGTAGCGGTTCTGGATGGTAAGTTTGTTCAACTCTCGGTAGTTGATACACAACCTGAATGTACCATCTTTCTTCTTGACAAACAAAACAGGAGCTCCCCACGGTGATGTGCTTGGTCGAATGAAACCACGCTCTAAAAGTTCTTGTAATTGGCTTTGCAGTTCTTTCATCTCGCTGGGTGCGAGTCTGTAAGGAGCACGAGCTATTGGTGCAGCTCCTGGTACAAGATCTATTTGAAATTCAACAGATCGATGTGGGGGTAATCCCTGTAATTCTTTCGGAAATACATCGGGAAATTCTTTTGCAATGGGAACATCATTGATGCTCTTTTCTTCAGTTTGTACTTTCTCGACGTGTGCTAGAACAGCATAGCAACCTTTTCTTATTAGTTTTTGTGCCTTCAAATTACTAATAAGATGTAGCTTCATGTTGCCCTTTACTCCGTACACCATTAAGGGTTTTCCTTTTTCTCGTATAATGCGAATTGCATTTTTGTAACAGACGATCTCTGCTTTCACTTCTTTCAACCAGTCCATACCGATTATCACATCAAAACTCTCTAACTCTACTGGTATCAAATCAATCTTAAATGTTTCGCTAACTAGTTTAATTTCTCGATTCTGACATATATTATCTGCTGAAATTAATTTACCATTTACTAATTCGAGTAAAAATTTACTATCCAAAGGCGTCAATGGACAACTTAATTTAGCACAAAAATCTCTACTCATATAGCTTCTATCCGCACCCGAATCAAATAAAACGTAAGCAGATTTATTGTCAATAAGAAACGTACCCGTAACAAGCTCCGGGTCTTCCTGTGCCTCTGCCGCATTAATATTGAAAACTCTTCCGCGGCCTTGTCCATTCGTGTTCTCCTGGTTCGGGCAATTTCTAATAATGTGGCCCGGTTTTCCACATTTATAACAAACTACATTGGCATAACTTGCTCCGACACTACTTGCTCCGCCATTACTCGTTCCGACACCATTTATTCCTTTCGTTCTATTAACCCCTGGTCCGTAGACCTCACACTTACCGCGCTATGACCATTTCTTTTACACTTGTTGCAAAATTTGGTGCAGAACCCCGAGTGATACTTTTCACACCTTTGGCATAGCTGCTTCTGATTGTTGTTGTTGTTGCGGTTATTATTGTTGTTGGGATGATTGTTGTAGTTGCTATTGTTTTTGTTGTTGTTGTTGTTGTTGTTGGGCCGTTTGTTGTAGTTGCGATTGATGTTGCGATTGTTGGGATAATTGTTGCGATTATTGTTGTAATTGCTGTTGTTGTTGTATTGGTGATTCTTATCACCGTTTTCCTCCCACTTTCTTTTGACTTGCTTCACATTGGCCTCTTCAGCAGTCTGTTCTTTAATTCTTTCTTCAATCTGGTTCACTAGTTTGTGAGCCATTCTACATGCCTGTTGTATGGAGGCGGGCTCGTGTGAACTTATATCTTCTTGGATTCTTTTCGGTAATCCTTTCACAAACGCGTCGATCTTCTCTTCCTCATCTTCGAATGCTCCCGGACACAATAGGCACAATTCTGTGAATCGTCTTTCGTACGTGGTAATATCAAATCCTTGGGTTCGTAACCCTCTAAGTTCTGTCTTGAGCTTATTGACCTCGGTTCTGGGACGGTACTTCTCGTTCATCAAGTGCTTGAATGCTGACCACGGTAGTGCGTACGCATCGTCTTGTCCCACTTGCTCTAGATAGGTATTCCACCATGTTAATGCAGAACCTGTGAAGGTATGCGTAGCGTACTTCACTTTGTCCTCTTCAGTACACTTACTTATGGCAAACACCGATTCGACCTTCTCGGTCTACCGTTTCAATCCGATCGGTCCTTCGGTTCCATCAAATTCCAAAGGTTTACAGGCAGTGAATTCTTTATAGGTGCATCCTACACGATTTCCTGTACTGCTAGATCCAAGGTTATTGTTGGTATGTAGCGCAGCCTGTACTGCGGCTATGTTTGAAGCTAGAAAAGTACGGAATTCCTCTTCATTCATATTCACGGTGTGTCGAGTAGTCGGTGCCATTTCCTTCAAAATAGTCAAATGGAACAAGTTAATCATACAGAATATTAAGAGTAGTTAATAGTATTTCGTAGCATAATATGAACTCATTTATAAAAGCTTTTTCTTCATATTAGCGTTTTATAAGTTTAAATTCGGGTAGTACCTACCCGTTAAGTTCATACTTAGTAGCTAATATACAATTCAACTACTACAATTCTATATGAAAAACTGATTATAATAATATTTCGCGTTCAAACTTTTATACAATATTTTACAAACTTACAATACCGCTTATTTTACATAAAGCATGAAATATAGCACACAATAACTTTGATACAAGATAGTTGTGAAGATAATTCTAGGTAGTACACAAGTCGTTCAGCAAAGGCAATAAAGACACGTAATTCATACGTCCAGAAACAAGTCATGCATTCTGGTTTTACTAGGATTACTTTCAATCCTTGGTCTTGTGGAACATAACCGTTATGGCCGTTGATAAGACAGCGTGTTGTAACGTCGTCAAAGGGACGAGGGTTACGTAATGTCCAACAGTCCCGTAACAATCTAAAAACCTCATTTCTTACCCCAATTACCGACTCCGTCACTTGTGGAAACGTTTTGTTTAATAGTTGTAGCCCGATGTTCTTGTTATCACTTTGGTGAGAAGCGAACATTACTAATCCGTAAGCATAACATGCTTCTTTATGTTGCATGTTAGCCGCTTTTTCTAAATCACGAAGTCCAATATTCGGATATATTGAGTCAAAATAATTTCTTAACCCGTTGCGTAAAATAGCATTTGGGTTCCGCGCAATATATGCGTCAAAGTAAACACATCGTAACTTATGGGTTTCCCAATGTGATATCCCCCATCTTTCAAACGAAAGTCTCTTATAAACCAAGACATTCTTGGAACGTTCTTCGAATGTCTTACAAACTGATCTCGCCTTAAATAGTTGTGCCGAGGAATTCTGACCGACTCTAGACAAGATTTCATCAATCATGTCTCCGGGTAGGTCTCTTAAAATATTGGGTTGTCTATCCATTTTGTGTTTTTATACTCTAAAATAGACAAGAGTTAGATTCATAAAAAAAAATACTTATTAATACAAGCAATTTTTACATATATCATAAAGCATAAGCACACTATATTACATATATTACACCACACGAATACAACTATCTTATTCCGACTCGCTCGTTTCTTCTTGTTCGATTTTGGTTCGTTTTGCCAAGTTTCTAGGGATATATGATGTTCCCCTAATACGAGCCGTCGTTGTCCACATTGGTTTAGAAAAACCTGGTGGTTTAGAGGTTCCCGGGTCATTGTTACAACTTAAGTACTTCGGGGGTTGACGATACATATAAAGTTCATCGGGGTTGGAATTAGATTTCTCTATTTTTATGCCCTTTCCCTTATTATTTTGTTTTGCCTTTTTAAATTCAGTTGGGGTAATTTCTATAACATCATCGGAATTCTCGTCGGAATCCGATTCATCGGAGAATTGGTAATCCTCCCAATATTTTGCTTCCTTGGCGGAAACACCATTGACCATAATTAACCTTGGTTGGTTGGTTGAGGATTCTCTTTTACTTAACCGTTTTATTATTTCCCCCACCGGTTCTATTTCTTCTTCCGGTTCCGATTCTTCTTCCGGTTCCGACTCTTCTTCCGGTTCCTCTTCGGGAACTTGTGAATCAGTCCACGAATCATTCCAATTTACATTTGAATCTTCATTATTATTAGGTGAGTCAATGGGACTTGTTCTAGAGGTAGACATCTATCACATAATATCAAACACGTTAAGAGATTAATATATCACATAATATTCATATGTTAAAAATATATAGTTTCCAACAAAAATGTTAAGCAATCATTTTTAAAGAAAACACGGTCGAAGTCCAGACTTACTAATGCATCCTAACAAACTCGATAAGACACACTAATGCAAATTTTCTGGTTCTCTAAGACCAACGCTCGGATACCAACTGAAATGTCCCGTTCTTATTGATTAAAAACGTTCCATATTAATTGATTTCGTTGCGAGGTTTTTACCTCTATATGAGACGTTTTTCAAAGACTGCATTCATTTTAAAACAAACCATAACCTTTATTTCATCAATAAAGGTTTAAAAAACTTTACGTAGATTATCAAATAATGATAATCTAAAATATCCTGTTTACACACGACCATTACATAATGGTTTACAATACAAATATGTTACAACAAAATAAGTTTCTTGAATGCAGTTTTTACACAATATCATACAAACATGGACTCCAAATTTCGTCCTTATTTAAGTATGCGACAGCGGAAGCTCTTAATAATCACCTGAGAATAAACATGCTTAAAACGTCAACAAAAATGTTGGTGAGTTATAGGTTTAACCTATATATATCAAATCATAATAATAGACCACAAGATTTCATATTTCAATACACATCCCATGCATAGAGATAAAAGTCATTCATATGGTGAACACCTGGTAACCGACATTAACAAGATGCATATATAAGAATATCCCCATCATTCCGGGACACCCTTCGGATATGATATAAATTTCGAAGTACTAAAGCATCCGGTACTTTGGATGGGGCTTGTTGGGCCCGATAGATCTATCTTTAGGATTCGCGTCAATTAGGGTGTCTGTTCCCTAATTCTTAGATTACCAGACTTAATAAAAAGGGGCATATTCGATTTCGATAATTCAACCATAGAATGTAGTTTCACGTACTTGTGTCTATTTTGTAAATCATTTATAAAACCTGCATGTATTCTCATCCCAAAAATATTAGATTTTAAAAGTGGGACTATAACTCACTTTCACAGATTTTTACTTCGTCGGGAAGTAAGACTTGGCCACTGATTGATTCACGAACCTATAACAATATATACATATATATCAAAGTATGTTCAAAATATATTTACAACACTTTTAATATATTTTGATGTTTTAAGTTTATTAAGTCAGTTGTCCTCGTTAGTAACCTACAACTAGTTGTCCACAGTTAGATGTACAGAAATAAATCGATAAATATTATCTTGAATCAATCCACGACCCAGTGTATACGTATCTCAGTATTGATCACAACTCAAACTATATATATTTTGGAATCAACCTCAACCCAGTATAGCTAACTCCAACATTCACATATAGAGTGTCTATGGTTGTTCCGAAATATATATAGATGTGTCGACATGATAGGTCGAAACATTGTATACGTGTCTATGGTATCTCAAGATTACATAATATACAATACAAGTTGATTAAGTTATGGTTGGAATAGATTTGTTACCAATTTTCACGTAGCTAAAATGAGAAAAATTATCCAATCTTGTTTTACCCATAACTTCTTCATTTTAAATCCGTTTTGAGTGAATCAAATTGCTATGGTTTCATATTGAACTCTATTTTATGAATCTAAACATAAAAGTATAGGTTTATAGTCGGAAAAATAAGTTACAAGTCGTTTTTGTAATGGTAGTCATTTCAGTCGAAAGAACGACGTCTAGATGACCATTTTAGAAAACATACTTCCACTTTGAGTTTAACCATAATTTTTGGATATAGTTTCATGTTCATAATAAAAATCATTTTCTCAGAATAACAACTTTTAAATCAAAGTTTATCATAGTTTTTAATTAACTAACCCAAAACAGCCCGCGGTGTTACTACGACGGCGTAAATCCAGTTTTACGGTGTTTTTCGTGTTTCCAGGTTTTAAATCATTAAGTTAGCATATCATATAGATATGGAACATGTGTATAGTTAATTTTAAAAGTCAAGTTAGAAGGATTAACTTTTGTTTGCGAACAAGTTTAGAATTAACTAAACTATGTTCTATTGATTACGAGTTTAAACCTTCGAATAAGATAGTTTTATATATATGAATCGAATGATGTTATGAACATCATTACTACCTCAATTTTAGTAGGTAAACCTACTGGAAGTGACAATAAATGATCTAGCTTCAAAGGATCTTGGATGGCTTGAAAGTTCTTGAAGTAGGATCATGACACAAAAACAAGTTCAAGTAAGATTTTTACTCGAATTAAGATAGTTTATAGTTATAGAAATTGAATCAAAGTTTGAATATGAATATTACCTTGAATAAGAAAGATAACCTACTGTATATAACAAAGGTTTCGTGATCTTAGATGATTACTTGGAATCGATTAGAAAGCTTGGAAGTAAATTAGTAAACTTGAAGGGATTTTTGAAGTGTTCTTGAAGTGTTCTTCCTATGATGATTATAGCTTGATTCTTGAAGTGATTTTTGATGAAGATGATGATTAACTACTGGAAAAATACGTTCATAATAGTGTGTGTGTTGAGAGAGAATTAGAAAGAGAATTGGAAGTGAAATGGAGTGAATGATGAGTGGTAATTGGTGAGTGGTGAGTGGGGTTAAAAGGAGTTCTAGTTAGTTGACTAGCTCATGGTAGAAGTTAAAATTGATTAGTCATACATGACATAATCAAGAGTGTAATCCCATGCTAGTTCCTATTGGTATATACTCATAGTAAGTACGTTTTGAAGCTGTGTATAATACGGGTAAGAATACGACTAGAATTCTTGATGAAAGAAAAGAATGGAAAAGTAACTGTAACCATTTTCGTTAAGTATGAGTGTTTTGATATATGTCTTGAAGTCTTCCAAAAGTATTTTAATACATCTAAATACACTACATGTATATACATTTTAACTGAGTCGTTAAGTCATCGTTAGTCGTTACATGTAAGTGTTGTTTTGAAACCTTTAAGCTAACGATCTCAATTAATGTTGTTAACTCATTGTTTATTATATCTAATGAGATGTTAAATTATTATATTATCATGATATTATGATATATTAATATATCTTAATATGATATATATACATTTAAATGTCGTTACAACGATAATCGTTACATATATGACTCGTTTCGAAATCCTTAAGTTAGTAGTCTTGTTTATATGTGTATAACTCATTGTTAATATACTTATGGAGATACTTACTTATCATAATCTCATGTTAACCATATGTATATCCATATATATATCGTCATGTCATTTTTACAAGTTTTAACGTTCATGAATCGCCGGTCAACTTGGGTGGTCAATTGTCTATATGAAACATATTTCAATTAATCAAGTCTTAACAAGTTTGATTGCTTAACATGTTGGAAACATTTAATCATGTAAATATCAATCTCAATTAATATATATAAACATGGAAAAGTTCGGGTCACTACACCAACGACCAAAAACACCTACAAACACTTTCATTCTTCAATTTTCTTCATCTAATTGATCTCTCTCAAGTTCTATCTTCAAGTTCTAAGTTTTCTTCATATATTCTACAAGTTCTAGTTACATAAAATCAAGAATACTTTCAAGTTTGCTAGCTCATTTCCAATCTTGTAAGGTGATCATCCAACCTCAAGAAATCTTTGTTTTTTACAGTAGGTTATCATTCTAATACAAGGTAATAATCATATTCAAACTTTGGTTCAATTTCTATAACTATAACAATCTTATTTCAAGTGATGATCTTACTTGAACTTATTTTCGTGTCATGATTCTGCTTCAAGAACTTCGAGCCATCCAAGGATCCGTTGAAGCTAGATCCATTTTTCTCTTTTCCATTAGGTTTATCCAAGGAACTTAAGGTAGTAATGATGTTCATAACATCATTCGATTCATACATATAAAGCAATCTTATTCGAAGGTTTAAACTTGAAATCACTAGAACATAGTTTAGTTAATTCTAAACTTGTTCGCAAACAAAAGTTAATCCTTCTAACTTGACTTTTAAAAATCAACTAAACACATGTTCTATATCTATATGATATGCTAACTTAATGATTTAAAACCTGGAAACACGAAAAACACCGTAAAATCGGATTTACGCCGTCGTAGTAACACCGCGGGCTGTTTTGGGTTAGTTAATTAAAAACTATGATAAACTTTGATTTAAAAGTTGTTATTCTGAGAAAATGATTTTTATTATGAACATAAAACTATATCCAAAAATTATGGTTAAACTCAAAGTGGAAGTATGTTTTCTAAAATGGTCATCTAGACGTCGTTCTTTCGACTGAAATGACTACCTTTACAAAAACGTCTTGTAACTTATTTTTCCGACTGTAAACCTATACTTTTTCTGTTTAGATTCATAAAATAGAGTTCAATATGAAACCATATCAATTTTATTCACTCAAAACGGATTTAAAATGAAGAAGTTATGGGTAAAACAAGATTGGATAATTTTTCTCATTTTAGCTACGTGAAAATTGGTAACAAATCTATTCCAACCATAACTTAATCAATTTGTATTGTATATTATGTAATCTTGAGATACCATAGACACGTATACAATGTTTCGATATGAATGATTTTTACCAGGTGTTCACCATATGAATGATTTTTATCTCTATGTATGGGATGTGTATTGAAATATGAAATCTTGTGGTCTATTATTATAATTTGATATATATAGGTTAAACCTATAACTCACCAACATTTTTGTTGACGTTTTAAGCATGTTTATTCTCAGGTGATTATTAAGAGCTTCCACTGTCGCATACTTAAATAAGGACGAGATTTGGAGTCCATGCTTGTATGATATTGTGTAAAAACTGCATTCAAGAAACTTATTTTGTTGTAACATATTTGTGTTGTAAACCATTATGTAATGGTCGTGTGTAAACAGGATATTTTAGATTATCATTATTTGATAATCTACGTAAAGCTTTTTAAAACCTTTATCTATGAAATAAAGGTTATAGTTTGTTTTAAAAATGAATGCAGTCTTTGAAAAACGTCTCATATAGAGGTCAAAACCTCGCAACGAAATCAATTAATATGGAACGTTTTTAATCAATAAGAACGGGACATTTCAGTTGGTATCCGAGCGTTGGTCTTAGAGAACCAGAATTTTGCATTAGTGTGTCTTATCGAGTTTGTTAGGATGCATTAGTGAGTCTGGACTTCGACCGTGTTTACTTGAAAAATGATTGCTTAACAAATTTTGTTGGAAACTATATATTTTTAACATGTGAATATTATGTGATATATTAATCTCTTAACGCGTTTGATATTATGTGATAGATGTCTACCTCTAGAACAAGTCCCATTGACTCACCTAATAATAATGAAGAGTCAAATGTAAATTGGAATGATTCGTGGACTGATTCACAAGTTCCCGAAGAGGAACCGGAAGAAGAGTCGGAACCGGAAGAAGAATCGGAACCGGATGATGAAATAGAACCGGTGGGGGAAATAATAAAATGGTTAAGTAAAATAAAATCCTCAACCAACCGACCAAGGTTAATTATGGTCAATGGTGTTTCCGCCAAGGAAGCAAAATATTGGGAGGATTACCAATTCTCCGATGAATCGGATTCCGACGAGAATTTCTATGATGTAATAGAAAATACCCCAATTGAATTTAAAAAGACAAAAGAAAATAATAAGGGAAAGGGCATAAAAATAGAGAAATCTAATTCCAACCCCGTTGAACTTTTTATGTATCGTCAACCCCCGAAGTCCTTAAGTTGTAACAATGACCCGGGAACCTCTAAACCACCAGGTTTTTCTAAACCAATGTGGAAAACGACGGCTCGTATTAGGGGAACATCATATATCCCTAGAAACTTGGCAAAACGAACCAAAACCGAAGAAGAAGAAACAAGCGAGTCGGAATAAGATAGTTGTATTCGTGTGGTGTAATATATGTAATATAGTGTGCTTATGCTTTATGATATATGTAAAAATTGCTTGTATTAATAAGTATTTTTTTTATGAATCTAACTCTTGTCTATTTTACAGTATAAAAACACAAAATGGATAGACAACCCAATATTTTAAGAGACCTACCCGGAGACATGATTGATGAAATCTTGTCTAGAGTCGGTCAGAATTCTTCGGCACAACTATTTAAGGCGAGATCAGTTTGTAAGACATTCGAAGAACGTTCCAAGAATGCCTTGGTTTATAAAAGGCTTTCGTTCGAAAGATGGGGGATATCACATTGGGAAATCCATAAGTTACGATATGTTTACTTTGACGCATATATTGCGAGGAACCCAAATGCTATTTTATGCAATGGGTTAAGAAATTATTTTGACTCAATATATCCAAATATTGGACTTCGTGATTTAGAAAAAGCGGCTAACATGCAACATAAAGAAGCATGTTATGCTTACGGATTAGTAATGTTCGCTTCTCACCAAAGTGAGAACAAGAACATCGGGCTACAACTATTAAACAAAACGTTTCCACAAGTGACGGAGTCGGTAATTGGGGTAAGAAATGAGGTTTTTAGATTGTTACGGGACTGTTGGACATTACGTAACCCTCGTCCCTTTGATGACGTTACAACACGCTGTCTTATCAACGGCCATAACGGTTATGTTCCACAAGACCAAGGATGGGAAGTAATCCTAGTAAAACCAGAATGCATGACTTGTTTCTGGACGTATGAATTACGTGTCTTTATTGCCTTTGCTGAACGACTTGTGTACTAGCTAGAATTATCTTCACAACCATCTTGTATCAAATTTATTGTGTACTATATTTCATGCTATATGTAAAATAAGCGGTATTGTAAGTTTGTAAAATATTGTGTAAAAGTTTGAACACGAAATATTATTATAATCAGTTTTTCATATAGAATTGTAGTAGTTGAATTGTATATTAGCTACTAAGTATGAACTTAACGGGTAGGTACTACCCGAATTTAAACTTATAAAACGCTAATATGAAGAAAAAGCTTTTATAAATGAGTTCATATTATGCTACGAAATACTATTAACTACTCTTAATATTCTGTATGATTAACTTGTTCCATTTGACTATTTTGAAGGAAATGGCACCGACTACTCGACACACCGTGAATATGAATGAAGAGGAATTCCGTACTTTTCTAGCTTCAAACATAGCCGCAGTACAGGCTGCGCTACATACCAACAATAACCTTGGATCTAGCAGTACAGGAAATCGTGTAGGATGCACCTACACAGAATTCACTGCCTGCAACCCTTTGGAATTTGATGGAACCGAAGGACCGATTGGATTGAAACGGTGGACCGAGAAGGTCGAATCGGTGTTTGCCATAAGTAAGTGTACTGAAGAGGACAAAGTGAAGTACGCTACGCATACCTTCACAGGTTCTGCGTTAACATGGTAGAATACCTATCTAGATCAAGTGGGACAAGACGATGCGTACGCACTACCGTGGTCAGCATTCAAGCACTTGATGAACGAGAAGTACCGTCCCAGAACCGAGGTCAATAAGCTCAAGACAGAACTTAGAGGGTTACGAACCCAAGGATTTGATATTACCACGTACGAAAGACGATTCACAGAATTGTGCCTATTGTGTCCGGGAGCATTCGAAGATGAGGAAGAGAAGATCGACGCGTTTGTGAAAGGATTACTGGAAAGAATCCAAGAAGATATAAGTTCACACGAGCCCTCCTCCATACAACAGGCATGTAGAATGGCTCACAAACTAGTGAACCAGATTGAAGAAAGAATTAAAGAACAGACTGTTGAAGAGGCTAATGTGAAGCAAGTCAAAAGAAAGTGGGAGGAAAACGGTGATAAGAATCACCAATACAACAACAACAGCAATTACAACAATAATCGCAACAATTATCCCAAAAATCGCAACATCAATCGCAACTACAAAAAACGGCCCAACAACAACAACAACAACAACAACAACAACAGCAACTACAACAATCATCCCAACAACAATAATAACCGCAACAACAACAACAATCAGAAGTAGCTATGCCAAAGGTGTGAAAAGTATCACTCGGGGTTCTGCACCAAATTTTGCAACAAGTGTAAAAGAAATGGTCATAGCGCGGTGAAGTGTGAGGTCTACGGACCAGGGGTTAATAGAACGAAAGGACCAAATGGTGTCGGAACGAGTAATGGCGGAGCAAGTAGTGTCGGAGCAAGTTATGCCAATGTAGTTTGTTATAAATGTGGAAAACCGGGCCACATTATTAGAAATTGCCCGAACCAGGAGAACACGAATGGACAAGGCCGCGGAAGAGTTTTCAATATTAATGCGGCAGAGGCACAGGAAGACCCGGAGCTTGTTATGAGTACGTCTCTTATTGACAATAAATCTGCTTACGTTTTATTTGATTCGAGTGCGGATAGAAGCTATATGAGTAGAGATTTTTGTGCTAAATTAAGTTGTCCATTGACGCCTTTGGATAGTAAATTTTTACTAGAATTAGCAAATGGTAAATTAATTTCAGCAGATAATATATGTCGGAATCGAGAAATTAAACTGGTTAGCGAAACATTTAAGATTGATTTGATACCAGTAGAGTTAGGGAGTTTTGATGTGATAATCGGTATGGACTGGTTGAAAGAAGTGAAAGCAGAGATCGTTTGTTACAAAAATGCAATTCGCATTATACGAGAAAAAGGAAAACCCTTAATGGTGTACGGAGAAAAGGGCAACACGAAGCTACATCTTATTAGTAATTTGAAGGCACAAAAACTAATAAGAAAAGGTTGCCATGCTGTTCTAGCACACATCGAGAAAGTACAAACTAAAGAAAAGAGCATCAATGATGTTCCCATTGCAAAAGAATTTCCTGATGTATTTCCGAAAGAGTTACCGGGATTACCCCCACATCGATCCGTTGAATTTCAAATAGATCTTGTACCAGGAGCTGCGCCAATAGCTCGTGCTCCTTACAGACTCGCACCCAGCGAGATGAAAGAACTGCAAAGCCAATTACAAGAACTTTTAGAGCGTGGTTTCATTCGACCAAGCACATCACCGTGGGGAGCTCCTGTTTTGTTTGTCAAGAAGAAAGATGGTACATTCAGGTTGTGTATCGACTACCGAGAGTTGAAAAAACTTACCATCAAGAACCGCTACCCACTACCGAGAATCGACGACTTATTTGATCAACTACAAGGCTCGTGTGTTTATTCAAAGATTGACTTACGTTCCGGGTATCATCAAATGCGGGTGAAAGAAGATGATATTCCAAAGACTGCTTTCAGAACATGTTACGGTCATTACGAGTTTATGGTCATGCCGTTTGGTTTAACTAATGCACCAGCTGTGTTCATGGACCTTATGAACCGAGTGTGTGGACCATACCTTGACAAGTTTGTCATTGTTTTCATTGATGACATACTTATTTACTCAAAAAATGGCCAAGAACACGGTGAACATTTGAGAAAGGTGTTAGAAGTATTGAGGAAGGAAGAATTGTACGCTAAGTTTTCAAAGTGTGCATTTTGGTTGGAAGAAGTTCAATTTCTCGGTCACATAGTGAACAAAGAAGGTATTAAGGTGGATCCGGCAAAGATAGAAACTGTTGAAAAGTGGGAAACCCCGAAAACTCCGAAACACATACGCCAGTTTTTAGGACTAGCTGGTTACTGCAGAAGGTTCATCCAAGACTTTTCCAGAATAGCAAAACCCTTGACTGCATTAACGCATAAAGGGAATAAATTTGAATGGAATGATGAACAAGAGAAAGTGTTTCAGTTATTGAAGAAAAAGCTAACTACGGCACCTATATTGTCATTGCCTGAAGGGAATGATGATTTTGTGATTTATTGTGACGCATCAAAGCAAGGTCTCGGTTGTGTATTAATGCAACGAACGAAGGTGATTGCTTATGCGTCTAGACAATTGAAGATTCACAAACAAAATTATACGATGCATGATTTAGAATTAGGCACGGTTGTTTTTGCATTAAAGACTTGGAGGCACTACTTATATGGGGTCAAAAGTATTATATATACCGACCACAAAAGTCTTCAACACATATTTAATCAGAAACAACTGAATATGAGGCAGCGTAGGTGGATTGAATTATTGAATGATTACGACTTTGAGATTCGTTACCACCCGGGGAAGGCAAATGTGGTAGCCGATGCCTTGAGCAGGAAGGACAGAGAACCCATTCGAGTAAAATCTATGAATATAATGATTCATAATAACCTTACTACTCAAATAAAGGAGGCGCAACAAGGAGTTTTAAAAAGGGGAAATTTAAAGGATGAAATACCCAAAGGATCGGAGAAGCATCTTAATATTCGGGAAGACGGAACCCGGTATAGGGCTGAAAGGATTTGGGTACCAATATTTACAGATATGAGAGAAATTGTACTTAGAGAAGCTCATAAAACTAGATACTCAATACATCCTGGAACGGGGAAGATGTACAAGGATCTCAAGAAACATTTTTGGTGGCCGGGTATGAAAGCCGATGTTGCTAAATACGTAGGAGAATGTTTGACGTGTTCTAAGGTCAAAGCTGAGCATCAAAAACCATCAGGTCTACTTCAACAACCCGAAATCCCGGAATGGAAATGGGAAAACATTACCATGGATTTCATCACTAAATTGCCAAGGACTGCAAGTGGTTTTGATACTATTTGGGTAATAGTTGATCGTCTCACCAAATCAGCACACTTCCTGCCAATAAGAGAAGATGACAAGATGGAGAAGTTAGCACGGCTGTATTTGAAGGAAGTCGTCTCCAGACATGGAATACCAATCTCTATTATCTCTGATAGGGATGGCAGATTTATTTCAAGATTCTGGCAGACATTACAGCAAGCATTAGGAACTCGTCTAGACATGAGTACTGCCTATCATCCACAAACTGATGGGCAGAGCAAAAGGACGATACAAACGCTTGAAGACATGCTACAAGCATGTGTTATTGATTTCGGAAACAGTTGGGATCGACATCTACCGTTAGCAGAATTTTCCTACAACAACAGCTACCATTCAAGCATTGAGATGGCACCGTTTGAAGCACTTTATGGTAGAAAGTGCAGGTCTCCGATTTGTTGGAGTGAAGTGGGGGATAGACAGATTACGGGTCCGGAGATTATACAAGAAACTACCGAGAAGATCATCCAAATTCAACAACGGTTGAAAACCGCCCAAAGTCAACAAAAGAGCTACGCTGACATTAAAAGAAAAGATATAGAATTTGAAATTGGAGAGATGGTCATGCCTAAATTTGCACCTTGGAAAGGCGTTGTTCGATTTGGTAAACGAGGGAAATTAAATCCAAGGTATATTGGACCATTCAAGATTATTGATCGTGTCGGACCAGTAGCTTACCGACTTGAGTTACCTCAGCAACTCGCGGATGTACATAACACTTTTCACGTCTCGAATTTGAAGAAATGTTTTGCTAAAGAAGATCTCACTATTCCATTAGATGAAATCCAAATCAACGAAAAACTTCAATTCATCGAAGAACCCGTCAAAATAATGGATCGTGAGGTTAACAGACATAAGAAAAACAAGATACAAATTGTTAAGGTTCGATGGAATGCTCGTAGAGGACCTGAGTTCACCTGGGAGTGTGAAGATCTGATGAAGAAGAAATACCCGCATCTATTTCCAGAAGATTCGTCAACACCTTCAACAGCTTAAAATTTCGGGACGAAATTTATTTAACGGGTAGGTACTGTAGTGACCCGAACTTTTCCATGTTTATATATATTAATTGAGATTGATATTTACATGATTAAATGTTTCCAACATGTTAAGCAATCAAACTTGTTAAGACTTGATTAATTGAAATATGTTTCATATAGACAATTGACCACCCAAGTTGACCGGTGATTCACGAACGTTAAAACTTGTAAAAACTATATGATGACATATATATGGATATATATATAGTTAACATGATACTATGATAAGTAAACATATCATTAAGTATATTAACAATGAACTACATATGTAAAAACAAGACTATTAACTTAATGATTTTTAAACGAGACATATATGTAACGATTATCGTTGTAAAGAAATTTAATGTATATATATCATATTAAGAGATATTCATACATGATAAAATCATGATAATATAATAATTTAAAATCTCATTTGATATTATAAACATTGGGTTAACAACATTTAACAAGATCGTTAACCTAAAGGTTTCAAAACAACACTTACATGTAACGACTAACGATGACTTAACGACTCAGTTAAAATGTATATACATGTAGTGTTTTAATATGTATTTATACACTTTTTAAAGACTTCAATACACTTATCAAAATACTTATACTTAACAAAAATGCTTACAATTACATCCTCGTTCAGTTTCATCAACAATTCTACTCGTATGCACCCGTATTCGTACTCGTACAATACACATCTTTTAGATGTATGTACTATTGGTATATACACTCCAATGATCAGCTCTTAGCAGCCCATGTGAGTCACCTAACACATGTGGGAACCATCATTTGGCAACTAGCATGAAATATCTCATAAAATTACAAAAATATGAGTAATCATTCATGACTTATTTACATGAAAACAAAATTACATATCTTTTATATCTAATCCATACACCAACGACCAAAAACACCTACAAACACTTTCATTCTTCAATTTTCTTCATCTAATTGATCTCTCTCAAGTTCTATCTTCAAGTTTTAAGTGTTCTTCATATATTCTACAAGTTCTAGTTACATAAAATCAAGAATACTTTCAAGTTTGCTAGCTCACTTCCAATCTTGTAAGGTGATCATCCAACCTCAAGAAATCTTTGTTTTTGTTACAGTAGGTTATCATTCTAATACAAGGTAATAATCATATTCAAACTTTGGTTCAATTTCTATAACTATAACAATCTTATTTCAAGTGATGATCTTACTTGAACTTATTTTCGTGTCATGATTCTGCTTCAAGAACTTCGAGCCATCCAAGGATCCGTTGAAGCTAGATCCATTTTTCTCTTTTTCAGTAGGTTTATCCAAGGAACTTAAGGTAGTAATGATGTTCATAACATCATTCGATTCATACATATAAAGCTATCTTATTCGAAGGTTTAAACTTGTAATCACTAGAACATAGTTTAGTTAATTCTAAACTTGTTCGCAAACAAAAGTTAATCCTTCTAACTTGACTTTTAAAAATCAACTAAACACATGTTCTATATCTATATGATATGCTAACTTAATGATTTAAAACCTGGAAACACGAAAAACACCGTAAAATCGGATTTACGCCGTCGTAGTAACACCGCGGGCTGTTTTGGGTTAGTTAATTAAAAACTATGATAAACTTTGATATAAAAGTTGTTATTCTGAGAAAATGATTTTTATTATGAACATAAAATTATATCCAAAAATTATGGTTAAACTCAAAGTGGAAGTATGTTTTCTAAAATGGTCATCTAGACGTCGTTCTTTCGACTAAAATGACTACCTTTACAAAAACGACTTGTAACTTATTTTTCTGACTATAAACCTATACTTTTTCTATCTAGATTCATAAAATAGAGTTCAATATGAAACCATAGCAATTTGATTCACTCAAAACGGATTTAAAATGAAGAAGTTATGGGTAAAACAAAATTGGATAATTTTTCTCATTTTAGCTACGTGAAAATTGGTAACAAATCTATTTCAACCATAACTTAATCAACTTGTATTGTATATTATGTAATCTTGAGATACCATAGACACGAATACAATGTTTCGACCTATCATGTCGACACATCTATATATATTTCGGAACAACCATAGACACTCTATATGTGAATGTTGGAGTTAGCTATACAGGGTTGAGGTTGATTCCAAAATATATATAGTTTAAGTTGTGATCAATACTGAGATACGTATACACTGGGTCGTGGATTGATTCAAGATAATATTTATCGATTTATTTCTGTACATCTAACTGTGGACAACTAGTTGTAGGTTACTAACGAGGACAGCTGACTTAATAAACTTAAAACATCAAAATATATTAAAAGTGTTGTAAATATATTTTGAACATACTTTGATATATATGTATATATTGTTATAGGTTCGTGAATCAACAAGTGGCCAAGTCTTACTTCCCGACGAAGTAAAAATCTGTAAAAGTGAGTTATAGTCCCACTTTTAAAATCTAATATTTTTGGGATGAGAATACATGCAGGTTTTATAAATGATTTACAAAATAGACACAAGTATGTAAAACTAAATTCTATGGTTGAATTATTGAAATCGAATATGCCCCTTTTTATTAAGTCTGGTAATCTAAGAATTAGGGAACATACACCCTAATTGACGCGAATCCTAAAGATAGATCTATTGGGCCCAACTAGCCCCATCCAAAGTACCGGATGCTTTAGTACTTCAAAATTTATATCATGTCCGAAGGAGGATCCCGGAATGATGGGGATATTCTTATATATGCATCTTGTTAATGTCGATTACCAGGTGTTCGCCATATGAATGATTTTTATCTCTATGTATGGGATGTGTATTGAAATATGAAATCTTGTGGTCTATTATTATGATTTGATATATATAGGTTAAACCTATAACTCACCAACATTTTTGTTGACGTTTTAAGCATGTTTATTCTCAGGTGATTATTAAGAGCTTCCGCTGTCGTATACTTAAATAAGGACGAGATTTGGAGTCCATGCTTGTATGATATTGTGTAAAAACTGCATTCAAGAAACTTATTTTGTTGTAACATATTTGTATTGTAAACCATTATGTAATGGTCGTGTGTAAACAGGATATTTTAGATTATCATTATTTGATAATCTACGTAAAGCTTTTTAAAACCTTTATCTATGAAATAAAGGTTATGGTTTGTTTTAAAAATGAATGCAGTCTTTGAAAAACGTCTCATATAGAGGTCAAAACCTCGCAACGAAATCAATTAATATGGAACGTTTTTAATCAATAAGAACGGGACATTTCACAATCTTCCACTATCCTTTGTCTAGTTCTCAATGATTGACAATTTGTTCTTATTTATAAATCACTTTACCATTTTCCGAATATTGTTAAAATGAAAAGATTTCTCAAATCAACGTGGGCCTTTCAATAGAGACTTGTAATCATAATTCAATATATCTGATAATTCAATCATTTGATCTTATCTTCTAATTCCATTGATAAACATTTTGAAACAGATACAATCATATAAAGTATTTAATCTAATATTTTGTTTACGTTTCAAGTTATAATATATATATACACATATACATATATAATCATATTCGTTTATTGGTTCGTGAATCGTTGGAACTTGATCGAGGTTGAATGAATGTATGAACATAGTTTAAAATTCTTGAAATTTAACTTAACAAATATTGCTTATCGTGTCGGAAACATATAAAGATTAAAGTTTAAATTTGGTTGGAAATTTTCGGGTTGTCACAGTACCTACCCGTTAAAGAAATTTCGTCCCGAAATTTGAGTGGAAGGGTCGTGAATAATAATAAGTATGTTTTCATGATGCATACAGGCTGAAAATTAGAGTTTCATCATCAGCGAATAATTTGGATAAACAATCCATTTATATGAAGAGTATGAATGAAGCTAACATAGAAGAGTGAAATGAGTAAGTGTAGATTCATCTTATCATTTGACGTAGATATAATTGATTCCCAGATTTCAAGGGATTTGAAGAAAATCTTCGTAATAAGATTTGACTCTCCGATAATCAAGGGAATTAGGATATGCTTTAAATGCGATCGTCCATTTTAATTGTTCTGTTAGAGATTTTCTTATAAATTCACCTCCTTCGTTTCCTTACAACTCACACCTTCTGTTGATGCATTTTATGCAAGTCCCTAGACATCTACCCACGTCCATTGCAGGTACAACAGTTTACAGGCCACCATGATTGCTCCTTATTATCCTATCCATGTTTGTATGTGGTTACAGGAACTGCAGGAACGAGATTTAGATGTTTGACTATGTTAGACTTAGTCAGACGTACGATTGAAGCCTCACTAGTACGGCTGACAGGCTTATACGCACGGTTGATGCTGAGTTAAGTCACAATTACAACCTAAATGAGAAGACACGAGTGAGTGATCACCCGTACGGCTGATGAGGCCAACTCGTACGTGTGATGAATGAATCGTATGGATGAGTCAATAGCAGGGGTATATAAAGTCTTATGTTCTTCATTTTAGGTTAAGCCTCTCATTTGTTACACACACTCAGATCTAGTGAGCTCCTCCGATTCTCTCTCAGTCCAAATCACCCAGGTGGTGAATAATAGCTCTAGGTGTTGATCTAATCACATTTGATTTATTTGTGGTTTGACTAAATTAATCAAAAAAAAAAAACATAACCTATTCACTAGAGGGTTTGATTCACTTATTCTGCCATTGTGTGAGTTAAATCTATTGATTTCTAAGTTCCTAGTCATGTTTCATCACCTTCTATTTTTTCCCCCTCAACTCATATTTTAAAGTATTCATCAATATGCTCCATCCAGTTCTGATTCACGATATACTTCTAATTTTCATATCGGTCATTCTTCTTTTTCATCTACCGCCGGAAGAATCTATTTACTGCTACTATACTCTTGGGTTTATAGTGTTTCTAGTTCTCCCGTGTCTTTATATTGCTATATGCATCGATATATATGGTTTATAATTTCTGGTTTATCGTTGGGCTTTATATGTTCCCTTATATTTCAAAGTCTCTGCTTCTGTCTTCTATAATCATTATCATTCACAGTTAATGCTCTCTTTTATTTGCTGCAATTTATACCCCAATTTCTATTTCGGAGTTTTGTCCTTTCGTTTCTTCTTCTTGCGATTAACCACCGCTTGTAATGGTCCAGAATTCACAGATATGAATTTCGGAATGAACATTGTTAATGTTCTAGGAAGGAAATTGTGATGGCACGATCTTGACTTGTCAAATTACTAAAATACCTTGGAAAAGGCCGAATCATCAAGAAATATTTTCTTGATATTTTAGAAGTTAAATAGAATACAAGAGTCGTATAACATGGCACATGATGATGTTATGATCTGTGAATCATCACGTTCCATTTAGAAACTCAGCATGACTTACTGTAATATAATCACGTTGATCAAGTGTCATTATATTATACTAATTCATGCTTCAGTTCCCAACACTACTTCAAAATATTCATATTTTAAACTTGAATGTTTCAGAATTTAGAAACTAAAATAGTTTCTTTTATGATGTAATACAGATAGCGCGAAGAGGTAAATGATTTCAAATAAGAAAAATTAAGAAAATATCTTCAGAAATATGGAGGATATTTATAATGAAAGATATGATGATATTTTAGAATTTCTAATATCAGAGGATGATGAAGAATATTGTCCGCAGGGGTTTAGAGTCAGGAGCAAGGTATTCGTTAATGACTTCAGTAGGTACTGAATCATTTGAATCCTTTGAAGTCAGGTTCAGTCTTTGTAATTTGTCCACAGCCTCCTTCCTACTTTGCTCAATCCGTTTTCCAGTTCCAAAACTTCTCATTTTCTGCGCTTTGCTAGCACACTTCATCATTATCATCCAGCTTTTACCGTTTAAAGTCGTTTATAGTTTTTGCTGCTTCATCAGCATTTTTTCCATTTTCGGAGAACCAATTCGCAGTTCGTAGTGTTTTTCAGAAAATTCACATTCAAATTAAGTCCAGAAGATAGACATTATATATACACATATAACTGTTGGTGTAGACATGCTGCGAGATTTCAAAATACTGATTGCTAATTCCCAATGATTCGTATGACAATTCTCATTACAAGATGCGAATGAGTAAATGATGGGGTTTCAATAAATAATTATAATGACTTTTTGGAGAGGCTAAAGTCAAAGGGTAATGAAGTTGTTGGTACATCTGCTAATAATGTGGTGGAATGTAAAAGGTTCCCTGGTAATGATGGTGTATATCTCAAGGTTATAATAAGGTTAGTCTGACTGAAAAGTCGAAGTTGACTTGCTGGAGATGTGACAAAACTGGCTACTTTGAATAGGAGTCGCAAAGTTGTTTTTGCTAATAAATGCCAAAGAATTTGATGCGGATACGTTGTTTAAACTTTTACTTTGGTTTCAAGAGTTTTTCGGGTACATAACTGTGGGTAACATGTGGTTAGATCATCATCACGATTGCTCATCATTCGAAGTTTCTTCAGAAATTTTCGAAGGGTTTGAACACAGATTGTAATCGTTAACATACATTTGATGTTCTAACACAGTTTTGAAGTCAAAATATAGCTTGTGAAAGATGTAAGGATCTAAGAGTGATGATTTTGGTCATATCTCGAGTTGAATTTTGAGATTTCAAAATCAGAATATGTAATTAAATTTTGAATGAGTATGGTTGTTTTGATTTCTATAAAAGAATGTATATTGTTGTGAAAGTAGGGAGTATAATGGATGATTTGCTGAATCAGGTTCGAAGAATGTAACATATTATTTGTGAATTTATATATCTCTCGGGTATTACCTACCCGTTAAAAAAAATTCACAATTAATATTTTGTACAAAATAATTTTATTACAGTCTTTATGAAAATATATATGTATATTTTCTTCAGATGTAACATAGATTTAATGAGTTAATGTTAAATTAAACTCATTTGATTTACGGTTGAAACTAGAATTGAATAATCTCTAAAGGCTTTAAAAAGTACATAACTTTTACGCAGTATTTCTTTAATGGCAATGAAATTATGAATCAATACTTCGTTATTTGTTGATGTATGATGTTCGGTTCGTGGAATTCTTGTGAATTTCGCAAAGTACGAATGATGTTATCTGAAAAGTTTCGGGTACATCGATGATGAAAGTGTAAAATCAAATATATACTTGATTTATTATGAATTGGAATTTGTTGAATTGCGACAGAGATTGTAGTTAACGCTGGTTAAGTTGCGGCCGAAGGACGTACATTATTGCATATTAGTAATATGAATTAACTGAGTAGTTAAGATTCACACACAATAGCTTAGCACGGAAAGATTTATTTCAAAATATATATATATATATATATATATATATATATATATATATATATATATATATATATATATATATATATATATATATATAATATACATATAATTTCTTCAGAGGGAATGAGTTAATTATTCATAACTCGTTGATACAATATACACGTTATTGATTCGTAATGATGTCCACAGTAATTCTTGAACTGACGGAGTTTGTGATATTAACGGTGTTTTTGATTCGGATGTTGACTGTACTGACGATGCTGGTAACGCTGATGGTATTGTTGATGCTGTTGGTAAAGCAAGTTTAGCTTGTTAATCACACACCATTTTTGTCAGGGTTTCTACTTTTCCTTCTATCATTTTGGTTCGCTTAACTAATTTATGGTTAGGGCTAGATTAGATAATCTATAAGACTTTAGAGATTACATAATCGCCGCGGAATGTTTCTCCAATGAAGTTATGAATTAATACTTCGTTAGTTATTGTTGTTTGTACTCCTTGGTATCTATAGTGCGTATGACGTTGATGCTCGTGGGACAGATTGTGAAGTTGAGGTTTACGACGCGGTTGTGGTTGGAGGTGGTAATGGTACTGTTGGCGTTGATGATGGTGGTACTGGTTATGGTGCTGATGCTGCTGCTGGTGTTTGTAATCTCTGCACCATATTCTCCAAAGCCACTACCCGAGCGCGAAGCTCGTTGACTTCTTCTATTACACCGGGGTGATTGTCGGTTCGGACGAGCGGATAAATAAAATCTAAAATTTAATATTATATAATCGTGACGAGATACTCTGGAAATGAGCGAGAACATGGTATTTTGGACAGGTTCGCCGGTAAGTGCTTCAGTTTCTTTGTCAAGAGGGCAATGTGGTGGATGGAAGGGATCACCTTCTTCTTGTCTCCAATGATTGAGGAGGCTACGAACCCATCCCTAATTCATCCAGAATAGGTGATGACTGATTGGTTGATCTATTCTGGTCACACTGCTTTTGGAGCTTGAATGGGATTCCATTTCGGAATCTGAGTGACTTGAACTGATGACGAATTCCATTTCATACGATTGGATAAAGGATTTTTTTTTCCGATATGAAATGATTTTGGCTAACGGATGGTATTCTAATTACATAGAATATATATATATATATATATATATATATATATATATATATATATATATATATATATATATATATATATATATATATATATATATATATATATATATATATATATATATATATATATATATAGATCAAAAGATTTCATAGATTACGGAGGACTTTGCGGGATATGTCAGGCAAAGTTTAAAGTAACAGACACAATAAGATATGATTTAGCAGATATGCTAAGATATGAATTTTTGTCTATACACTATTCATGCAATCAATGCAGCAAGACGTGTCTTAGACTAAAAATGATAAGCAGGTAATTTCCTGAAGATGGTAAGTAGTTAATTTTTGACACAAAATGATAAGCAAAACTTTTGACATACAGACACGGTCGAAGTCCAGACTCACTAATGCATCCTATCGACTTATCAGTTAGACACACTAATGCAGACCTGGTTCGCTAAGACCACCACTCTGATACCAACTGAAAGGACCCGTTCATATACATTATAAACGATTCACAATAGTTGATTACTTTGTGAGGTATTTGACCTCTATATGATACATTTTACAAACATTGCATTCGTTTTTAAAAGACAATCTTTCTTTACATCAAAAATTGACAGGCATGCATACCATTTCATAATATCCACTATCCAACTATAAATTGATTTAATAATAATCTTTGATGAACTCAATGACTCGAATGCAACGTTCTTCGAAATATGCTATGAAAGACTCTAAGTAATATCTTTAAAATGAGCAAATGCACAACGGAAGATTTCTTTAACACCTGAGAATAAACATGCTTTAAAGTGTCAACCAAAAGGTTGGTGAGTTCATTAGTTTATCATAATCATTTATTTCCATCATTTTAATAGACCACAAGAATTTCATTTCCAGTTCTTATAAATATACGTCCCATGCATAGAGACAAAAATAATCATTCATATGGTGAACACCTGGTAACCGACATTAACTAAATACATATAAGAATATCCCCTATCATTCCGGGATCCTCCTTCGGACAAGATATAAATTTCGAAGTACTAAAGCATCCGGTACTTTGGATGGGGTTTGTTAGGCCCAATAGATCTATCTTTAGGATTCGCGTCAATTAGGGTTTCTGTTCCCTAATTCTTAGATTACCAGACTAAAAAGGGGTATATTCGGTTTAATAATCCAGCCATAGAATGTAGTTTCGATTACTTGTGTCTATTTCGTAAAACATTTATAAAAGTAGCGCATGTATTCTCAGCCCAAAAATATAAAGGGTAAAAAGGCAAATGAAACTCACCATACTGTATTTCGTAGTAAAAATACATATAACGTCATTGAACAAGTGCAAGGTTGGCCTCGGATTCACGAACCTAAATTAATTATATATATTTATGTGTTGGTCAATATTTGTCTAACAAATTAGGTCAAGTCATAGTGTACCACAATCCTAATGCTCGAGACTAATATGCAAAAGTCAACAAAAGTAAATTTGACTCAAAATAATTTCTAAAAAAAACTATACATGATTAATATATAGTTTAAATATCGTCGTTTTTATATTTTTAAATATTTTTAAAAGATTTATTAGAGTAAATAATATAATTTATTTATTAATAAATAAAATTTTATATTAAATTTATATAATAAAATATACTTTTATATATATTAAGTAATAAAACTTATAGGGTTCATTTAATATCATAAAGATAATATGATAGGTATTATTAAAGTAAGTTATTACACGTAGTAAAATATGTTTGTATCACATATTTATTTGATAAAATAATATCTATAATGATAGTAAGTAAAAGTTGTATTATTTTGTAATAATAATTATTATTATAAAAATATCACTATTTATAATTACTAAGATGACATTATGATAAAACGATAATTCTAATTATGATAACTTTAATATTTACGATAATTTTTAATATTATCTTTAAAATAATAATTCTATTTAAAATAATAATAATAATGATATTTTATAGTAACAATGACATTTCTATTAAAATGATAATTTTTGTTAAAATGATAGTTTTAATACTAAAGATACTTTTAATAATAATAGTAATGATAAAAATAATAAGAACGATAATTTTATCTAAATCAATATCTTATAATATTTTAATTTCATCATGATACTCTTACCAATTATTTCCTAATCGTTTCGTTTAATAGCTTTTAATCGTCTTTTATATCGTGTTCATAATAATGATAATAATAGTAATCAAAATAATTAGGTGTTACAAATATTTTTTTTAATTACACTAATATTAATAATGATAGTTACTATAACATTATTAACGATAATACTAATAATTATCTTAATGATAATATAGTAATAATAATAATAACAATAACCATTTTTAAATAATGATATATATATTAAAAATGATAATAATAATAATAATAATAATAATAATAATACCAATAATAATAATAATAATAATAATAATAATAATAATAATAATAATAATAATAATAATAATAATAATAATAATAATAATAATAATAATAATAATAATAATAATAATAATAATTGGATAATAATAATAATACTGATTATAACTTTAACTATAATAACGATAGTAATAATAAAAAAAATATAATAATTTTTAATGATAAATCCCTTTTATTGATAAAGATAATAATAATGATAATAATAAGATAAAACTAGAATAACGATAAAAACGACGATAATAATAATCATTTTTAATAAACATATCGAAAATTCAATTGATTATAACTTCTAATCCGTTTATCGAAACCATTCGATATCTAAAGGAAAAGTTCTTAATTTTTCGCTAGCTTTTCAAGGACATGCATATCTTATACCTTATCTCAACCGCAAGTGTAACTAATTCAAGATTCAACCTAACCTGTCTAAGGGCAATATCAAAAGTACAAGCATGCATAATCCTAAATACTCGAGCACTAGTCAGGGATACATTATTAGTATGTAAAAGTTAAATTATGAGTACTCACGTATCAATATTGAGATTCAATATTGTAGGAAAGGTACGTAGACGCAACGGAAATGATAAACACTATATTGACCTCACAAGCATACCCATGAACCATACTCAATCACCTCCATAGCTATAACCCATAATTTCCTTAATCCTATCCTACTCGAAAAACAATTCCGAAATCACTCGGACAGCACTCCGTCGTAATATTTTATGTATACTAATAATATATTGAAATAATACGGAGTAAATATATATATGTAAATCGATTGAGAGAGTTTAGAGAAAAATATTTTCAAGTTTCTATGAAATAATGAAACCTATTGAATTCTATTTATAATAGATTTTTGAATTATTAAAGTGAATTATTAAAGTGTGAATTATTAAAGTGAATTATTAAAGTATGAATTATTAAAGTGAATTATTAAAGTGAATTATTAAATTATGAATTATTAAAGTGAATTATTAAAGTTAAAGTAAAGTAAAAATAAAGTAAAGGTAAAGTTTAGTAAAAGTATAAAACTATGTACGTATAATACGCTTATAAATATATATAATATTAATTTAAATCGTTATATATATTTAATAAAATAAAATATAAATATCGTTATCTTTATCATACTAGTTAAGTAATGAGTTGTCAAAAGTGGTTCTAGATATTTATAAAAGTTATATACGTTTTAATAATAAAGTTCTTTTTAAACTGAAAACGTTTTTGTACGTTTGAAACTAAATAGATCAATCGAGCCTTTATGAGATTCAATCTTCCACTATCCTTTGTCTAGTTCTCAATGATTGACAATTTGTTCTTATTTATAAATCACTTTACCATTTTCCGAATATTGTTAAAATGAAAAGATTTCTCAAATCAACGTGGGCCTTTCAATAGAGACATGTAATCATAATTCAATATATCTGATAATTCAATCATTTGATCTTATCTTCTAATTCCATTGATAAACATTTTGAAATAGATACAATCATATAAAGTATTTAATCTAATATTTTGTTTACGTTTCAAGTTATAATATATATACACATATACATATATAATCATATTCGTTTAATGGTTCGTGAATCGTTGGAACTTGGTCGAGGTTGAATGAATGTATGAACATAGTTAAAAATTATTGAAATTTAACTTAACAAATATTGCTTATCGTGTCGGAAACATATAAAGATTAAAGTTTAAATTTGGTTGGAAATTTCCGGGTTGTCACATCACGAACGTTAAAACTTGTAAAAACTATATGATGACATATATATGGATATATATATATATATATATATATATATATATATAGTTAACATGATATTATGATAATTAAACATATCATTAAGTATATTAACAATGAACTACATATGTAAAAACAAGACTACTAACTTAATGATTTTGAAACGAGACATATATGTAACGATTATCGTTGAAACGGCATTTAATGTATATATATCATACTAAGAGATATTCATACATCATAATATCATGATAATATAATAATTTAAAATCTCATTTGATATTATAAACATTGGGTTAACAACATTTAACAAGATCGTTAACCTAAAGGTTTCAAAACAACACTTACATATAACGACTAACGATGACTTAACGACTCAGTTAAAATGTATATACATGTAGTGTTTTAATATGTATTCATACACTTTTGAAAGACTTCAAGACACTTATCAAAATACTTCTACTTAACAAAAATGCTTACAATTACATCCTCGTTCAGTTTCATCAACAATTCTACTCGTATGCACCCGTATTCGTACTCGTACAATACACAGCTTTTAGATGTATGTACTATTCGTATATACACTCCAATGATCAGCTCTTAGCAGCCCATGTGAGTCACCTAACACATGTGGGAACCATCATTTGGCAACTAGCATGAAATATCTCATAAAATTACAAAAATATGAGTAATCATTCATGACTTATTTACATGAAAACAAAATTACATATCCTTTATATCTAATCCTTACACCAACGACCAAAAACACCTACAAACACTTTCATTCTTTAATTTTCTTCATCTAATTGATCTCTCTCAAATTCTATCTTCAAGTTCTAAGTGTTCTTCATAAATTCTACAAGTTCTAGTTTCATAAAATCAAGAATACTTCCAAGTTTGCTAGCTTACTTCCAATCTTGTAGAGTGATCATCCAACCTCAAGAAATCTTTCTTATTTATATTAAGATATCTTTCTAATATAAGGTAATACTCATATTCAAACTTTGATTCAATTTCTATAACTATAACAATCTTATTTCGAGTGGAAATCTTACTTGAACTTGTTTTCGTGTCATGATTCTACTTCAAGAACTTTCAAGCCATCCAAGATCCTTTAAAGCTAGATCCATTTATCTCTTTTCCGGTAGGTTTATCCACAAAACTTGAGGTTGTAATGATGTTCATAAAATCATTCGATTCATACATATAAAGCTATCTTATTCGAAGGTTTAAACTTGAAATCACTAGAACATAGTTTAGTTAATTCTAAACTTGTTCGCAAACAAAAGTTAATCCTTCTAACTTAAATTTTAAAATCAACTAAACACATGTTCTATATCTATATGATATGCTAACTTAATGATTTAAAACCTGGAAACACGAAAAACACCGTAAAACTGGACATACGCCGTCGTAGTAACACCGCGGGCTGTTTTGGGTTTGATAATTAAAAACTATGATAAACTTTGATTTAAAAGTTGTTCTTCAGAGAAAATGATTTTTCTTATAAACATAAAACTATATCCAAAAATCATGCTTAAACTCAAAGTGGAAGTATGTTTTTCAAAATGGTCATCAAGACGTCGTTCTTTCGACTGAAATGACTACCTCTTACAAAAATGACTTGTAACTTATATTTTTGACTATAAACCTATACTTTTTATGTTTAGATTCATAAAATAGAGTTTAATATGAAACCATAGCAATTTGATTCAATCAAAACGGATTTAAAATGAAGAAGTTATGGGTAAAACAAGATTGGATATTTTTTTTTATTTTTGTAGCTACGGGAAATATTAACAATTCTATACAAATCATATCCTAGCTAACTTATATTGTATTATATATGTATTCTAATATATTATGTAATCTTGGGATACTATAGACACGTATGCAAATGTTTTGACATATCATATCGACCCATGTATATATATTATTTGGAACAACCATAGACACTCTATATGCAGTAATGTTAGAGTTAGCTATACAGGGTTGAGGTTGATTCCAAAAATATATATACTTTGAGTTGTGATCTAGCCTGAGACGTGTATACACTGGGTCATGGATTGATTCAACTAGTTGTAGGTTACTAACGAGGACAGCTGACTTAATAAACTTAAAACATCAAAATGTATTAAAAGTGTTGTAAATATATTTTGAACATACTTTGATATATATATGTACATATTTGTTATAGGTTCGTGAATCGACTAGTGGCCAAATCTTACTTCTCGACGAAGTAAAAATCTGTGAAAGCGAGTTATAGTCCCACCTTTAAAATCTAATATGTTGGGATGAGAATACATGCAGTTTTATAAATGTTTTACGAAATAGACACAAGTAATTGAAACTACATTATATGGGTGAATGATCGAAGCTAAATATGTCCTTTTTGCTTGGTAGCCTAAGAATTAGTAAACCGATCTACTAATTGACGCGAATCCTAAAGATAGATCTATTGGGCCTAACGAACCCCATCCAAAGTACCGGATGCTTTAGTACTTCGAATTTGTTTTTATCATGTCCGAAGGATTTTCAGGAATGATAGGGGATATTCTTATATGCATCTTGTTAATGTCGGTTACCAGGTGTTCACCGTATGAATGAATTTTATCTCTATGTATGGGATGTATATTGAAATATGGAATCTTGTGGTCTATTATTATGATTTGATAATATATAGGTTAAACCTATAACTCACCAACATTTTTTTTGACGTTTTAAGCATGTTTATTCTCAGGTGATTATTAAGAGCTTCCGCTGTTGCATACTAAAATAAGGACAAGATTTGGAGTCCATGCTTGTATGATATTATGTAAAAACTGCATTCAAGAAACTTACTTTTGATGTAATATATTCTTATTGTAAACCATTATGTAATGGTCGTGTGTAAACGGTATATTTTAGATTATCATTATTTGATAATCTACGTAATGCTTTTTAAACCTTTATCGATAAAATAAAGGTTATGGTTGTTTTAAAAATGAATGCAGTCTTTGAAAAATGTCTCATATAGAGGTCAAAACCTCGCGACGAAATCAATTAATATGGAACGTTTATAATCAATATGAATGGGACATTTCAGTTGGTATCCGAGCGTTGGTCTTAGAGAACCAGAAAATTTGCATTAGTGTGTCTTATCGAGTTTATTAGGATGCATTAGTGAGTCTGGACTTCGACCGTATTTTCTTTAAAAATGATTGCTTAACATTTTTGTTGGAAACTATATATTATTAACATGTAAATATTATGTGATATATTAATCTCTTAACATATTTGATATTGTGTGATAGATGTGTACCTCTAGCACAAATCCCATTGACTCACCTTGAAATGCCCCATCCTAATCCATCTGGACGAAGTCATCAACATTTGATCCCAGAGCGATGATCGACTCCAAGTAATGTCCTTAAAATGAGCAAATGCACAGCGGAAGATTTCTTTAATACCTGAGAATAAACATACTTTAAAGTGTCAACCAAAAGGTTGGTGAGTTCATAAGTTTATCATAAAACAATAAAATTCATCATTTTGATAGACCACAAGATTTAAATCCTGCATGGTAAAAATGGGCCCGAATCCTATACCCACCTGTAATGCATATGCGATATCTTTTAAATACAGTACACCTTTCTCGTGTACAAAATCATCTTTCATAAATCTTAGTAACCGTACACATATCTTGTGCACAAAAATAACATACACATAACCTGTGTATAAAATCATTCTCTCGATACATAACATTCACATCAACTGGTGGCAATTATCATGTTCACATAATTCAATGGTGGCAATTATCTTGTCCACATAATTCAATGGTGGCAATTATCATGTCCAGATAATTCAATAATAATCCGCAGAACTTCTGTCTGCACAATAATTCATTCGAGGAATGTTTTGCTTGTGTCTATCTCGTCAAACATTTATAAAAGCATTTCATGTATTCGCAGTTCAAAATATATTTCAAAAACATTTAATAAAGCAGTTGTAAAAAACAGCGCATGTATTCTCAGTCCCAAAAATGTAAAGAGTAAAAGGGAATCAAATGAAACTCACAATACAGTATTCTGTGGTAAGAATACATATGACGATTCTGAACAATGCAGGGTTGGCCTCGGATTCACTAACCTATTATCAGTTGCATATATATATTAACACATATCCCATTAACTTACTAAGTTTACTTATATTCTATAATTTATTAAGATTAGTATCTTTAAATATAATTATACTTATAATAATACTAAAAATAATAATAGTAATAATAATAATAAAATGATAATACTAATGATAGTTTTAATAATGAAAGTAATCTTATTAAAAGTGATATTTTTAATACTTTTTAATAATAAGAATGATAATAATAATAGTAATAATGATAATAACTATAATATCTAAAATAATAATACCTATGTTTATAATAATGATGAAAATACTTATAATACTAATACTAATGATAATTCTAGTAAAAATAACTAATAATGTTAAATAATAAAAATGATAATTATTTTATTAATTCTTAATGATAATACTAATACTAATGTTAATAATAATAATAATAATAATAATAATCTTAAAATCATGTTAATACTAATAATAATAATAATACTAATAATAATAACAATTATAATAACTATGATAGTAGTAGTAATAATAATAATAATAATAATAATAATAATAATAATAATAATAATAATAATAATACTAATAATAATAATAATAATAATAATAATAATAATAATACTAATAATAATAATAATAATAATAATAATAATAATAATAATAATAATAATAATAATAATAATAATAATAATAATAATAATAATAATAATAATAATAATAATAATAATAATAATAATAATAATAATAATAATAATAATAATAATAATAATAATAATAATAATAAGAGAAACAAATGATAACTACCTTTCAAGACAAAGTTCCAAAAATAAATGCCTATGCCCGGGCTCGAACCCAAGACCTCTCTCTTAAACATAACACCCTTGACCATGCTTCTGTCTTTACATTTTTGATTAATTACTACCCCAAATTCTTATATCCTAAATCTCCTACTTACTTCTTCTTTTTCAAAAAAAAAAAAAATACGCCCCAGCCTAGTTTCGAACCCTAGACCTCTCGTTCCATGAAAACAGTCCCAACCATCTAAGCTGTTTAGCTTTTCTCTAACAAAACGTAATTAGAATCCTAAAATCCTGTGAATCGATTTTTGTTTTCTCTTCAAAAAAATAAGATCGTTGTATTCTTCTTCTTCTCATCGTCATAATTATTTACATCATTCATCTCATTAACATTCTATCATCTTCTTTATCTCATCATCATTTTATCATAATCACTACCATAATCATCTATCATGATCATAACATCATCGTCAATTATCTCGTGTATCATCTTAATCATCATTATCATTAATCAGTTAACATCACGATCATCAATATCATGTTACTCATATATCTCGTTCATACATCAATAACATCAAGATTCTTACTTATTATCGTTTTTACGGCCAATTCATACATAACTCGAACCTAACTCAATCATAAATCATAAAGGGAACCTCGGTCCAATTGCATGTCATCCTAACACTACATGGCCCAATCGATCAAGTTAGAAGCCCACTTATGTGCTTAATGTTAAATGGCCCACTAGAAGTCCAAGAATATAATAAAGGCATGGAAGTGTCGGTGGTAGATTAAATAAATAAATCGGGTTTAGCAAGTGGACATCAGTATTCGATAGTTAATAGTTTAAGACATAACAACCATAATATCTTCTAATACCTTATCACAACTCATCATCATCATATACATAATCACTTTATTCGCTGGCTAAACGAAAGACACCCATGTTTTCTTAGTAACCTTTATTCTCCTCCTATTTAAAATAATACGAATAGAAACAAAATAGGTCGAGTAGAGGTACCAGTTTCACAGGAGACTTCGACCTTCGGTTAAGTTCGATAAAAAAATAATAATAATAGCAGTCTGCAGCTGCACCTTTTGGCTGAACAAAAAACAATGAAAATGCGTAGAAGAAGGGAAGTTGTAGGTGATGGTTATGGTTTTAAGTCGATGGTGGCGGTTGAGATGGGTTTCGGTTCAAGTGGGTTCACGGATGTGCAGTAATTCCCAAGAGGATTTCCATGTTTGGTTTTTGGGTTGTAAAATAAATGAAAACAGGAGTTGTAGTAGCATGACTTGATGATATGTGTTTGTCTTGATTTTAGCAACAACGAGGGGTGTGAGCATGTGGTGGTTATCATGGTGATTTTTCGGCTGCAATAGCAACCTGTTAGGGTCGATCCATATCAGCTTCCGTTGTTGTTTTCGAATAGATTGGTAATAGAACTAGTGGCAGTGAGGTCTTGGTGACTAAATAAAAATGGTGAAGGTGTTCGTGTTATGATATTGCTCAAAATAGACATATCATTAGTCGCAATATCAAGTCATATCGTCATTTATTTCATACGAATTTGTAATATATCTATTTATATTCCGTTGTATTGTAATTAAGCATAGAATCATTGTATACTTGAAGAAATGTTGAAGATAATGAATGAAACAACTCAAAGATCAAAACCAGAACAAGAAACGAAGAAACAGAAAACTGAAAGCTACAGTGCGCGCCGCGCACTGACCGCGCACACCACCGACTCCAACATTTGATCAGAACATTTAAGTAAAATGGAAACCAGAGAGCGCCCCACGCAAGTTCAACAAAGCGCGCCGCGCACTACAATGCGCACCGCGCACGTCCTCCGCGCACGATCCCCTTTTTCGTCTGTAAAGTAGATCTAAGACGTGTAATCGAGCTGTAAAGTAAAAGGTGGTAGGTGGCTAGTCCGCCCCGCGCACCTACTTTTGTGTGCGCCGCGCACGCTGGCTTTTCCAGCTATATTCTTCCTTTTTAAGCCCCTTTCCAGCTTCATTCTTCAGACACCATTACACAGTCATTTTTAGAGGCAGAGGTTACGATTCAAGGTGATCCTTGGAGTAATCCAGGATCACCTAATCCATCATTTCAATCCGGATTCAAGAATCATCAGGATCATCATCCAAGATTCATATCAAAGGTCTATTCTTGTTATCACAATGAATTCTATCTTTATTTCCAGTTTGTTATTGTCTTTAAATATGATTGTTAGCTAGTTCTTTTTATGCTTGTCTAGATTAATAACCGAGATGTTGATTGTTACTTTAGTTGATTGATTGTTCTTATGTATGATAGTTTGATGTTTGAATACAAGAACCATTCTTGTTAAGTTTAATCTTTCGATTCAATTAGTTAGTATACTTGTTCAACTAAGAAACACCTTCTTGCTGATTTAGTATATTGATTTGCACGTAGTGACAAGTGTTTGCCCGTCTTTTAACAAAAGGGGTAAGTTGCGTTCAAACGGTTAATCTATATAGGAATGTAAGAACGACTCTTGTAGATACTTTCGGATAGCTTAATTGATATGTGTAGTTGTCTAGGTGAATGATCAATTCCCTAGAATCTGTTATCCATATTTTCATTACTCGATTCCATATAACTAATAGCTGTTAGTAATTTGCCTTATCTAGTGATGTTTATAAGGATCTTATTACCACACTTGATTGATTACTTGGGTTGGGTGAATTGAACATTTAACCGGACCAAGGGAATGAACTAAGCTAAACCATTAGTTGACATAGGAGTGGATCATGATCAACACACCATTGACTTGATCATTCTTCAAGTCTTTAGACTAGTTGAATTAGTTGATTACAAATAGGAGGTCTTAGATGACAAGAACATCACTTGCGTCGTGTAATCCCGTTTGAGTGTTTGCGCAAGACTACTCTTGGTAAACCGATTAATTAGTTCTCGTGCATAGTCAATCAATCCGGTCTTAATCCTAAAACAACAATCAACAATCGAGGGTAAAAAGTCTAGACGAGCATATTTCATCTCTTTGATATCAAAACTATCTTTCATCTTCATAAACCTAAAATACCAAAAACATTGTCTTTAAACTTATTCCTTTATTGATTTGCCCATCGTTAAAGGGAAACCCAATATCTTGTACTTGTTTGATTTCATTTATTTTAGCTTAATCACATTTTAGTTTATACAATCTTAATTTGCACATATAATTCTCCTTGGAACGATACACGGATTTTACCATTATCTATACTACTACACGATCGGGTACACTGCCCGTTAGTGTGTGTAATCTTTAAAACCGGTATTTTCCATACAACAATTCATATACCACTTTTCGCACATCAAGTTTTTGGCGCCGCTGCCGGGGACAGTTGTGTCAAGATAAGAATTGTTTACTAAGTTGTGATTATTTTTTTTAGAATTTTCTTTTTTTATTTTTTTTGTTTTGTTATCGCTGTTTAGTGTCGGTGCTTTTATTCTTTTCTAGTTTTTGTCAGTTGCAGGATGATGCTTGATTACTTGATTAGCAAATTGGAGGATGAAACTAACAAGCTTGTTAGAAGAGATGAAGAACGTGGCCTCTCAAACAGATTAGAAGATATGATGAATAATCTTATTGCCTCTCAAACAGAACTTATTGCCGCTCAAACACAAGGTAGAGAGAGGTGTGCACAAATGTTTGGAGATCAAGAAATCTCCTTTCAGAACATAGGGCAACAAATAGGAAATATATCACATATGTTGGTTCACTTTCCGAGTGAGCAAGAGTGTGCTGATGTCGGAGATGAGTTGATAATAAATGAAGCTAATCATGAGTCAACTCCAATAGACACACTTTCTGAGTTAATGATGGAATTCCCAGAATTGCAGGATTTGCATTCCTGTTCATTTTGTGATGAAGAAGAGGTTACTATGATTGATGAAAAAGCTTTGTTAACCGTTATCATGGCTAATGGTTATGAACCTACAACTGAAGAATTAAAGGAATTGAAGCTGGAAATTGAGCCCCGCTCAATAGTTGAGATTCACAGCGGGTCCACGCTTATTCCAGAGGATGTCAATTTAGGGAAGACAATCTTTAAAGACCCATTTGACCAAGATCCACCTATAAGAATAAAAGTGTTACTGAAAACCGCACTTGGAGGGGAGTCATGTGTTAACCCTCGGGTTAGGACATCCTTTTTCGGGAAACTGAAAAAGGATTTATCACATATAATATACACCACCCGAGGTGTAAATGATTGGCTCACTATTTTGATTCGTGGAACTTTTTCCACCGACTTCACGTCTCGTCCGATAAAGTGTGGGAGTTTTAACCCCACTAGGCATTAAATTCTGGGGTCGAGTCGAGTGCATGATGTGTTAATAAAAGTGCACGAGGTTTTTCAAGGTTTTAGTGACACTAGCATTAAAATTCAGCAAGGTACCTATCAAATTAGAATTTGTGTGATTAAGATCAAGGACTGAAGGATGTGCCACCGCTCACCTATATTCCACGATCTCCGGTTTTTGAACCTAGGTTTTTCGAACTCCTTTTTCTCACTATTGTCCTCTCGAATTTAAATTTTACTGATTTTAAGTAATGAGGGCATTACTTAATCTTAAGTGTGGGGGGATGGTATAAATTCTCACGGGGTATTCAAACGGTATTCAACTTGGCTTATTTTTGTAATTTAATGGGAAATTTTAAAATTTTTGAACTAAAAGTCTTAACGAAAAAGCCAAGTGTGGGGGATTTTACCAATCTTTTCGAATTACTATCACCAAATTTTGCTAAGAAAAATGTTTAAAGTACTTTTGGCTTGAAAGGAAAAAGAATAATGTCACTAAACCTAAAGGATTATCTAGTTCATCCTTGAAGGAAGTAAAGTCTTCCGAATTCTTGCCTTACTTGATATAGCATACTTCCTAAACTATGTCATTTCATACCAATATCATATCATGATATAAAGGTACAGTAGGAAGAGAAAGTCTTGAACTTTCAAACCCGAAATAAACTTGGTAGGGTAAATTCAAGTCGCTATCCAGTGCAAGACCGATTACGGTGCATAAGCTGGAGCAGGATCTGTCCCACGCGATAGCTTAGTCTTCGCAGTTTTAACCCTTGATCTAAAATGTACAAATTGTCATGAAAGACCGATATTTATATCGCGTCAGGGGGCGCCCGGTTAAGAGTTCCATGATACTACAATCATGGGGGCGGATAGCTTGCTAATCGCCGACTGAGACTTCGGTTTTCAGTTACCCTCAACCGGAATTTGAGGTTAAAACCAGAAAACGTGTCTAGTGTAAAAACTAGCATGACATTTTCAAAATCTTAAAACGTTTTTCTAAAGATCCAATTTTCCCTAAGGATCCAAATTTTTCAGAACTTGCAACGAAGTTCACTTCTCTCGATTACTCCAAATGTGTGCGTGTGTCTCATATAGCGTGAGTTTTGTGTTCCAAAAGAACGTGTGTGTTTTGTGTGACTAGTGTAAACTTGTGTACTATATGGTGTGAGTGTGATTCCTATTATTGTGTTCTCTAATAAATGTGTGTATTCTATTTTTGTGTTTTGTATTCGTATGATTAGAACAATACTTGCTTGAGGACAAGCAAGAGTTAAGTGTGGGGGATTTTGATATTGCTCAAAATAGACATATCATTAGTCGCAATATCAAGTCATATCGTCATTTATTTCATACGAATTTGTAATATATCCATTTATATTCCGTTGTATTGTAATTAAGCATAGAATCATTGTATACTTGAAGAAATGTTGAAGATAATGAATGAAACAACTCAAAGATCAAAACCAGAACAAGAAACGAAGAAATAGAAAACTGAAAGCTACAGTGCGCGCCGCGCACTGACCGCGTACACCACCGCGCACTCCAACATTTAATCAGAACATTTAAGTAAAATGGAAACCAGAGAGCGCCCCGCGCAAGTTCAACAAAGCGCGCCGCGCACTACAGTGCGCACCGCGCACGTCCTCCGCGCACGATCCCCTTTTTCGTCTGTAAAGTAGATCTGAGACGTGTAATCGAGCTGTAAAGTACAAGGTGGTAGGTGGCTAGTGCACCCCGCGCACCTACTTTTGTGCGCGCCGCGCACGCTGGCTTTTCCAGCTATATTCTTCCTTTTTAAGCCCCTTTCCAGCTTCATTCTTCAGACACCATTACACAGTCATTTTTAGAGGCAGAGGTTACGATTCAAGGTGATCCTTGGAGTAATCCAGGATCACCTAATCCATCATTTCAATCCGGATTCAAGAATCATCAGGATCATCATCCAAGATTCATATCAAAGGTCGATTCTTGTTATCACAATGAATTCTATCTTTATTTCCAGTTTGTTATTGTCTTTAAATATGATTGTTAGCTAGTTCTTTTTATGCTTGTCTAGATTAATAACCGAGATGTTGATTGTTACTTTGGTTGATTGATTGTTCTTATGTATGATAGTTTGATGTTTGAATACAAGAACCATTCTTGTTAAGTTTAATCTTTCGATTCAATTAGTTAGTATACTTGTTCAACTAAGAAACACCATCTTGCTGATTTATTATATTGATTTGCACCTAGTGACAAGTGTTTGCCCGTCTTTTACCAAAAGGGGTAAGTTGCGTTCAAACGGTTAATCTATATAGGAATGTAAGAACGACTCTTGTAGATACTTTCGGATAGCTTAATTGATATGTGTAGTTGTCTAGGTGAATGATCAATTCCCTAGAATCTGTTATCCATATTTTCATTACTCGATTCCATATAACTAATAGGTGTTAGTAATTTGCCTTATCTAGTGACGTTTATAAGGATCTTATTACCACACTTGATTGATTACTTGGGTTGGGTGAATTGAACATTTAACCGGACCAATGGAATGAACTAAGCTAAACCATTAGTTGACATAGGAGTGGATCATGATCAACACACCATTGACTTGATCATTCTTCAAGTCTTTAGACTAGTTGAATTAGTTGATTACAAATCGGAGGTCTTAGATGACAAGAACATCACTTGCGTCGTGTAATCACGTTTGAGTGTTTGCGCAAGACTACTCTTGGTAAACCGATTAATTAGTTCTCGTGCATAGTCAATCAATCTGGTCTTAATCCTAAAACAACAATCAACAATCGAGGGTAAAAAGTCTAGACGAGCATATTTCATCTCTTTGATATCAAAACTATCTTTCATCTTCATAAACCTAAAATACCAAAAATATTGTCTTTAAATTTATTCCTTTATTGATTTGCCCATCGTTAAAGGGCAACCCAATATCTTGTACTTGTTTGATTTCATTTATTTTAGCTTAATCACATTTTAGTTTATACAATCTTAATTTTCACATATAACTGTCCTTGGAACGATACACGGATTTTACCATTATCTATACTACTACACGATCGGGTACACTGCCCGTTAGTGTGTGTAAACTTTAAAACCGGTATTTTCCATACAACAATTCATATACCACTTTTCGCACATCATGTTACTTGGCCAAAACAGAAATAGTTAAAGATTGTATCAAAAATAATGAGTGTTCATGGTGGATGTTGCGGTTGATGATTAGTTTGCGGTGGTGATTGATGAGTGTTAAGGTGATGAAAGGTCTTGATTATTACGGTGAAGGTGTTTGGTTGCCAAGTAAATTGGAAGAAAGAAGAAGTATAATTGGTATTGGAAGTGGGTTTATGCATCTTAATGCATCTATATCTAAGTATATAAATTACTCCCTACTTTTAGTTGATTGAAAGGGGACAAGAAACATTGTAATCTCACAAGATATTCTAATCACACAATAATTAAGCAAGTGGGGATGTTTGTTATAGTTTAAATCACTGATATGTATATGTTTATATGCATAATTCAATGTATATAATATTTAAATAAAGAAGAAGTCCAAAAGCAGGAATCTCAATTATCAATAATAATCCTAGATGATTTGATTGGAAACTGAAAGTGATATTAATATCACGGATTAATTAACAAGTGGATTCCTCAATCGTATCAACTGTGTGTTAGTATATATATATATATATATATATATATATATATATATATATATATATATATATATATATATATATATATATATATATATATATATATATATATATATATGTAAGATGTGGTTAAATGTTGATTCAATAAACAGAAATGAATAACACTTGCAAAATTGGTGGGGTTATGTTTGATTTGTGATCAAAGACGTATGGTCTATATATATATATATATATATATATATATATATATATATATATATATATATATATATATATATATATATATATATATATATATATTTATATATATATATATATATATATATAGATTTATAGTAATATCATATATTATTTTATTTACACAAATGAATTAAATCCTATAAGTTTCTATTTCAAATTTATATATAAATTTAAATATATATATATGTATATATATATATATATATATATTTATTTATTTATTTATTTATTTATTTACAGATAGTGATTCGTGAATCGTCGGGAATAATCGAAGGTCAAATGAATTCATAACATAGTTCAAAATTTTTGAGACTCAACCTTACAGACTTTTCTTATCGTGTCGAAATCATATAAAGATTAAGTTTAAATTTGGTCGAAAATTTCCGGGTCGTCACAGTACCTACCCGTTAAAGAAATTTCGTCACGAAATTTGAGTGGGATGGTCATGAATAATAATAAGTATGTTTTCATGACTCATATAAGCTGATAAATAGAGTTTTATTACCATTGAGTAATAAGGATGAAATAATTCAACTATTCGAAGAGTACGAATGAAGCTATCACTAAATAGTGAAATGAGAAAGACATGTTTCATCATAACTTTTGACTAGTCATGGTTGAAATTAGAAAATAAGGTGCGTCTTAACTTTCGACGTTATCTTGGTTGAATTTCGGAATTCAAGGGATTTGAAGAAAATCTTCTAAATCTAAAAGATTTGATTCTTCTGCGAATAAGAAAATTAAGATTCTCTAATTAAATGCGGAGATCTGCCTTGATTTTTCTATCAGATATTTCACTATAAATTAACTTCTTCCATTCCGTTACTTTTACCATTCCTATACCCAATTCTCAAATAAAAAATTTATGAAAATGCTAAATCCAGTTCTGATCCTTGTCCTTATCCTTACTATCACAACTATCATTCTCCTTTTCCAACTTCCACCAGAGGAATCTGCTTACTTCTACTTTGCCCTTGGGGTTATAGTGCTTTTAATCCTCCCGTGTCTTTATGTTGCTATAAACATTGATATACACGGTTTATAATTTAGGTGTTGTTATCGGGCTTTATATCTCCCCTTATATTTCGAAGTTCCTTCTTCTGTTTTCCATAATCATTGTCATCCCCAGTTAATGTTCTCTTTTATTTACTGCGATTTATACCCCGATTTCTATTTCGGAGCTTTATCCCTTCGTTTCTTCTTCTTGCGATTAAACACCGCTTGTAATGGTTCAGAATTCGCAGATATAAACTTCGAAATGAACATTGTTAATGTTCTAATAAGGAAATTGTAATGGCACGATTTGATTTGTCAAATTACCAGAATCACTGAGAATAGAACAATCAAGAATATATTTTCTTGATATGTTCGGAGGTGAAGTAGAATGAACGAGTCGTGTAACATGGCACATGATGACGTTATGATCTATGAATCATCACGTTCCATTAGAAAATCTGCATGACTTACTGTAATATAATCACGTTGATCAAGTGTCATTATATTATACTAACTCATGCATCAATTCCCAACACTACTTCAAAAACATTCATATTTTAAATTCAAAGGTTCACAGAATATAGAAACTAAAATAGTTTCCTTTTATGATATAATACGGGTAGCGCAGAGAGATAATTAATATCGAACGAGAATATTTATGAAGATATCTTCAGAAATATTAAGGATATTAATAAAGAAAGGTACGATGATATCTTAGGATTTCAGAATCAAATTGTGATGAAGAAATTCATTCACGATGATTTAGAGTGGTTAAGGAGTAAGGTATTCGATAAAAATTTCATAAGAAACAGAATCATCAGGATTCTTTGAAGGTGGGTTTATTCTATGTGATTGTCTACGACCTCCTTCATAGTTTTGCATAATTCGCTTTTCGGTACTAAATTTTATATCGATCGTTTCCAACAATCCATTCTTTATCATCATACTTTTGACTGTTAAGGTCATTTACATTTTGCTGCTTCATTCAGCTTTTTCAACATTCCGAGTATTGATTCACCGACTGGGTGCTTTTCAGAATTTCAGAATGGAAGATCATAGTTCTAAGAGATAAATGTTATACATATAACTGTTGATGTAGATATGCTGTGAGTTTTCAAAGTACTGATTGCTGATTCCCGGTAATTGGTATGACAGTTCTCGTTACAAGATACGGATGAGTATATGATAGAGTTTCAATGAGTAAATATAATGATTTATCAGAGGGATTTAAGCCAAGAAGCAACGAGGTTGCTGGTACATCTGCTGGTAATATGGTGGAATATAAAAGGTTCTCTGGTAACAATAAAAGAGCATGTATATAAATCAAGGTGATAATAAGGTTTTTTTGAACGAAAAGTCGAAGTTGACTTGCTGGAGCTGTGATAAAATTTGCTACTTTGAAAGGGATTACCAAGTTATTTTGGGTAATAATAACGCTAGAGAATTAGCACAGCTACGTGGTAAACGTTTACTCAGGTTTCGAGAGTTTTTCGGGTGCATAACTATATGCATAAATCTTTCCTTCTGTAAACGAAGTGCGGTTGGTTCATCCTCTCGATTGAAGTGTTTTCAAGAATTATGAAATGTTTGAACGCAGATTGAAATAGTCAAGATACAAATGAGGTTTAAGATGAATTCAAGTGGCAAACTTGAAGAATTGTTTAGTTTCATATGTTATAATCAATATTTTAATTCATTTTAATTGTCCAATCTTGGTAGTCCACAGTTAGCAGTCTACAGTCACTAACTCAATAATTCATATATAGTTTAATATACAATATTCAAATTAATTAATACGTATCGTGACCTGTGTACATGTCTCAGACTCGATCACAACTCAAACTATATATATTATTGTAGAATCAACCTCAACCCTGTATAGAGAACTCGATCATTAATGCATATAGAGTGTCTATAGTTATTCCAAATAATATATATAGATGCGTTGATATGATATGTCAAAACCTTGTATACATGTCCCGATATTTAAAGTGCGTAAAGTAAATAACAGAAATTAAATGACGATAAATAAAATTGCGATAATTAAATTGCGATAAATAAACTGCGATAAATAAAATGTAATCAGTTAGCTAGGAACAGTTAGCTGGAACAGTTAGCGTGGATTCTTAACAAAAATTTTCTTAGTTAATTTGTTTATTTCTATCAAATTTTTATTTCGTCAAAAGTGTTCTTCATTATGCCACTTGTTGGATTCTGGTAGATTAAAATCCAAATATGAAATTGAATGAAAATGGTTATTCTTTGGTGAATCAGATTCGTATATCTGTGGATGTAAGTAGGATGGTAATTGACCGTTGAATCAGATTCGAAGAATGTACAGTGTAACTTATTAATGTGAAATCTAAATATTCCTCGGGTATTACCTACCCGTTAAATTATTTTCATCATTAACAGTTTGTACGAAAGAATTTTTAATTACAATCTTTATGAAAATATATATACATATATATTTTCTTCAGATGTAATCATGGATTTAATGAGTCAATATGATATTAAACTCATTTGATTTACCATTAGAACAAGAATATATAATCTCGAAAATATTAGAGATTACATAATTGCCATGTCGAACAAAGATAAATGATGCAGAATGATTCGTAGAACGATGATTATACTCGAGGTACAGAATTAGATGTTGAGGCATGGATTGCTGAAACTTGGGTTGTTGGTGGTGCTGGTGCCATTGGTGCTGAGGTTGTTGATGTTACTGGTATTGGTGATACTGCTGGTGCTTGCAAATTGTATACCGTGCTCTCTAAAGTTAATACTAGAGCTCGGAGTTCTCTAACTTCTTCTACTAACCCTGGTTGATTATCAGTGTGAGGTAGAGGTCGGATATTTTCTCTAGTTCCGTTAATGGTAGCTTCAATACGAAAAATTCTTGCAAATAGGGTATAAACGGTGTTGCGAACGGGTTCGCCGGTGAGCGACTCAAGTACTCCAATGTTAGGTGGTAGATTCGATTCATGAGATGGAGTACCTTCTTCCCTTCTCTATAGGGTGAGTATGTCGCGAACCCACCCCCATTTTATCCAGTAATCACGGTAGTTGATTGGTTGGTGTGCTCCCGTCACGCTGTCTTCGGAGTCAGAGGAACGTGTTCGATTCGTAGAGGCCATCTTGCACGATCACAGAAAATATTTTTGGTATGAAGAGTTTAGTGACAGCAATTGATAGTTAGATGTATTCTCAATGCATAATATGCATAGATATATATAGTACCAGGATCCCTTAAATTATGGAAAAATTTACGAGAGATATCAGGCAAGGTCTACAGTAACAGATACGCTAAGATATGAATTGTCAGATACGCTAAGATATGAATTTTGTCTATACACTATTCATGCAGTCAATGCATTAAAACGTGTCTAGACTAAGAACAATGAGCAGGTAATTTCCTAAGGATGATAAGCAGATGATTTTCGACAAAAACGATAAGCAAAACTTTTGACATGCAGACACGGTCGAAGTCCAGACTCACTAATGCATCCTAACAACTATCAGTTAGACACACTAATGCAAGATCTGGTTCACTAAGACCACCGCTCTGATACCAACTGAAATGCCCCGTCCTAATCCATCTGGACGAAGTCATCAACATTTGATCCCAGGGCGATGATCGACTCCAAGTAATGTCCTTAAAATGAGCAAATGCACAGTGGAAGATTTCTTTAATACCTGAGAATAAACATGCTTTAAAGTGTCAACCAAAAGGTTGGTGAGTTCATAAGTTTATCATAAAACAATAAAATTCATCATTTTGATAGACCACAAGATTTAAATCCTGCATTGTACAAATGGGTCCGAATCCTATACCCACCTGTAATGCACATGCGATATCTTTTAAATACAGTACACCTTTCTCGTGTACGAAATCATCTTTCATAAATCTTAGTAACCGTACACATATCTTGTGCACAAAAATAACATACACATAACCTGTGTATAAAATCATTCTCTCGATACATAACATTCACATCAACTGGTGGCAATTATCATGTCCACATAATTCAATGGTGGCAATTATCATGTCCACATAATTCAACGGTGGCAATTATCATTTCCACATAATTCAATAATAATCCGTAGAACTTCTGTCTGCACAATAATTCATTCGAGGAATGTTTTGCTTGTGTCTATCTCGTCAAACATTTATAAAAGCATTTCATGTATTCGCAGTTCAAAATATATTTCAAAAATATTTAATAAAGCAGTTGTAAAAAACAGCGCATGTATTCTCAGTCCCAAAAATGTAAAGAGTAAAAGGGAATCAAATGAAACTCACAATACTGTATTCTATGGTAAGAATACATATGACGATTCTGAACAATGCAGGGTTGGCCTCGGATTCACGAACCTATTATCAGTTGCATATATATATATTAACACATATCCCATTAACTTACTAAGTTTACTTATATTCTATAATTTATTAAGATTAGTATCTTTAAATATAATTATACTTATAATAATACTAAAAATAATAATAGTAATAATAATAATAAAATGATAATACTAATGATAGTTTTAATAATGAAAGTAATCTTATTAAAAGTGATATTTTTAATACTTTTTAATAATAAGAATGATAATAATAATAGTAATAATGATAATAACTGTAATATCTAAAATAATAATACCTATGTTTATAATAATGATGAAAATACTTATAATACTAATACTAATGATAATTCTAGTAAAAATAACTAATAATGTTAAATAATAAAAATGATAATTCTTTTATTAATTCTTAATGATAATACTAATACTAATGTTAATAATAATAATAATAATCTTAAAATCATGTTAATACTAATAATAATAATACTAATAATAATAACAATAATAATAACTATGATAGTAGTAATAATAATAATAATAATAATAATAATAATAATAATAATAATAATAATAATAATAATAATAATAATAATAATAAGAGAAAAAAATGATAACTACCTTTCAAGACAAAGTTCCAAAAATAAATGCCTATGCCCGGGCTCGAACCCAAGACCTCTCGCTTAAACATAACACCCTTGACCATGCTTCTGTCTTTACATTTTTGATTAATTACTACCCCAAATTCTTATATCCTAAATCTCCTGCTTACTTCTTCTTTTTTAAAAAAAAAAATACGCCCCAGCCTAGTTTCGAACCCTAGACCTCTCGTTCCATGAAAACAGTCCCAACCATCTAAGCTGTTTAGCTTTTCTCTAACAAAACGTAATTAGAATCCTAAAATCCTGTGAATCGATTTTTGTTTTCTCTTCAAAAAAATAAGATCGTTGTATTCTTCTTCTTCTCATCGTCATAATTATTTACATCATTCATCTCATTAACATTCTATCATCTTCTTTATCTCATCATCATTTTATCATAATCACTACCATAATCATCTATCATGATCATAACATCATCGTCAATTATCTCGTGTATCATCTTAATCATCATTATCATTAATCAGTTAACATCACGATCATCAATATCATGTTACTCATAATCGTCTCATATCTCGTTCATACATCAATAACATCAAGATTCTTACTTATTATCATTTTTACGTCCAATTCATACATAACCCGAACCTAACTCAATCATAAATCATAAAGGGAACCTCGGTCCAATTGCATGTCATCCTAACACTACATGGCCCAATCGATCAAGTTAAAAGCCCACTTATGTGCTTAATGTTAAATGGCCCGCTACAAGTCCAAGAATATAATAAAGGCATGGAATTGTCGGTGATGGATTAAATAAAGAAATTGGATTTAGCAAGTGGACATCAGTATTCTATAGTTAATATTTTAAGACATAACAATCATAATATCTTCTAATACCTTATCACAACTCATCATCATCATATACATAATCACTTTATTCGCTGGCTAAACGGAAGACACCTATGTTTTCTTATTAACCTTTATTCTCCTCCTGTTTAAAATAATACGAATAGAAACAAAATAGGTCGAGCAGCGGTACCAGTTTCACAGGAGACTTTGACCTTTGGTTAAGTTCGATAAAAAAAAATAATAGCAATCTTCAGCTGCACCTTTTGGCTGAATAAAAATCGATGAAAACGTGTAGAAGAAGGGAAGTTGCAGGTGATGGTTATGGTTTTAAGTCAATGGTGGCGGTTGAGATGGGTTTCAGTTCAAGTGGGTTCATGGATGTGCAGTAATTCACAAGAGGATTTCCATGCTTGGTTTTTGGGTTGCAAAACAAATGAAAACAGGAGTTGTAGCAGCATGACTTGATGATATGTGTTTGTCTTGATTTTAGCAACAATGAGGGGTGTGAGCATGTGGTGGTTATCATGGTGATTTTTCGGCTGCAACAGCAACCTCTTAGGGTCGATCCATATCAGCTTCCGTTGTTGTTTTCGAATAGATTGGCAATAGAACTAGTGGCAGTGAGGTCTTGGTGACTAAATAAAAATGGTGAAGGTGTTCGTGTTACTTGGCCAAAACAGAAATAGTTAAAGATTGTATCAAAAATAATGAGTGTTCATGGTGGATGTTGCGGTTGATGATTAGTTTGGGGTGGTGATTGATGAGTGTTAAGGTGATGAAAGGTGGTGATTATTACGGTGAAGGTGTTTGGTTGCCAAGTAAATTGGAAGAAAGAAGAAGTATAATTGGTATTGGAAGTGGGTTTACGCATCTTAATGCATCTATATCTAAGTATATAAATTACTCCCTACTTTTAGTTGATTGAAAGGAGACAAGAAACATTGTAATCTCACAAGATATTCTAATCACACAATAATTAAGCAAGTGGGGATGTTTGTTATATTTTAAATCACTGATATGTATATGTTTATATGCATAATTCGATGTATATAATATTTAAATAAAGAAAAAGTCCAAAAGCAGGAATCTCAATTATCAATAATAATCCTAGATGATTTGATTGGAAACTGAAAGTGATATTAATATCACGGATGAATTAACAAGTGGATTCCTCAATCGTATCAACTGTGTGTTAGTGTATATATATATATATATATATATATATATATATATATATATATATATATATATATATATATATATATATATATAAGATGTGGTTAAATGTTGATTCAATAAACAGAAATGAATAACACTTGCAAAATTGGTGGGGTTATGTTTGATTTGTGATCAAAGATGTATGGTTGTGAGATATATATATATATATATATATATATATATATATATATATATATATATATATATATATATATATATATATATATAGATTTATAGTAATATCATATATTATTTTATTTACACAAATGAATTAAATCCTATAAGTTTCTATTTCAAATTTATATATAAATTTAAAATATATATATATATATACATATATATATATATATATATATATATATATATATATATATATATACATATATATATATATACATATATATATATATATATATATATATATATATATACATATATATATATATATATGTATTTATTTACAGATAGTGATTCGTGAATCGTCGGGAATAATCGAAGGTCAAATGAATTCATAACATAGTTCAAAATTTTTGAGACTCAACGTTACAGAATTTGCTTATCGTGTCGAAATCATATAAAGATTAAGTTTAAATTTGGATGAAAATTTCCGGGTTGTCACACACCTAATAATAACGAAGAGTCGAATATATATTGGCAAGATTCACAAGTTCCCGAAGAACCGGAAGAAGAGGAAACAGAACCGGAAGAAGAGGAACCGGAAGAAGTGGAACCAGAAGAAGAGGAACCGGAAGAAGAAGAAGAAGAAGAGGTTCCGGAGGGGGGAATAGTAGGAACAAAGTTAATAATGGTCAATGGTGTTTCCGCTAAGGAAGCAAAATATTGGGAAAATTACCAATTTTCCGATGAATCGGATCCTGATGAGGATTCTGATGATGTTATAGAAATTACCCCAACCCAATTTAATGAGGCAAAAGAAAATAATAAGGGAAAAGGCATCAAAATAGAGAAATCTGATTCCGACCCCGATGAACTTTATATGTACCGTCAACACCCGTATTTTCAATATCGTGACAATAACCCGGGAACCTCTAAACCACCAGGTTTTTCTAAACCAATGTGGAAAACGACGACTCGTATTAGAGGAACATCATATATCCCTAGAAGATTAGGAAAAAGAACCAAGTCTGAAGAAGAAGAAACCAGTGATTCAGATTAAAGGGGTGTGAGCATGTTTTGTAATAAATGTATTGTAGTGTGCTTGTACTTTTATGTTCTATGTAAAAAATGCTTGTATTGTTTGTTATTACGAATATAATCCTTGTCTATTTTACAGTATAAAAACAAAATGGACATTAAGGGTAGACAAACGAATATTTTAGAAGACCTACCAGAGGATATGCAACATAAAGAGCTTCTAACATGCAACATAAAGAAGCATGTTATGCTTACGGGTTAGTGATGTTCGCTTCTTACCAAAGTGAGAAAAAGAATATCGGATTGCAACTTTTAAATAAAACCTTCCCACAAGTGACGGATTCAGTAGTTGGGGTGAGAAACAAGGTTTTTAGATTATTACGGGGCTGTTGGACATTACGAAACCCTCGTCCTTTTGACGATGTTACAACATGCTGCCTAGCCAATGGTCATAATGGTTATTTTCCACAAGACCAAGGATGGGAAGTCGTCTTAGTAAAACCAGAATGCATGACTTGTTTCTGAACTTATGAATTACGTGTCTTTATTTCCTTTGCTGAACAACTTGCGTATTAACTAGATTTATCTTCAAAACTATCCTGTATCATAGTGTACTATATTTCATGTTATATGTAATATAGCGAAGTTGTAAGTTTGAAGAATATTTGTATGTGATATATTATTATAATCAGTTTTTCATATGGAATTGTAGTAGTTGAATTGTATATTAGCTAATAAGTATGAACTTAACGGGTAGGTAGTACCCGAATTTAAACTTATAAAACGCTAATATGAAGAAAAAGATTTTATAAATGAGTTCATATTATGCTACGAAATACTATTGACTACTCTTAATATTCTGTATGATTAACTCGATTCAGTTGTCTATTTTAAAGGAAATGGCACCGACTACTCGACACACCATGAATATGAACGAAGAGGAATTTCGTACCTTTCTTGCTGCAAACATAGCCGCAGTACAGGCTGCGCTACATACCAACAATAACGCTGAATCTAGCAATGCAACTAACGGTACAAGAAATCGTGTAGGATGGACCTACAAAGAATTCACTGCCTGCAAACCTTTGGAATTTGATGGAACCGAAGGACCAATTGGATTGAAACGGTGGACTGAGAAAGTCAAATCGGTGTTTGCCATAAGTAAGTGTACTGAAGAGGACAAAGTTAAGTACGCTACGCATACCTTCACAGGTACTGCGTTAACATGGTGGAACACCTATCTTGAACAGGTAGGACAAAATGCTGCTTATGCACTACCATGGTCGGCATTCAAGCAATTGATGAACGAGAAGTACCGTCCTAGAAACGAAGTCAATAAACTCAAGGCAGAACTTAGAGAGTTACGAACACAAGGGTTCGACGTTACCACATATGAACGACGATTCACAGAGTTGTGCCTATTGTGCCTGGGAGCATTCGAAGATGAAGAAGAGAAGATCGACGCATTTGTAAAAGGGTTACCAGTAAGGATTCAAGAAGATGTAAGTTCACACGAGCCCGCTTCTATACAGAAGGTAAGTCGAATGGCTCATAAACTCATAAATCAGATTGAGGGAAGAATTAAAGAGCAGGCGGCCGAAGAAGCCAACACGAAACAACTCAAGAGGAAGTGGGAGGAAAACGGTGACAAGAGTCACAAGTACAACAATAATAACAATACAACCACAATCGGAACAACTATCCCAACAATCGCAACAACAATCGCAACAATAACCACAATCCTAACAATAACTACAACAAACATCCCAACAACAACAACTACTACAACAACCATTTCAACAACAATAACAATCCCAATAACAATCTCAATAACAACAATGGCAACAAAAACCAAAAACAGCCATGTCATAGGTGTGAAGAAAATCACCAGGGGTTTTGCACGACATTTTGCAACAGGTGTAAAAGAAATGGTCATAGCGCGACAAAGTGTGAGGTCTACGGACCAAAGTTTAATAGAACTAAGGGAGCAAATAATGCCGGAACAAGTAATGCCGAAACGAATAGTGTCGGAGCAAATAATACCAACGCTGTTTGTTATAAATGTGGAAAACCGGGCCACATTATTAGAAATTGCCCGAATCAGGGGAATACTAATGGGCAGGGCTGTGGAAGAGTTTTCAATATTAATGCGGCAGAAGCATAGGAAGACCCGGAGCTTATTACGGGTACGTTTCGTATTGACGATAAATCTGCTTATGTTTTATTTGATTCGGGTGCGGATAGAAGCTATATGAGTAGAGAATTTTGTGCTAAATTAAGTTGCCCATTGACGCCTTTGGATAGTAAATTTTTACTCGAATTAGCAAATGGTAAATTAATTTCAGCAGATAATATATGTCAGAATCGAGAAATTAAACTGGTTAGTGAAACATTTAAGATTGACTTGATACCAGTAGAGTTAGGGAGTTTTGATGTGATAATCGGTATAGACTGGTTGAAAGAAGTGAAAGCAGAGATCGTTTATTACAAAAATACAATTCGCATTATACGAGAAAAAGGAAAACCCTTAATGGTGTACGGAGAAAAGAGCAACGCAAAGTTAAATCTTACTAGTAACCTGAAGGCACAAAAACTAATAAGAAAAGGTTGCTATGCTGTGCTAGCACACGTCGAAAAAGTCAATTCCGAAGAAAAGAACATCAATGATATTCCCGTCACAAAAGAATTTCCCGATGTATTTCCGAAAGAATAACCGGGACTACCTCCACACCGATCCGTTGAATTTCAAATAGACCTTGTACCGAGAGCTGCACCAATAGCTCGTGCTCCATACAGACTCGCACCTAGCGAAATGAAGGAACTTCAGATCCAATTACAAGAACTTTTAGAGCGTGGTTTCATTCGACCAAGCACATCACCGTGGGGAGCTCCTGTTTTGTTTGTCAAGAAGAAAGATGGTACATTCAGGTTGTGTATCGACTACCGAGAGTTGAACAAACTTACCATCAAGAACCGCTACCCACTACCGAGAATCGACGACTTATTTGATCAACTACAAGGCTCGTATGTTTATTCGAAGATCGATTTACGTTCTGGATATCATCAAATGCGGGTGAAGGAGGATGATATTCCAAAGACTGCTTTTAGGACGCGTTACGGTCATTACGAGTTTATGGTTATGCCATTTGGATTGACTAACGCACCAGCTGTGTTCATGAACCTCATGAACCGAGTGTGTGGGACATATCTTGACAAGTTTGTCATTGTTTTCATCGATGACATACTTATTTACTCGAAGAATGATCAAGAGCACGAAGAACACTTGAGAAAAGTGCTAGAGTTGTTAAGGAAAGAAAAACTGTACGCTAAGTTTTCAAAGTGTGCATTTTGGTTGGAAGAAGTTCAATTCCTCGATCACATAGTGAACAAAGAAGGTATTCAGGTGGATCCAGCAAAGATTGAAACCGTTGAAAAGTGGGAAACACCGAAAACTCCAAAACACATACGCAGATTTTAGGACTAGCTGGTTACTACAGAAGGTTCATCCAAGACTTTTCCAGAATAGCAAAACCCTTGACTGCATTAACGCATATGATGTGCGCAGAGGTGTATATGAAATAGCTTTATTTTTACAATGAAAAAACTATTAAATACGATACAATTTTACACAAGATATTTATTTATTTATAGAATGGATATACTTAAACCTTGCTACAACACTTATAGGCAGTGTACCTAATCGTACAGTAGTGTAGTTTTTAGTAAGTCCGGTTCGTTCCACAGGGAAAATCTTATAAACAAAGCTTAACGCTATATTAGTTTTAATTTATAAAAATACAAAAATATATAAGTAATATTATTATTATAAGGGGGTATTTTACCGTTTAATGACCGGTTTGTCGATTTTTAAAACTTTAGTCGCAGTTAAAACCTAATGTAAAATATTAAATAAATAAAAGACTTAATTTAAAGCGTAAAATAAATAACGATAATGAAATTGCGATAAATAAAATTGCGATAAAATAAAATTGCGATAATTAAAAAGTACGATAATTAAAAGTGCAATTAAATACAATAACAATAAATAAAAGTGCGATAATTAGAAGTGCAATTAAATATAAAATAAAGGAAATTAAATATGAAATAAAATAATTATGCTTATTTAAATCGAAGTAATCATGATGTTTGATGTGTTGATTTTAGTTTTATGCCCATGGGTTAATTGTCCTTTGTCCTGGATTATTCAATATGTCCGTCTGGTTTTTGTCCATAACAGTCCATCAGTCATAAATTTAAGGTGCGAGTGTCCTCGTCAAATTATCCTTATACCCGAAGTCCAATATTCCAACTAATTGGGGACTTAAACTGTAACAAGGTTTTATTACTTTGTTTAATAATTACACCAGGTTATCGACTGCGTGTAACCCAAGGTTTTAATACTTTGTTATCAATTATGCCAAGTGTCCTTGTACATAATTTCACCCCTGTTTTAATAATTCTAGTGCCTATTAATCCTTTCCCGTGTCCGGTTAAATGAACGATTATTCGTACATATAAACACCCCACCCATCGTGTCCGATCGAGTGTATATGGTTATTTATAGGGACGTCCAATTGAAAATCTTTATATTAAAATTAACAAACTATCATTTAGTTAAACAAATATAAAGCCCATTAATAGCCCATAGTCTAATTTCCACAAGTGTCGTTCTTTTGTCCAAACCCCAATTATGGTACAAAGCCCAATTACCCAATTTTAGTATTTAGCCCAACATCATGATTACTTCGATTTAAATAAGCATAATAATAACTTAGCTACGAGACATTAAATTAAAAAGGTTGAACATAACTTACAATGATTAAAAATAGCGTAGCGTTACACGGACAGAATTTCGACTTACACCCTTACAACATTCGCTAACATACCCTTATTATTGGAAATTAAAATTAAAATTAAATTTAAAATATAAATTATATATATATATTTACGTATATAGAGAGAGATGATATATGGATATTTAAAACGGATCAAATGCGTTGGCTTTTATAGGCAGTTTCAGAATTTGGGGCTCCGCGAGTCGCGGCATTTTTGCACTACAAACTCCGCGAGTCGCGGAGTTCGTAAATCCAGCTCACACAAGTTTGGATCCTAGTCTGCCGACGGTTTTAATATATAAATATAATATATATATAATTTATATAATTAATTATATATTATATTATATTTATATACATAGTTAACTTATAATTTTTAGTCCATTGCGTCGAGCGTTGAGAGTTGACTCTGGTCCCGGTTCCGAATTTTCGAACGTCCTTGCGTACAATTTAATATCTTGTACTTTGCGTTTTGAATCTTGTACTCTTGTAATTCTGAGACGTTTCTTATCAATAATTGGAACCTCTTTGATTGTATTTTGTACTTTTGAGCTTTTTGGTCGTTTGCGTCTTCAATTTTTTGAATCTATCTTTTGTCTTCACCTTTTATTATTTAACCGAATATCACTTGTAAATAGGACAATTGCAACTAAAAGCTTGTCTTTCTTGAGGAATAATGCAATGAAATATATGTTCGTTTTTAGCATTATCAAATATTCCCACACTTGAGCATTGCTTGTCCTCAAGCAATATAGTCTTGAAATATACTAGAATCACTTTTTATTCTTCACACTTTGTACATCAGTGATTTCTATACGGCGGTATAAACAATGGTAGTAACGATGTGGTTTACAGTCCCACATGACTATAAAATTTAGATCCATTAAGGAAATTGGATCTTTATGAAAACATTTGATCTTTTGAAAATTAAATCTGGTTTTTACCCTAGATAAGTTTTCCGAAATAACCTTTCACCGGTGTTTGCAAAATATTTTTGTGGGTTTGGTGGGTTTCAGATTTGAAAATTTTAGCTCAAAACTTGTGGTTTTGTGTCACCCACTTGCTAACCTTGTATTAGGAAAGCAACACGTCTAGTACACTTGCTCCGTATATTACCTTTCGGTAAACTACCGTCCGGTTGTAAAGGAAAGCGTTGAACAAGAAACTGTTAAGGCAATGTCCCCTGACATGCTTTTAATTATGGTCTATAACGTATCGGACGCAATTACTTGGTAGGAGCAATAGTAAAGCTCACCCTTATAATTTTTCGGTCTGGCACAAGGTCCTGTCTCCGACCACGCTATGCAACCACCGTTCTTACGGTTGACACCCGATTTGGTTCAGGTGACCTAATGAATTTCAGGTGAATTCCTAGAATTTTACGTTCAATGGTAATGAACGCATTGAAAATAGGTTTTCAGAAAACAAATCGGTTTGTATTTTTGATCAAAATATTTTCTCGTTCAAGCTCGAGTTTAGATATCATTGAATTCCATGAGTTTGTAATTCTCAATCTTTAAGGTCAATCTCAAGGATTGAGTAATATCAGTCTTAAAAGCTGATTTTTAATCTTTAAGGAGATTATCCTTTTTGGGGATCTGATTCATTAGTCTTATCAAGCTAATTTGCACGGTGCCCCCCATTGTACGAGATAAATCCTTCTCATGGTTAGGATAAATCTGACCACCTGGTGACCCTGTTTGATGCTGAGGTCCGTGGATTTCCTGCTGATTTTAGTGATGACTTTTCTAGGTTTTTCGTCAACCTACAGCTGGTCTGGACGACAACTTCTTGACCTAAATCAAGAAGCACATTTCTTTTTCGGAAGACTTTACTTCCTTTTAATGATGGAGTTGATTCATCGTGTAGATCCATCTCTTCTTTTCTTTCATCGGGTAAAACAGTTAATTATCGTCCAAAACAAAAGTATTTTCAATTATTTGTACAAAAATATGTGATATATATTTTGAATAACTTGATAAATTTTCCCACACTTGGCTTTTATTTTCTTTTATTTACCTTTTTATTGTCCTCTATTTCATTTTAAATAGATTCTAACATTTTGGTTTGTTTCTCAATTTATGTCCTTTCTAAGGTAACAATAATTTCGGTGTTAACACCTAGTTTATCGTTCATAAATATGTATAAACATGATTTTGAGTTCATTTAATTGAAAATTTTAAAATTTTTTACTAGAAGTGGGTAGTCAGTATATAAGACTAGGGCCGTTCTTTGTTATCAGAGAGCACTAGATTCTAATACAACTACTGTGTTACTAGTATTTTTAATGGCAACCAAGTGTTTAAGTTAAAAAATTTTAAAAATCCGAAAGAATTTAACCCCTTCCCACACTTAAGATCTTGCAATGCCCTCATTTGCAAGAAATCAGTAACAATTTAAATTATTGAGAGTGTTTAGCGTAGAAAAATGATTAAATTTTACCAAAGTTTCCAAACATATTGGCGTTTGTTTGTTGAATGATAAATGGTGCACATCATTTGTTCATTCCGTCTTGTTGTTATTTCACATATATTTTGCATCTTGTCGTCAAAATTAGTTGCTTTTGCTGAACTTAATGTCAGTCTTTGAAAATGCGTTGTTTTACCCTGTTGTGTACATAAGATAAACTGCAAACATATATACATATTTTTGAAGTTTGGTATATTACCCCACATTCAAAAATTATTAAAATCTAATAATAAAAGTTAGAAAATTATAAAAACTATTACAATATCAACATAAGTGTTAAATGTAGTAACATTACAAAAATAAAATAAATAAAACTAAATAAACTAGGGTTAATACTGATACTAGTAGGGGTTCCATGCATAACCGTATGTGTTATATAATGCTTCAGCTGGGTTATAAGTAGGATACAGTGGTTGAATCTCTATAGACCAGGGAGGAAATACGGGCTTTGGAGTAGGAATATAGTTTCTACCTACATTTTGGCAATGAGCTATGATGTGGTTTTGATGAACTTGCCAATCTTCAAATGCTCGATGTCTAGCATTTTCATATTCTTGTGAAGCTATAAACCTTTGCATTTCTGTCATTTCATTTCCCCCTCCCACATTACCTGGCTGTTGATTTCTTTCAACATGTGGATGTCTTCCATTATATTGTATTACGGCATTATTTCGCCTCTTCAAAACCTTAGCACCATGATATACATTTAAACCAATTGTATCGTGAGGTTCTGGTTCTTCGATTAATAATCCCCCCGACTTATATCCACATCGAGATACTCAGCAATTAATGTAATAAATATACCACCTCCTATTATACTGTGCGGTCTCATCCCCCTAACCATAGCCGATAAATAATAACCCACACAATAAGGTATACTTACAGCGCTTTGTGGGTCTCGAATACACATGTGGTAAAATAAATCTTGCTCATTTACCTTTTCCTTATTTTTACCTCGCTGTGTAATCGAGTTCGCTAGAAACCTATGGATTACTCTTAATTCAGCTCTATCAATATCAAGATAAGAGTAATTTCCCCCTTTAAATCGGTGATGGCTAGTCATTTGACTCCATACACCATGTGTATCAAAATTTTCATCAATCTTCCTACCATTTAATATCAACCCTTGACAATCGGCAGATGCTAGCTCCTCAGACGTATATATACGTAAGGCCTGAGCCATGTCTAGTAGATACATGTGGCGTATCGAACCTCCTAACAAAAATCTAATAAAAGTTCGATCGGTTAAAGTAGCTACCCGATCATTTATTTCTATACTACACAATAATTCTTCACACCATACTTTATATACAGGTCTACGCATGTTGAATAATCGTACCCAATCGTTAAAAATAGAATTACCATACCTCTGTGTAAGTAATTCTCTAATCCGTTCGCCCAATCCTACAGCTTCTAACGGTTCCCATTCTATTACCCTAGGTACTTCAACAGCTTTAGAATGAAGAGTGTGCAAGCCCCTTTGGTATTTTGGATAATCTATCCAACGTCTGTCTAATCTCAAGTTCGGGTACAAATCTTCCACGTGCATATCTGAAAATGTCATAACTGGATGAGGTATATCTTGTTTGTAATAGTTATCAACATCCTGTTGTTCCGCATTCTCAGGAGGAGCAATGCGAGCTTGGGATGAAGATTCACCCCTTTCAGTCTGCAAAACACATCAAACACAATTTTTGTGCATCCAAATATGCATTAGTGTCGGCAAAATCATCAATCAAAATAATTACAATGACATGTTCAATTTATATCAAACTTATGCTCATTTTCATATTTTTATCAAATCTACACTTTTTCAAATAAGCATATACGAAAATGTTCGCCAAGTTCATAAGCATTCAACTCAAATAACATGTCAAAATAATCATTATTAGCAATTAAACAAGTTTCAAATGGCATTATCTCTCAAAAATCAAGTTCATGAATTTTAGACTTGAAAAGGTCCACTTTAATTCTCAAAAATCATGTTTAGGCTCAAAGTTTGGATCATTTAACTACCTAAACATGTTACACTACTTAATTTAGCAATAATTCATGACAAAAATCGGCTATAACCTGTTTATATCAAAAAGCCCCAAATTGCCCAAGAACACAAACCATAGATTACTCAAAATTTGAAGTTTAAGGCTTCTAATCATGTTAAATAGCATCAATCTAGGTTATATAAGCATAATACACAAACAATTTAAGCATAATTACACTAAAAAGCATCAAAATTGAATTGGGTATAAATTTGTTCAAGAACACTAATTTTCGGATTAAATGGGTGTTTTGATGAAGAAATTACCGTTTTCCTTGAGTAATTCCTTGATAGCATCCTTCTCAACATAATTTTGTGAAAGATTTGATGAAAAATGGCCAAAAATTGCGAATTTGTGATGTGTTTGTGTGTGTATTTTCGCAGTAAAATGGAAATGGGGAAGGAGCTGGTCGTTTGATGCGTTTTATTTTTTTTCTGGAATTTGCATCCTCCGCGAGTCGCGGTGTATAACACCTTCAAACTCCGCGAGTCGCGGTGTCTTTTTTTTTTTTTTATAAAAACCTTAACTTATAAAACAATTAATTAATTAATTTTAAAATTTTGTTTCCTTTGTTATTTAGGACGAGGTCGTTTCGGAACGATGTCCTAGTTCGTCCCTCGACAAAATTTTAAAATTTGTCAATTTAAAGCGCGGTTTTAAAAGCAAAGATTTTTGGGTTTTTTTAATTTTTTTGGCATACTTTAATTTAATAAGATTAAAAATAATGATAATAAAAGTTCTCGTCCCTCCCTCGGGAAAAGCAATTTCGGTTCAAAGACCTAGTCTTCAACTCACGACGAATTTAAAAAATCATATTTTTAACTTAGCGAAATAAAGTAAATTTTTGTTTTTAAATTCACACCAAACTTAAATTTATAATGCATAAAATTAAAAATTCACACCAAACTTAAATTATATTTTTGTTTTTATACATACAAACTTATATTAAAAATATTAGTTTTTCAAATATTTACAATTTTAAATATATTGATTTAATTTTAACAAGTTTACAATATTATTTTAATATTAATTTTAAAAACAAAGTAAAAATAAAATTAAAAATCTTTTTAGCTTTTATCCCACTTTAATCAATCAAATATTATCAAAAACATACGCCCCTCTTTTCGGTAAAGTAATTTTGGTTCCATAACCTAATTTAACTCATGACGAATTTTTGAAATATTTTGAGTTGATTGATTAAAGATATTTATACCTTAAGAATAAACGTTAAATTTCGCAGTGATGTAATAAATTTTTGTATGATATCAATAATTTCGGTCGCAAGACCTAATTTCACCGAATACCAATTTAATACTTTATAGCGAACAAATTAGCGTTTATTATCAGAAGGTTAAAAATAAAAATAAAAAATGTACAAACTTACCTGTGAAATAGATTTCTTAGTGATATGCTTTAGCCCACTCATAAGATAGTCGGACTAATTGATTTTCCATGGCTACATAGGCGTAACCTCGAGCATTCAATGCTTTTTCTTCTAAACATATGAACGGTCCATCTCTGCATAAAGTAACAAATTCGGTGTTTGAATAGGTTTGATTATTTGAACATTTACCTTCGTGTGACCATTTTCCGCATTTGTGACATCTTTCAAGGTGTCGTGCTCTTCTTTTCGCTGCGGATTTTGATTTTCCTTTACCAAATTGTAACTTATTATCTTCGCATCTGGATTCTTTTCTTACTCCGTCCAATTTACCTCTTATTAATGATACCAATTCACTTGGAAGTGTGTCATTATTACGTTTAGTGATCAAAGCGTGTAGTATTAGACCATGGTTTAATTCACAGGAAGTCTTCATCTAAAAATAAAAATAAAAATTCAGAATGGGGGGAGAAGACTAGTTCTTTAGGGTCTGCTTGGGAAAGACCATTCGGGTTCCATTTTCGAGAACTACACGAAAACAGAAAATCTAACTCTAACAGAAATACATATTATCCTTCAAAGACTTGATTCTCCCCACACTTAGTTAGCTGTGGTATCGAAATTGTGATTAACTTCGTTGTCAACTTCCATTGGACTATCTATATAATGTTTAACTCTGTGACCATTAACCTTAAATTCAATCCCATTTGAATTTATTAATTCTATCGTTTCGTATGGGAAAACTCTATTGACTATGAATGGTCCAGACCATCTTGATTTCAATTTTCCAGGAAATAGCTTGAATCGTGAATTGAAATGAAGAACTCTGTCTCCTTCTTTAAATTCTTTTGAACTTCTGATTCTTTTATCATGCCATTTCTTCATTCTTTCTTTATAGATTAACGAATTTTCGTATGCTTCATGTCTTAATTCTTCTAATTCGTTTAATTGACTTAATCGTAGACGTCCAGCTTCATGTAAATCAAGATTACATGTCTTCAAAGCCCAAAATGCTTTGTGTTCAATTTCTACTGGAAGATGACATGCTTTTCCGTAAACGAGTCTAAAAGGTGTGGTTCCAATTGGAGTTTTGTAGAGTGTTCTAAAAGCCCAGAGTGCATCCTCCAATTTTATGGACCATTCCTTCGGATTTGATCCTACGGTTTTCTCTAGAATATGTTTTAAAGCTCCGTTGGTATTTTCAACTTGTCCACTTGTTTGTGGATGATATGCGGTGGAGATTTTATGAGTTACTCCATATCTTTTAAGAACTTTATCAAGTTGATTATTACAAAAATGAGTACCCCGATCACTTATTAAAGCTTTCGGTGTTCCAAACCTTGCAAAAAGACGTTTTAAAAAGTTGACTACAACTCGTGCATCGTTAGTTGGGAGAGCTTGTGCTTCCGCCCATTTAGATACATAATCAATGGCTACGAGAATGTAGAGATTATTATGAGATTTTGGAAATGGACCCATAAAGTCAATACCCCAAATGTCAAATGCTTCACATACTTGAATGACATTTTGTGGCATTTCATCACGTTGACTTATTTTTCCGGTCCTTTTGCGTCTTTGTAAATTGTAGGCCAATAGAATCCAGCATCATAAACTTTTCTTGCTGTGAGTTGACGCCCATAATGCCCTCCTGTTGGTCCTGTGTGACAATGGTTTAAGATTTTACTAGCTTCATCTCCGAATACACATCGGCGTATTATTCCATCGGGACAACTCTTAACAAATGTGGATCTTCCCAGAAATAGTGTTTTATATCAGTAAAGAATTTCTTTCGTTTTTGGTACGATAATCTTTTTTCAAAGAATCCACATACTAAGTAGTTTGCATAGTCTGCAAATCATGGTATTTCATTATAATCTATCTTCAATAGATATTCATCAGGAAAGTTGTCTTGTATGGCCGATTCATTTAGAACTTCTAATTCAGGATTTTCAAGACGAGAAAGATGATCAGCGGCGAGATTTTCCGCTCCTCTTTTATCTCGGATTTCAATATCGAACTCTTGTAAGAGTAAGATCCAACGGATTAATCTTGGTTTGGCATCTTGTTTCGAAAATAGGTATCTAAGAGCAGAATGGTTGGTATAGACCACCGTTTTTGCTAGAACGAGATATGAACGAAATTTGTCAAAAGCAAAGACAATAGCAAGGAGTTCTTTTTCAGTAGTTGTGTAATTCATTTATGCTCCTTGTAACGTCTTACTAGCATAATATATAGGTTGAAATCGTTTTTCAATCCTTTGTCCAAAAACGGCTCCCATTGCAAAATCATTTGCATCGCACATAAGTTCAAACGGTAAATTCCAATTTGGTGTTATCATGATCGGCGCATTAGTGAGTTTCTCTTTAAGAATATTAAAAGATTTGATACATTCATCTGAAAAGATGAATGGAGCATCCTTTTCTAGGAGTTTATTCATAGGAGTGGCAATTTTAGAAAAATCTTTAATGAAACGTCGGTAAAAACCGGCATGCCCTAGAAAACTCCTAACTCCTCTAACATTGGTGGGATGTGGAAGTTTAGCAATTACATCTACTTTAGCTCTATCCACTTCAATTCCTTCTTTTGAGATTTTATGACCAAGAACGATGCCTTCTTTAACCATGAAATGGCATTTCTCCCAATTAAGTACTAGATTTGATTGTTCTCATCTAATAAGCATTCGTTCAAGATTAGCTAGACATGTTTCAAAAGTATCACCGAAGACTGAAAAGTCATCCATGAAAACTTCCATGCATTCTTCTATCATGTCGTGAAAAATTGCCATCATGCACCTTTGAAAGGTTGAAGGGGCATTGCAAAGTCCAAATGGCATGCGTTTGTAAGCAAAAGTACCATAAGGGCACGTGAATGTGGTTTTTTCTTGGTCCTCGGGTGCTATTGGAATTTGAAAATATCCAGAAAAACCATCTAGAAAACAATAGTAACTGTTTCCGGCTAACCTTTCCAACATTTGATCAATGAAAGGTAAGGGAAAGTGATCTTTTCTGGTGGTGTCATTTAATTTTCTATAATCAATATATACACGCCATCCTGTTATAGTCCTAGTAGAAATAAGCTCATTTTTCTCATTTGTAATGACAGTCATGCCACCCTTCTTAGGCACGCATTGAACTGGGCTTACCCATGGACTATCAGAAATTGGATAAATTAAACCTGCATCTAGCAGTTTAATAATTTCTTTCTTAACAACATCTTGCATATTAGGATTTAGTCTTCGTTGACGTTGCACATACGTTTTATGACCTTCTTCCATAAGGATTTTATGTGTGCAATACGAAGGACTTATTCCTTTAATATCATGAATTTTCCATGCAATAGCTGGTTTATGAGCTTTTAACACAGAAATGAGTTGAGATTTTTCATTTTCAGTAAGAGAAGACGATATTATTACAGGTAATTCAGATTCACCATGTAAATAAGTGTATTCCAATTGGTTTGGAAGTGGCTTTAACTCTAATGTCGGAGGTTCTTCTATCGATGATTTATATCGGTATCTGTCTTCTTCTTTTAGCATTTGAATTTCTTCTGTTGTTGGTTCATATCCATTAGCTATTAGTGTAGCTAACATTTCAGTTTCATCAATTGGTTCAGTTCCTTCTCCTAAAGAACATTCTCATGTTCCTTGTAATTCTGGAAATTCTTCTAACAATTCTGCATGTGAATCTATAGTTTGAATATAATAACATGTATCATCTGCAGATTGTGGTTGTTGCATAGCTCTATCAACTGAAAAGGTAACACTCTCGTCCTCTATACTTAGGGTCAGTTTCTTACCGAACACGTCTATCATTGCTTTAGCCGTGTTTAAGAATGGTCTTTCTAATATGAGAGGAACTTGAGAATCTTCTTCCATGTCCAGAACAACAAAATCTACTGGAAATACTAAAGTACCAACTTTAACTAGCATGTTCTCCATTATCCCTCTAGGATATTTTATTGATCTATCGGCTAGTTGTATGCTTATTCTTGTTGGTTTTAATTCTCCAAGGTCTAGTTTAGCGTATAGTGAATACGGCATTAAATTTATACTAGCACCTAAGTCTGTCAATGCTTCTATTGAACTAAGACTACCCAAAAAACATGGAATTGTGAAACTTCCTGGATCGGATAGTTTTTCTGGTATTTTATTCAACAGCACTGCTGAACAATTAGCATTCATAGTAACAGCCGAGAGTTCTTCCATTTTCTTTCTATTTGAGATTAGATCTTTCAGAAATTTAGCATATCTAGGCATTCCTAAAATTACATCAATGAAAGGAAGATTTACATTTATCTGTTTAAACATATCCAAGAATTTGGATTGCTCGGCTTCAAGTCTCTCTTTTTTCATTTTACTCGGGTAAGGAAGTGGTGGTTGGTATGGTTTAACATAAGGTTTAGCTTTAACTGTGTTATCTTCATTAACCTTTTCAACTACCGGTTCTGTTTCCTTATCTTGTTCAGATTGTGGTTCTTATGGAGTAGGAATAGCTTCATCAGAAATTACAGGTATTTCAGGTGATTTAAGTGTAATACCACTTCTTGTGGTAATGGCTTTAGCTGTTTCATTCCGGGGGTTAGCATTTGTATCACTAGGTAAACTTCCTGGTTTTCTTTCACCTATTAACCTTGCTAGGTTACTTACTTCTTGTTCCAAATTTTGAATAGAAGCTTGTTGATTTCTAAATGCTTGAGCATTTTGTTCATTGGTTTGTTTCTGAGATGTGAAAAACTGTGTTTGAGATTCAACTAGCTTCGTCATCATATCTTCTAAATTCGGCTTTTTATCATCGGTTTGTGGTGGTTTGTTTTGAAAATTAGGTCTTTGCTGATTGTAAGTATTATTGGATACTTGTTGATTGCTAGGACCTTGTTGATTGTTGTATGGAATATTTCGGTTATAATTCTGGTTTTGATTGTAAATTGGTCTTAGCGGTTGATAATTATTTTGATAATTATTTCCAGGCCTTTGGTTTATGTATGAAATATTCTCTCTTTGTTCCATTGTTAGTTCAATACTGAGACAATCTTTTGTCAAATGTGGTCCTCCACACTGTTCACAACTAATTCGTATTGAGTGAATATCTTTAGTCATCTTTTCCATTCGTCTCTCGACAGCATCTATCTTTGCGGAAATGGAATCTAAGTCATGGCTAGAATCGGGTCTAGCTGCTTTAGATGATCTAACGATATCTTTTTCTTGGTGCCACTCATGTGAGTGGGAAGCAGTGTTATCAATAATTTTGTAAGCATCACTTTCTGTTTTCTTCATAATAGAACCACCAGCTGCTATAACTATGTCTTTCCTTGTAGTGATGTCGCATCCTTGGTAGAATATTTGTACTATTTGACTGTGTCTAAACCATGTTGCGGACATCCTCTTAATAACTTTCCAAATCTGGTCCATGCCTCATATAGAGTTTCATTCGGTTTCTGTGTGAACGTAACAATTTCTCCTTGAAGTCTTACGGCTTTAGATGCCGGAAAGAATTGTTTAAGAAATTTTTCAACTAAAATGTCCCATGTATCAATCGCCCCTTCAGGTAACGATTCCAACCAATCTTTGGCTTCTCCCTTTAAAGTCCAGGGAAATAACATGAGATATATCTGTTCATCCTCCACTTCTCTTATTTTAAATAGTGTGCAGATCCTATTAAAGGTACGAATATGTTCATTTGGATCTTCCTTCGGCGTACCACTAAAATGGCATTGATTAGTCACCATATGTAGAATTTGTCCTTTGATTTCATAATCTGGCGCATTAATATCTGGATGAGTAATTGCGTGACCTTGGCCAGTGCGTTTAGCTCTCATTCGGTCTTCCATACTTAAAGGTTCCATATTATCCATGATTGAATTTGTTGAATCTGAATCACTAGAGGATTTCGATTTAATGGTTCGTTCCTCAATAATCTCTGTTTGAATGATTGGTGGTTCCGGAGGAAAAATTAATGGTTCAGGATCTATGAATCGTCCCTGAATATTCTCCGGATTCTCAATTGTGAGGTTGGGTTCAAAAAATGGATTATCGGAAATTTGAATTGGAGTACTTGGTCGACTGGATGACGATTCTAAAGAAAAATCAACGGCGAAAATATTTGCTATATGTCTTGATCGAGTTACAGGTGGTGAACGTACAAAAGGTGGTGAACGTCTTGCTCGGTGCATTCACTGAATATCCTATTAGTTTTTAAAAGGAAAGAAAAATTATATAATTTATCCAATTAATAGACTTTTCTGATTTTGCCCACGTTTCGAATAGCCAAAAGATGCAGCAGAGGGGCAGGATTCGTTTGGTCTCAATATAATTGAGTACTGTTTGGCTCCAATAGCCCGGTCCACGTACAAATCCAACTATTACTACGAACCAGAAAATTTTGATGTCTATCAATTTAACCACTTAAAATAAATTTTCGTAATTTAAAGAAATTTAGATAAGAAGTAGAAAAATTCTAAGTCCAAAAAACTGGAATGGCGAGAAATAAGAAAGAAAAAGAAAGAGCGCGTCGAAATAGGTCAAAAAAGAAAAGGGTTGAAAAATAAAAGGCGTCGAAAAATGAAAAAAAAATGACTATAAAACTTTAAAACACTCGACTAACCCAACCTTATTACTATCACTAACTTAAAATTAAAATTGCAAATTGAGATTACTAATTGGAGTGATAATTGATACATAGGTAAAAGGCGTCGAAAAATGAAAGTAAGAAAGTAGCGCGTTGAAACTTAAAAAAGAACTAAAACTAAGAATTAAAAGTTGCGTCTAAAAATATTAAAGCTTACAAGAAAAATTATATCCCAAATGGCAATATCTTAAAAAGGTACTAAAATTTAAAAATGGCGTCGCAAAATTTTAGAGCACCTAAATCTTAGTCTAAAGAAAAAGCACTTAAGTGATTTTACGACAAAGCCTAAAAATCTATAAATAAAAATAACTAAGGCAAAAACTATGACTTAGAACTAAAAAAAAGAGCGAAAAATACAAATATTACGAATAAACAATTAAAAGGAACAAAATATAAAAATAAACTAAAAGTTGTAAAAATTACAATTTTTATAAAAATTACAATTTTTATAAAAATATTATTTTTATATTATTTATTTTATAAAGCTATTAAGTTTATAAACTAATTAAACTAATTAAACTAATTAAACTTAAACTACAAATTAAATAAATAAAACTAAATTAATTAATTATTTAAAATACTAACCCTAATTAGGGTTTTAATTAAATAATAATAATAATAATAATTACACCGTAATTAATGCAGAATAGGGTTTCTGTTCGTGTCAGGGTGGCTCCGCGAGTCGCGTTGCCACGTACCAGAAAAACTCCGCGAGTCGCGGGGTTTGAAAATTCAAATGAGGTGCAGGTATAAATTCGATAGTTTCAGTTTTTTTTATATATATTTTTTTCTTTTCTGTTTTTAATTTAATTAAAATATTTATATAAATTAAATAAAAGTTATATTTTAAAAACTAAAATAGAAATAAAATACTTTATAATTTTAAAAATCTTAAAAATAAATTTATATAGTTATTTTTTTATTCGGTTTTTAATTTTTTATATATTTTTTTTAATATTTAAAAAGTATATATTTTACAAAAACTAATTAAAACTTAATAAAAAATTTTTTTTTATGTGTGTGGCGTTTCGCTTCGGCGTATATGAAATATCTTTATTTTTACAACGAAAAAACTATTAAATACGATACAATTTTACACAAGATATTTATTTATTTATAGAATGGATATACTTAAACCTTGCTACAACACTTATAGGCAGTGTACCTAATCGTATAGTAGTGTAGTTTTTAGTAAGTCCGGTTCGTTCCACAGGGAAAATCTTTTAAACAAAGCTTAACGCTATATTAGTTTTAATTTATAAAAATACAAAAATATATAAGTAATATTATTATTATAAAGGGGGTTTTTTACCGTTTAATGACCGGTTTATCAATTTTTAAAACTTTAGTCGCAGTTAAAACCTAATGTAAAATATTAAATAAATAAAAGACTTAATTTAAAGCGTAAAGTAAATAACGATAATGAAATTGCGATAAAATAAAATTGCGATAATTAAAAAGTACGATAATTAAAAGTGCAATTAAATACAATAATAATAAATAAAAGTGCGATAATTAGAAGTGCAATTAAATATAAAATAAAGGAAATTAAATATGAAATAAAATAATTATGCTTATTTAAATCGAAGTAATCATGATGTTTGACGTGTTGATTTTAGTTTTATGCCCATGGGTTAATTGTCCTTTGTCCTGGATTATTCAAAATGTCCGTCTGGTTTTTGTCCAAAACAGTCCATCAGTCATAAATTTAAGGTGCGAGTGTCCTCGTCAAATTATCCTTATACCCGAAGTCAAATATTCCAACTAATTGGGGACTTAAACTGTAACAAGGTTTTATTACTTTGTTTAATAATTACACCAGGTTATCGATTGCGTATAATCCAAGGGTTTAATACTTTGTTATCAATTATGCCAAGTGTCCTTGTACATAATTTCACCCCTGTTTTAATAATTCTAGTGACTATTAATCCATTCCCGTGTCCGGTTAAATGAACGATTATTCATACATATAAATACCCCGCCCATCGTGTCCGATCGAGTGTATATGGTTATTTATAGGGACGTCCAATTGCAAATGTTTATATTAAAATTAACAAACTATCATTTAGTTAAACAAATATAAAGCCCATTAATAGCCCATAGTCTAATTTCCACAAGTGTCGTTCTTTTGTCCAAACCCCAATTATGGTACAAAGCCCAATTACTCAATTTTAGTATTTAGCCCAACATCATGATTACTTCGATTTAAATAAACATAATAATAACTTAGCTACGAGACATTAAATTAAAAAGTTTGAACATAACTTACAATGATTAAAAATAGCGTAGCGTTACACGGACAGAATTTCGACTTAAACCCTTACAACATTCGCTAACATACCCTTATTATTGGAAATTAAAATTAAAATTAAAATTAAAATATAAATTATATATATAGAGAGAGATGATATATGGATATTTAAAACGGATCAAATGCGTTGGCTTTTATAGGCAGTTTTAGAATTTGGGGCTCCGCGAGTAGCGGCATTTTTGCACTACAAACTCCGCGAGTCGCGGAGTTCGTAAATCCAGCTCACACAAGTTTGGATCCTAGTCTGCCGACGGTTTTAATATATAAATTTAATTTATATAATTTATATAATTAATTATATATTATATTATATTTATATACATACTTAACTTGTAATTTTTAGTCTGTTGCGTCGAGCGTTGAGAGTTGACTCTGGTCCCGGTTCCGGATTTTCGAACGTCCTTGCGTACAATTTAATATATTGTACTTTACGTTTTGAATCTTGTACTCTTGTAATTCTGAGACGTTTCTTATCAATAATTGGAACCTCTTTAATTGTATTTTGTACTTTTGAGCTTTTTGGTCGTTTGCGTCTTCAATTCGTCGAATCTATCTTTTGTCTTCACCTTTTATTATTTAACCGAATATCACTTGTAAATAGGACAATTGCAACTAAAAGCTTGTCTTTCTTGAGGAATAATGCAATGAAATATATGTTCGTTTTTAGCATTATCAGCATAAAGGGAAGAAATTTGAATGGAAGGATTAACAAGAGAAAGCGTTTCAGTTATTGAAGAAAAAGTTAACTACGGCACCTATATTGTCATTACCTAAAGGGAATGATGATTTTGTGATATATTGTGACGCCTCAAAGCTAGGTCTCGGTTGTGTATTAATGCAAAGAACGAAAGTAATTGCTTATGCGTCTAGACAATTGAAGATTCACGAACAAAATTATACGACGCATGATTTGGAATTAGGCGCGGTTGTTTTTGCATTAAAGACTTGGAGGCACTACTTATATGGGATCAAAAGTATTATATATACCGACCACAAAAGTCTTCAACACATATTAATCAGAAACAACTGAATATGAGGCAGCGTAGGTGGATTGAATTGTTAAATGATTACGACTTTGAGATTCGTTACCACCCGGGGAAGGCAAATGTGGTAGCCGACGCCTTGAGCAGGAAGGACAGAGAACCCATTCGAGTAAAATCTATGAATATAATGATTCACAATAACCTTACTACTCAAATAAAGGAGGCGCAACAAGGAGTTTTAAATGAGGGAAATTTAAAGGATGAAATACCCAAAGGATCGGAGAAGCATCTTAATATTCGGGAAGACAGAACCCGGTATAGGGCTGAAAGGATTTGGGTACCAAAATTTGGAGATATGAGAGAAATGGTACTTAGAGAAGCTCATAAAACCAGATACTCAATACATCCTGGAACGAGGAAGATGTACAAGGATCTCAAGAAACATTTTTGGTGGCCGGGTATGAAAGCCGATGTTGCTAAATACGTAGGAGAATGTTTGACGTGTTCTAAGGTCAAAGCTGAGCATCAGAAACCATCAGGTCTACTTCAACAACCCAAAATCCCGAAATGGAAATGGGAAAACATTACCATGGATTTCATCACTAAATTGCCAAGGACTGCAAGTGGTTTTGATACTATTTGGGTAATAGTTGATCGTCTCACCAAATCAGCACACTTCCTGCCAATAAGAGAAGATGACAAGATGGAGAAGTTAGCACGACTATATTTGAAGGAAGTTGTCTCCAGACATGGAATACCAATCTCTATTATCTCTGATAGGGATGGCAGATTTATTTCAAGATTCTGGCAGACATTACAGCAAGCATTAGGAACTCGTCTAGACATGAGTACTGCCTATCATCCACAAACTGATGGGCAGAGCGAAAGGATGATACAAATGCTTGAAGACATGCTACGAGCATGTGTTATTGATTTCGAAAACAGTTGGGATTGATATCTACCGTTAGCAGAATTTTCCTACAACAACAGCTACCATTCAAGCATTGAGATGGCGCCGTTTGAAGCACTTTATGGTAGAAAGTGCAGGTCTCCGATTTGTTAGAGTGAAGTGGGGGATAGACAGATTACGGGTTCGGAGATAATACAAGAAACTACCGAGAAGATCATCCAAATTCAACAACGGTTGAAAACCACCCAAAGTCGACAAAAGAGCTACGCTGACATTAAATGAAAAGATATAGAATTTGAAATTGGAGAGATGGTCATGCTTAAAGTTGCACCTTGGAAAGGCGTTGTTCGATTTGGTAAACGAGGGAAATTAAATCCAAGGTATATTGGACCATTCAAGATTATTGATCATGTCGGACCAGTAGCTTACCGACTTGAGTTACCTCAACAACTCACGGCTGTACATAACACTTTTCATGTCTAGAATTTGAAGAAATGTTTTGCTAAAGAAGATCTCACTATTCCGTTAGATGAAATCCAAATCAACCAAAAACTTCAATTCATCGAAGAACCCGTCGAAATAATGGATCGTGAGGTTAAAAGACTTAAGCAAAACAAGATACCAATTGTTAAGGTTCGATAGAATGCTCGTAGAGGACCCGAGTTCACCTGGGAATAAGAAGATCAGATGAAAAAGAAATACCTGCATTTATTTCCAGAAGATACGTCAACACCTCCAACTGCTTAACATTTCAGGACGAAATTTATTTAACGGGTAGGTACTGTAGTGACCTGATCTTTTCCATGTTTATATATATATATATATATATATATATATATATATTAAATGAAATTGTTATTTACATGATTAAGTGTTTCCAACATGTTAAGCAATCAAACTTGTTAAGACTTGATTAATTGAAATAGGTTTCATAGAGAGAATTGACCACCGAAGTTGATCGGTGATTCACGAACGTTAAAACTTGTAAAAACTATATGATGACATATATATGGATATATATATATATATATATATATATATATATATATATATATATATATATATATATATATATATAGTTAACATGATATTATGATAAGTAAACATATCATTAGGTATATTAACAATGAACTACATATGTAAAAACAAGACTACTAACTTAATGATTTTGAAACGAGACATATATGTAACGATTATCGTTGTAACGACATTTAATGTATATATATCATATTAAGAGATATTCGTACATCATATTATCATGATAATATAATAATTTAAAATCTCATTTGATATTATAAACATTGGGTTAACAACATTTAACAAGATCGTTAACCTAAAGGTTTTAAAACAACACTTACATGTAACGACTAACGATGACTTAACGACTCAGTTAAAATGTATATACATGTAGTGCTTTAATATGTATTCATACACTTTTTAAAGACTTCGAGACACTTATCAAAATACTTCTACTTAACAAAAATGCTTACAATTACATCCTCGTTCAGTTTCATCAACAATTCTACTCGTATGCACCCTATTCGTACTCGTACAATACACAGCTTTTAGATGTATGTACTCTTGGTATATACACTCCAATTATCAGCTCTTAGCAGCCCATGTGAGTCACCTAACACATGTGGGAACCATCATTTGGCAACTAGCATGAAATATCTCATAAAATTACAAAAATATGAGTAATCATTCATGACTTATTTACATGAAAACAAAATTACATATCCTTTATATCTAATCCATACACCAACGACCAAAAACACCTACAAACACTTTCATTCTTCAATTTTTTTCATCTAATTGATCTCTCTCAAATTCTATCTTCAAGTTCTAAGTGTTCTTCATAAATTCTACAAGTTCTAGTTTCATAAAATCAAGAATACTTCCAAGTTTGCTAGCTTACTTCCAATCTTGTAGAGTGATCATCCAACCACAAGAAATCTTTCTTATTTACAGTAAGATATCTTTCTAATACAAGGTAATACTCATATTCAAACTTTGATTCAATTTCTATAACTATAACAATCTTATATCGAGTGGAAATCTTACTTGAACTTGTTTTCGTGTCATGATTCTACTTCAAGGACTTTCAAGCCATCCAAGATCCTTTGAAGCTAGATCCATTTGTCTCTTTTCTAGTAGGTTTATCCACAAAACTTGAGGTAGTAATGATGTTCATAACATCATTCAATTCATACATATAAAGCTATCTTATTCGAAGGTTTAAACTTGAAATCACTAGAACATAGTTTAGTTAATTCTAAACTTGTTCGCAAACAAAAGTTAAACCTTCTAAATTGACTTTTAAAATCAACTAAACACATGTTCTATATCTATATGATATTCTAACTTAATGATTTAAAACCTGGAAACACGAAAAACACCGTAACACTGGACATACGCCGTCGTAGTAACACCGCGGGCTGTTTTGGGTTTGATAATTAAAAACTATGATAAACTTTGATTTAAAAGTTGTTCTTCTGGGAAAATGATTTTTCTTATGAACATAAAACTATATCCAAAAATCATGGTTAAACTCAAAGTGGAAGTATGTTTTTCAAAATGGTCATCAAGACGTCGTTTTTTCGACTGAAATGACTACCTCTTACAAAAATGACTTGTAACTTATATTTCTGAATATAAACCTATGCTTTTTCTATTTAGATTCATAAAATAGAGTTAAATATGAAACCATAGCAATTTGATTCACTCAAAACGGATTTAAAATGAAGAAGTTATGGGTAAAACAAGATTGGATATTTTTTTTTATTTTTGTAGCTACTGGAAATATTAACAATTCTATACAAATCATATCCTAGCTAACTTATATTGTATTATACATGTATTCTAATATATTATGTAATCTTGGGATACCATAGACAATTATGCAAATGTTTTGACATATCATATCGACCCATGTATATATATTATTTGGAACAACCATAGACACTCTATATGCAGTAATGTTGGAGTTAGCTATACAGGGTTGAGGTTGATTCCAAAAATATATATACTTTGAGTTGTGATCTAGCCTGAGACGTGTATACACTGGGTTGTGGATTGATTCAAGATAATATATATCAATTTATTTCTGTACATCTAACTGTGGACAACTAGTTGTAGGTTTCTAACGAGGACAGCTGACTTAATAAACTTAAAACATCAAATTGTATTAAAAGTGTTGTAAATATATTTTAAACATACTTTGATATATATATGTACATATTTGTTATAGGTTCGTGAATCGACCAGTGGCCAAGTCTTACTTCCCGACGAAGTAAAAATCTGTGAAAGTGAGTTATAGTCCCACCTTTAAAATCTAATATTTTGGGATGAGAATACATGCAGTTTTATAAATGTTTTACGAAATAGACACAAGTAATTGAAACTACATTATATGGGTGAATGATCGAAGCCGAATATGCCCCTTTTGCTTGGTAGCCTAAGAATTAGTAAACCGATCTACTAATTGACGCGAATCCTAAAGATAGATCTATTGGGCCTAACGAACCCCATCCAAAGTACCGGATGCTTTAGTACTTCGAATTCATTTTTATCATGTCCGAAGGATTTCCCGGAATGATAGGGGATATTCTTATATGCATCTTGTTAATGTCGGTTACCAGGTGTTCACCATATGAATGAATTTTATCTCTATGTATGGGATGTATATTGAAATATGAAATCTTGTGGTCTATTATTATGATTTGATAATATATAGGTTAAACCTATAACTCACTAACATTTTTGTTGACGTTTTAAGCATGTTTATTCTCAGGTGATTATTAAGAGCTTCCGCTGTTACATACTAAAATAAGGACAAGATTTGGAGTCCATGCTTGTATAATATTATGTAAAAACTGTATTCAAGAAACTTATTTTTGATGTAATATATTCTTATTGTAAATCATTATGTAATGGTCGTGTGTAAACGGTATATTTTAGATTATCATTATTTGATAATCTACGAAATGCTTTTTAAACCTTTATCGATAAAATAAAGGTTATGGTTGTTTTAAAAATGAATGCAGTCTTTGAAAAATGTCTCATATAGAGGTTAAAACCTCGCGACGAAATCAATTAATGTGGAATGTTTATAATCAACATGAACGGGACATTTCAACTAATGCATCTAAATAACTATCAGTTAGACACACTAATGCAATACCTGGTTTGCTAAGACCACCGCTCTGATACCAACTTTAATGACCCGTCCTAAACCATCTAGACGAATACATTACATTTGGTTACATCGCGAGGTACTTGACCTCTATATGATACATTTTACAAATATTGGATTCGTTTTTAAAAGATAAACTTTTATTACATCGAAAGTTGACGGCATGCATACCATTTCATAATATATCCAACTATAGTTGACTTAATAATAATCTTGTTGAACTCAATGACTCGAATGCAACATCTTTTGAAATATGCCATGAATGACTCCAAGTAATATCTCTAAAATGAGCAAATGCACAGCGGAAGATTTCTTTCATACCTGGGAATAAACATGCTTTAAAGTGTCAACCAAAAGGTTGGTGAGTTCATTAGTTTATCATAATCGATCATTTCCATCATTTTAATAGACCACAAGATTTTCATTTCCATTTCTCATAAATATACGTCCCATGCATAGAGACAAAAATCATTCATATGGATTGAACACCTGGTAACCGACATTAACAAGATGCATATAAGAATATCCCCTATCATTCCGGGACATCCATCGGACATGATAAAACAACATCGAAGTACTAAAGTATCCGCTACAACGGATGAGGTTTGTTAGACCCAATAGATCTGTCTTTAGGATTCGCGTCAATTAGTAGATCGGTTTACTAATTCTTAGGCTAACAAGTAAAAGGGGCATATTCGGCTTCGATCATTCAACCATATAATGTAGTTTCGATTACTTGTGTCTATTTCGTAAAACATTTATAAAAGCGCATGTATTCTCAGTCCCAAAAATATATATTGCAAACGCATTTAAAAAGGGAGTAATGAAACTCACAATACGATATTTTGTAGTAAAAATATGCATAAGATGGCACTGAACAAGTGCAGGGTTGGCCTTGAATTCGCGAACCTATATTCAATTATGTATATTAATACATGTAATGGTAATCGAACAAATATATATATATATATATATATATATATATATATATATATATATATATATATATATATATATATATATATATATATATATATATATATATATATATATATATTATTTATTAGTGATTTTTATTGTTATTTTATATCATGTGTTTTATTAATAACTTAATTAGATATATTTATTTTTATATAGATAATTAACATTTATTACTAAAGTATTAATATAGTTAGGTTTTATGTCCTAAATATATTTTTACATAGAGAATCTTTATTTGATATATAAATAATACTAATGATAAAAATAATACTACTTATGATAAAAATTATGATAATTCTAATAATAATAAAAGTGATACTTTTAATAATAAAAATGATAGTTTAATTAAAAGGTTAATTTCAATAATAATGATAAAAAAATACTTTTAGTAATAGGGATCATAATAATAATAATAATGATAATAATAACTATAATAATAATTTTTCTATTAATGTTAATAATGATAATAATATTAATAATTTTATTAGTGATAATAATAACAAAATAATGGTTTTACTCATAATGATACTACTAATAATATCCTTAATACTAATAATAATACTTATAATGATGATAATGATAATAATAATAATAATAATAATAATAATAATAATAATAATAATAATAATAATAATAATAATAATAATAATAATAATAATAATAATAAAAATAATAATAATAATAATAATAATAATAATAATAATAATAATAATAATAATAATAATAATAATAATAATAATAATAATAACAACAACAATAAGAAAATTGATAATAGAAACTACCTTAAAGAATAAGCCTCAAAAAAATATAGAGAACCGCCTCCGCCCGGACTCGAACCCAAGACCTCTCGTTTAACACAAACACACACCCAAACCATTGAACTGTTAGTGTATTTCTTGCAATAACTCGATCAATTTATTATTTATTATGTTCGAACCGTTTTCTTTTCTTCTTAAACTAAAAACCAAATCATCCTCATCTATCATAACCACCAACGATCATCATTATTTCTATCATCATCTTGATCATCATCGTCCTTATCATCATCATAATAATATACATCATCACCGTATTAACCATCATCATCTCATACGTAATTTTCAACATTTTTTGACGTTTTAATTCTAACAACAATTAGCTATCGGTTTTCTTATGATGTTTGAGATAATCATGGCCCAACAATCATAAGTATCGTAGCCCAATCAGAAAAAGGGAGTCTGGGTCCAACAGAAAGGAAATTTCGGCCCAAATGTAGCTTAGATCTCGGCCCAACTAGATAAAAGGATTTCGGCCAAAATCAATACACATCCCATTTTTTTAAAAAGGGGTAATAACATAATAAGTGGTAGGTTTTCAAGTGGCTAGAAAATGGTACAGCAAGTGAATAAAATAAATCTTGTGAGTTGTCCATTGATTAGTTGTCGGCCATCAATAAAGAAGCACGATCCAGCATTTTTTATTTGATAAAGTTATTTGGTGAATTGCAAATTCACATATAAAGTGATATGTTGTGTGAGGTTTTCATAAGTACGTCGATTTTTATTTTAAAGGGTTTGATGGTTTTTCAAATTCAAAACAGAACCAAAAGCTCATAAACATGGTGGTTTATGATGGGTTTATCAGAATGGTTAATTGGTGGTTTGCAGAGAGATAAGGAAGAGAGTAGTGGTGGTTTAGTTGGTTGAAGATGTCAGTGAGGTGGTGTCCTTAACAGCGAGAAAGAAAAAGAAAAGAAAAAAATATACGTTTGATTTTTGGTTTACGGTTTAGAAGAGGAGATGGAGAGAGGAAATTAATGGTGGTGTTGAGATGTGGAGGTCACGGTAGTTTAATGGAGGTTGTTGTTGTAATGATTGAAGGTGATGGCTCTCGAATGGAGTAGCAAGTAGAAGGGTTTTGGGTCTTGGTCGAAATAAAAACAGAAACAAACAGTATGATGGACTTGCAAGTGGTATTCTTACTATGGTTCGGGTGGTGGATATGTGGTGTTTTGTTTCAACAGATCGACAAGTTCTATAAGCAGTCATGGCAGCATCAAATATGAGAGGTTCGGTTTAGTTGTAGGTTGAAATGAACGTAGTAGCAGCAAGTCACAAAGAGTTATGGTTTTTGTGTTGGTAACCGTAAACAGGAACAAAGATAAAGTGGTTCGATTGGTGGTTTGTGAGCCGGAGGTGATGGTAAAATAGATATATTTGATGGTTTGATTATGATAGTAATCGACTAATGACTACAATAGGTGTGGTGATGGTTGGAGGTTCTTGGTAGTACCGATGGTTCAATGAATATATACGCGAAAGAGATGTTGGATTCATTATGGTGTTAGTTCTCTATATAAATATATATAATAGAAATATCTTGAATGAGGAAAATAAAAACGTGCAGTGGAGATTAACCTTTATTAAATAGTGAAGCCATCACTTGTATTCATATGCCGACACTTATTATGGGTATTATATCGTGCCCTGTTGTTCACTCAGTGACGAATAAAAAGTCTTCAGAAAAATTCCAAATTTTTAGATTAACTATATTTATTTATTTTGGTCATTATGGTATAAAATTTGATCCTTAATTTGTTAAATAAAAATTACATCAACTGTCCCTCTCAAATCTGGGTAAAATATAAAAAGTGTTAAAACTTAACAAATAGTTCCTAAATACAATTTTAATAAGCCTAAAATTTATAGAACTCATTTCCGTATCACCGTTTATTTTAAAATTATATAAGTTCGAATTTAACTTGCTTAATATCAATCGGAACATCAACGAGTATTACAATCATTTAATATTTATTTTTATTATACTTTATTTATATATATAGACATATTTTAAATAATAACTATTATAATATTCTCTTTTTTATTTTATTAATTTTAATAACAACAACATATAATACTTCAAATTATATTTCAAATTATATATATATATATATATATATATATATATATATATATATATATATACACACACACACACATATCTATTTATAATTAATTGTTCGTGAATCGTCGAGAACAGTCAAAGGGTAATTGAATATAAGAAAACAGTTCAAAAATTTTGAGATTCAACATTAAGTTTAAAAATTTTGAGATTCAAAAATTTTAAGATTAAGTTTAAATTTGGTCGGAAATTTTCGGGTCGTCACACATATCGACCCATCTGTATATATTTCGGAACAACCATAGACACTCTATATGCAGTAATGCTTGAGTTAGCTATACAGGGTTGAGGTTGATTCCAAAATAATATATATACTTTGAGTTATGATCGAGTCTGAGACTTGTAGACACTAGGTCGTGGATTGATTCGAGATAATATATATTGCTTTATTTCTGTACATCTAACTGTGGACAACTAGTTGTAGGTTACTAACGAGGACTGCTGACTTAACAAACTCAAATCATTAAAACATAATAAAAATGTTGTAAATATATTTTGAACATACTTTGATATATATGTACATATTTGTTATAGGTTCGTGAATCAACCAGTGGTCAAATCTTATTTCCGGCAAAGTAAAAATCTGTGAAAGTGAGTTATAGTCCCACTTTTAAAATCTAATATTTTTGGGATGAGAATACATGCAGTTTTATAAATGTTTTACAAAATAGACACAAGTACGTGAAACTACATTTTATGATTGAATGATCGAAATCGAATATGCCCCTTTAAGCTTGGTAGCCTAAGAATTAGGGAACTGGCCCCTAATTGACGCGAATCCTAAATGTAGATCTACGGGAACTAACAACCCCATTCTAGAATTTGAAATGCTTTAGTACTTCGAGTTTATCATGTCCGATGGGTCTTCCGGAATGATGGGGATATTCTATATGCATCTTGTTAATGTCGGTTACCAGGTGTTCACCATATGAATAATTTTTATGCAGATTGCATGTTATTGAAAAACGAAAATGAAAATCTTGTGGTCTATTATTATGATTTGATAAATATATAGATTAAACCTATAACTCACCAACATTTTTGTTGACGTTTAAAACATGTTTATTCTCAGGTGATTATTAAGAACTTCCGCTGTCGCATGCTAATTTATGGACAAGAGTTGGAGTCAGCATGCTTGTATAATATTGTTTAAAAACTGCATTCGAAGACTTAAATTGATGTGTAATATTATTGTAAACCATTATATAATAATCGTGTGAAAACGCTATATTTTAGATTATCATTATTTGATAATTATCGTAATATTTTTAAACCTTTATCGATAAAATAAAGGTTATGGTTTGTTTTAAAATCGAATGCAGTCTTTGAAAAACGTCTCATATAGAGGTCAAAACCTCGCAACAAAATCAATTAATATGGAACGTTTATAATCGATATGAACGGGACATTTCACTAGTCAGGGATACACTATTAATATATAAAAGATAACACATGAATGCTCAC